>NW_028318143.1:1177500-1530000 GCF_062004578.1 Staurois parvus
ACCCACACAGGCACAGGGAGAACATGCAAACTCTAGGCAGGTAGTGTCATGGTTGGTATTCGAACCAATGACCCTAGTACTGCTAGGCGGAAATGCTAACCATTTAGCCACCCACTTTAAATGTTTGGGATTTTATGGTCTTGCATTGGCTATATATGTTTGTTTAATCACTTTCTGCCTGCAGTTTGTGTGCGATTTATTTCTGTAGTGCTTTTTGCGGTGCATTTTGTATTTTTGATGCGGTTTGCTTCTTTTCTTGTTGCTAGGCAGATTAAAACTCATCAAAAATGCTGCAAAAATGCACTATATGCTTTCTACAGCGTCTCCATTGACGTCTATAGAACCAAAAACACAACTTTTTGTGTTTAAAAAAGTCCCTCCTGACGCTTTCTAAAAAACACAGGGATGTGAAAGCGTCCCATAGGAAAGGTTGGACAGAAAAGCAGTTCTATTGGCAGGTAAAATTGTGTATCACACAGTAGATATATATATATATATGTATATGTGTGTGTGTGTGTGTGTGTAGCGCTACCTTCATGAGGGCTGCTGTAAGATAGACCCCAAAGGTTGCCCTGACCTTGCAAGCCTCCTGACACCTCTGACGACCTGGGTTCAGACATAATGTACAAGTCATGATTTTAAAGACACCAAATTGCAGTAAATTGAGTATTTACTAATGGTTCTTTGGTTGCAGACAGTTAAATCAAACATTTCTTAAGACAGTAACCCGATTTACTAATCCCAAAGTGAAACACAAAGGTATCTGCAGTAGTGAACACAACAAGATAACAGTCTTTCAAATATAATCAAAAAGAGCCTTGGACCTCAAGTATGAATGGGAGAAGAAAGACCTTTATTAGTGTCAGACTGCTGCCTTAGAATCCTGATGCCACAGGCATGAAAATATCAACACTCTTTGAGAAAGCTAGATGTATAATATATACTATAAACTAATTCTAAATAGAGTTCCTCTTAAGTATTAGCACCAATGTGAGGCAGAGTCCTTGGCTTGAAGATTAGTGAAAGGGAGTCTTGGAGACACGAGCGTCCTGAATCTACGGCTAGCTCAATGGAGCCCCAAAGAAACTGCCGTGCAATGGCGATCACCAATGCCTGATAATGTAGGTAAATTACTCCAGGTAAAGTTGACAGATTTACAATCAGAGGTATGGTAAAAGTGTCTGCGTGCGGTGTCCATAGTGAAGAGTGTACACAGTGTGGGCTTCAGCCTGCTCACCAATCCTGATGACACTGTGGCTCAAGGGATTCAGGATGTCCTGGAAGGGCTCTCACAGAATTTGCACCAGCTTATGGGCTTCAGGCCTAGCCCCATGCTCCACTGGGACTTCTATGTAACTGTGGCAGTGATTCTGCTAACTGACTCTGAAAAGTCACTCCATCGACAGGGGAAGCTGGGATGGGTGATCTGCTTGTAGATATGTAACTCTCCCACTGAAGATCCTCCACATTGTCTGGACCTCACGGCCTACTAAACTCTCACAAGCAGCCGGGTCTCTGCCCTCAGCTTTGACCCGTGGTCCCAAGAGAAAGCACATCTTCCGGGGTATGATTTATATATCCTCTCCCAATACTCCACTTTCTCTTCCAGCCATCTGGAACTTGAAGTTCACAACAGTATTGGTCCCTTTGGAAATCCAGCCTTCTGAATTACATGTCCCACAATCCTCTGCTCATCTCACAATTCTCAGCTCTTTTGTTGGGCCCTCCTCTCTCTCTCTGTGCCTCTGAACAATATTTCACTGTCGTAGCCAAATACTAGAGGGAGCTCTAGCTCAGCATAGTTCTTATATATGAATGTCTTGCTATGGCACAGGTAATGTATATATATATAGGTAAATACACTATATTGCCGAAAGTATTGGTCGGCCTGCCTTTACTCGCACATAAACTTTAACGGCATCCCACTCTTAGTCCGTAGGGTTCAATATTGAGTTGGCCCCGCCCTTTGCAGCTATAACAGCTTCAACTCTTCTGGGAATGTTGTCCACAAGGTTTAGGAGTGTGTCTATGGAAATGTCTGACAATTCTTCCAGAAACGCATTTGTGAGGTCAGGCACTGATGTCTGACGAGAAGACCTGGCTCACAGTCTCCGTTCTAATTCATCCCAAAGATGTTCTGTTGGGTTGAGGTCAGGACTCTGTGCAGGCCAGTCAAGTTCCTCCACCCCAAACTTACTCATCCATGTATTTATTTACCTTGCTTTGTGCACTGGTGCACAGTCATGTTGGAACAAGAAGGGGTCATCCCCAAACTGTTCCCACAAAAATGGGAACATGAAATTGTCCAAAATGTCTGGGTATGCTGACACCTTAAGAGTTCCCCTCACTGGAACTAAGGAGCCAAGCCCAACCCCTGAAAAACAACCGATCTCCTGGAAACCTCCAAAACCAGACACATCCATCAGATTGCCAGACAGAGAAGTGTGATTCCTCAACTCCAGAGAACACGTCTCCACTGCTCTAGAGTCCAGTGGCAGCATGCTTTACACCACTGCATCCAACGCTTTGCATTGCACTTGGTGTAAGGTTTGGATGCAGCTGCTTGGCAATGGAAACCCATTCCATGAAGCTCTCTACGCACTGTTGTGCCAATCTGAAGGCCACATGAAGTTTGGAGGTCTTTAGCTATTAACTCTGCAGATAGTTGGTGACTTCTACACACTGTGCGCTTCAGCACCACTCTGTCATTGTACATGGCCTACCACTTTGTGGCTGGGCTGCTGCTGTTCCAAGTTGCTTCCACTTTGTTATATTACCACTAACAGTTGACTGTGGAATATTTAATAACATGAAAATTTCACAGATGAACTTATTGCACAGGTGGCAACCTATCTCGGTACCACGCTTGAATTCAATGAGCTCCTGAGAGCGACCCATTCTTTCACAAATATTTGTAGAAGTGGTCGGCATGCCTAGGTGCTTGAATTTATACAACTGTGGTCATGAAGGTGATTGGAACACCTGAATCCAATGATTTAGTGTATATATACATTCATCGAGTACTTATTAGGTACACCTTGCTAAAAATATCCCCCACACCATTACACCACCACCAGCCTGAGACATTGATACAAGCAGGATGGATCCATGCTTTCATGTTGTTTACACCAAATTCTGATCCTACCATCTGAATGTCACAGCTGAAATCGAATGCCCATTCTCCACTGGCACTGCCACCCACTGGATATTTTTTCCTTTTTCAGACCATGCTCTGAAAACCCTAGAGATAGTTGTGCATGAAAATCCCAGTAGATCAGCAGTCTTTGAAATATTCAGACAAGCCCATCTGGGACCAACAACCATGCCAAGTTCAAAGTCACTTAAATTCCCTTTCTTTCCCATTCTGATGCTTGTTTGAGCTTCAGCAAGTCGTCTTCACCACGTATAGATGCCTAACTGCATTGAGTTGCTGCCATGTGATTAGCAATTTGTGTTACCAAACAATTGAAGAGGTGTACCTAATAAAGTGGCCACTAAGTATATATATGCAGAGCTCAGTGAGGAGCGTTCTGAGAGCTGATTGGAGGGAAGGGACACATCCCCTTCACACAGCACACAGGAACAGAGCTGAGGCTCTCAATCACAGGCTTTGGCCTGGAGCTCCCTCCCCTGTCACCATTTTTCTCTTGATGTCAGGAAAACCTGTCAGACGTGACTCATGCTGACAACAGAGGAAGCAGCAGACAGAAATGACACTTAATGCTCTTAAATGAGACAAGTACATACTATAGAAGGATATGCTTTGTTCATATATCTGTCTGAGGTGTACAGCCACTTTAAGGCCTCTTTAATCATTGAAAAATTAAAGCAGTTGCTATGGGCCCATTGGGTTAAGGGGGCCACCACTAGAACCTCCACTCAAATTAAGTACTTCATCTTAACTTAGACTGAGAGGAAGGGTTCCACACTACCGATTACAGTGATGAGCAATGGTACTCCAGGAAAGTAGGAAGCCTAGTGTACTGATTACAGTGATGGATGGCGGAATTCCATAACAGCCGAATATTTCTGTGATCGGTGCAGAGGGACAGGACAGGTCCTGCTCTGCTGGACAGAGTGATGGGCAGCACCACTCATGCCAGTCTCAATTCAGATTTATAATACATTATTAATCCCAAAGGGAAATTATTAATGTATTGATATAGTGGGTATGTACAGATCATTTACAGTAGATGCCTGAAAATGACAACTCTTTTCTGGTATTTTTGTGGAATAAAACTTCATATCAGGGGCAGACTGACAACTCATGGGGCCCCCGGGCAATAGGGGATCATGGGGCCCCTGTGTCTTTGCCCAAACTCAAAAAAGCCTATGAAAAGGGTACCAGGGGCATCTCTTGGGGCCCCCTACTGACCTTGGGCCCTCGGGCAGTGCCTGAGTTTCCAAATGGTCAGTCCGCCCCTGCTTCATATAGACTGCACAAATTAAGCTGGTGTCCTCCTCTTTTTAACTTCTTATTGATCCCCTGGTTAATGAAGAGCAGCCTTCAGGGTCTTTACAATGATACCACAATATAGTATACCTCTACGGAGTCTGGTGTTCCTACACCAGGATTGATACTCTGCAGTCTGGAACTGAGCATATATATTATATTTTAGGGCAGGTAAATATGTATGTATTTCTACTGCATATTTCGACTCTAGACTCTTGCCTGGAGTTCTGCTTTAACCCTAGTTAGTTTGCCTCTGTCATCACAGCTCTGTTCATTGCTACAGAAATTACTGCAGGGCAAATCATTTGTCATCGCAGGTGCACAAATTAGCAGAAAGAAAATGCAGAGGTATGCATTTCTGGACCACTGAATTGAGGACTTGGCATTGACACGAGCTGTGCTTACAGTAACCTCCATTTAGCACAGAGATGAGCAGAATTTCATTGATGGCTATTGAAGGGCTAGGGCTGTCAATTCCAGTGTAAGCCTTAGGGTGTGAAAATCACAGATCACCAACCCAATTTAAGGGCAGCTTTAAAGTGATGGTAAGAAAAAGGAGAGAAGCGCCTCTAAGTGCAATAAGTCTTTTAATTCAAGTCTAAATGTAGAAACACTCACATGTGTGAAGTAATCATAAGCATAAAAACCGTGGTTAACAATAGTTAACGGTGGGGTGGTAACCCGGGTGAAGAGCCGTCATCTCTCTGCGATGTGGGGAGGTCAGCTCTCGGCTGGAACAGCGTGGTGGCTGGAGGGGGAACAGCGGTGAGGCCAGCCTTCATGCACGTCCTCCCTCAGAGCCGGATGGAACGCACGCTGGAACGTAGCGGCGGCGTGGCCGTGATGACGTCAGATCCCAGGGTGCACTGCGACGCGTTTCGGAGCATGCACTGGCCGTGGAAGGTGGAAGTGCACTCCTTTTTCAAGCACTCCTTTTTCATCGCAGAGAGATGACGGCTCTTCACCCGGCTTACCACCCCACCGTTAACTATTGTTAACCACGGTTTTTATGCTTATGATTACTTCACATATGTGAGTGTTTCTACATTTAGACTTGAATTAAAAGACTTATTGCACTTAGAGGCGCTTCTCTCCTTTTTCTCATCTACAGAAGTTGCTACAGCTTATTTGGAAGCCTTGCCCTCAGTGCCACACGGAATCCTACGCTCTTCATACAGTAGCCACTAATACCACCATCACCCATACTACCATTTCCCAGGACTTTGCAGTGTTTGTGCTGTTACAACCCTTCCTCATTTTTTCTGAATTAAAGTGATGGTAACCTGAAGACTTTCTCCCCAGTCCTGTGTAACAGTGCCATGTGTCTGAGTGACCAGCCACCATGTATCAGCTGGGGAGAAAAATGAATCACTTGCTCTGGATGTACCATAGCTACGTGTGAGTAACAGAACAGAAAGGAAAGTACGCATTGGAGGTCTTAGGCTGGCCATACACTATACAATTTTCTGTTCAATTTCTGCCCAATTTCCTTTAGATTTACCTTCAAATATGTAGTGCAAGGCCCTGCCTAATTGGATACAATTGAAAGTCTTGTTCAAGTTTGATCTCATATTATATGGTCTTTGGTAAATCCAAAGCAATTTTCTAAAGAAAATTGTATAATGTATTGCCAGTCTAAAGTCCTCATGCACACTGGATTTTTTTAAAGCTGCTGTTTTTGGCTTTTGATGTTTTTTTCTACAGCCAGTAAACTCCCCAACATGTTATCCTATGTTTCCATGCACACATAGTCTGTAATCAGCGTTTTTTGGCTGGAAAACCCCCCAGAACTAGTAGGTTTCAAGAGGAGTTATTTAGCTGTAAAAACGCTCTAACGTAGAAAAACACGGAAAAACACGGTAAAACGCTGCAAACAAACATTTTTGGATGCCAAGTTCACACATCATTGAGCAAAAGTCGCAAAATCATTTTCAGTGTCTGATGACGAATTTCCCCCACAAATCATTATCACTCAATTCTGCAAGTGGTTCTGATTTACTATCGCTGTTCTCTAGCTGGTCTAAAACCGCTTTTGACCTAAAGGGACGCTGTTTGGACGCCATGGACGTTTCTCAGTTTCCAGGCAGAAAGAACGGTAAAAATGCAGGCAGGGCACAGGACAAAGCACTCGGGACAAAATGTATGTGAATGGTTTGATACAGTAATATTTTACTATGTGATTTTAGTGAATGTCACTTTTTGACATTTTTAAATTTCCTGCCAGTTCCGTCCCCGTACGTCCCGAGGTTTGCAGGGAACGGAACCTGGAAGACAGATGCCAGCATCGGCCGGAGGATATGGCCGGGGACACTGCAGGAGGGACATCGCAGGAACGCAGGACAAGGTAAGTGAAGAAGGGATCCCAGAGCAGCGCTGCAAGGTATTCCCGAGTGTAGCTCGGGGTTACCGCTTGTGGTGCTGAAACTTTACCCCGAGCTACACTCGGGAATACCGCCAGGGATGTTAATGTGATCCTGAGTTTTCCCATGCAAGGCAATAGGTGCACTTTGTCTTTACCTCCTTTACCTGCATATAATCACCTTGCTTTCACCTTCACCATAATTCTGTTCATCTGCCAGAAGAGAAGAAATCTAGCCCTTTGGTTAGGAATAATGCAAGCAAGCTTGGGGCTCAGGACTTTCTCCCCAATGGTATGTGACAGTGTTGGGTCAATCCCCAAGCAACAGCTGATGAGCAAGGTGAATGAGCCACTTAAAAAACAAAACAAGATTTACTGCATATTTCCCTTTGCTCTCTGTGGCTAAACACAGCAGCAAAAAGGAGATGAGCATGTGCAGCCTTGAAGTACAGTAGTTAGTGTTACTAAACCCACAACAGTACAATCAGTCTGTATATGCAGTAAAGCATGCATATTATACTCACTGTGGAACCTAAGGGGTTAATCCTCTATATTGTGTAAAAAGGCTGTTTGAACCTGTCTGCTCTGATTTTCCCCTTCTTCTACTGTCCCCAATCAATCTGCTGATAGAACAGAGCCTTGGGGGCAAGCTGCAAATGCTCAATTTGGTGTGTATTGCTAGAGAGTTTTTTTTTTCTTGGGAGAGTACATGTGATCAGCACAGGGCCAATCAGCAGTATCCAGAAAGAGGGGCAGGGGTCCTGCAGCCTCATAGGACAATTAGGGGAGAATGAAAACTCCTCCTACAAAAGGGCACTCCTACACTCATAACCAGTGCTCAGCCAGACACTGATAGATGTCACAAGACTGATATATACTGATAAGAAAATGTATTTAGTAGTTTTTATTTACTGAAACAATTGCATTTCCATGTTGTGTATACTGTGGGAGACCAGATATAGTGAATGCAGGGTCTGGGGAGACCAGATATAGTGAATGCAGGGTCCGGGGAGACCAGATATAGTGAATGCAGGGTCCGGGGAGACCAGATATAGTGAATGCAGGGTCCGGGGAGACCAGATATAGTGAATGCAGGGTCCGGGGAGACCAGATATAGTGAATGCAAGGTCCTAGGTTTAGTAATACTTTAAGTGAATATTTTACTTTGTCCAGCTTAGACAAAGCACTGGTTTACTTTAATAATGATCTCAACTACCCCCTCCAGCAACCATCATGACTCTTTACCCCCTCTCACCCTGCAAGGTAAGCTGGATTCTCAAGAACACAATGCAGCTCTTTGCTATGCATTACAGCTTGTACTTCTGGACAAAAGGGTAACACTACATGTGCTGTGCACTGTGAAGATCAGGTGAATGTGCATGTGCGTGTGCACGTGTTAGTAGCAATTAGCATGCACACTTGGAGTCCAGCAAACTATTTAAAAGGATGTGTCAATGGTAGAGGTTAGTAAACAGTCTTTAGATTGTTCTGTATGTCCTGAGACCTGATCTGTTATATTTGCCTTCCTTTGTATGACCTGGCTTCTCCCTGGACTTTGCCTCTGCTCTTTGCCTCTACCTTGCTCATCTGTTTACCCTGACATTGGCCTGTTTACTGGACTTGTCTCTGCCTGTCCTTTTTTTACTGCTTTGTCCAGCTGTTACTAACTTTGGGCTGCTTCTTGGACTTGCTGTGCCTGCTGATTTGGTCCCTCATTGCCAGGCTATCACTGACTGCTACCTGCTTTCACCTCCTGCTCTGGTGCCAAGTTGCTTCAGCATCTTATCCTGAGATCTGCGATTGCTCTGGCACTTATTCCACTCCATGCCCTCACGCTTTCTGTCTCTATCTTCAGGAGTGTTGGGCAGGAGTCAGGGGCGGACTGACAACTCATGGGGCCCCCGGGCAATAGGGGATCATGGGGCCCCTGTGTCCTTGCCAAAACTCAAAAAAGCCTATGAAAAAGGTACCAGGGGCATCTCATGGGGCCCTCTACTGACCCCGGGCCCTCGGGCAGTGCCCGAGTTTCCAAATGGTCAGTCCGCCCCTGGCAGGAGTTACAAGAGAGGTTTCCACAACATTCCATTCTTCACCATTTACGTGAAACACCCCTGCACTTTACCTCCCCTTCAACCCTAATCACTATAGGTTAAATAAAAAAAAAAAACTGCAGAGGGGAGATTCCTTTTTTGAGTACCCATGTCATCATTCCCTGATGACACAAATGCATTCAATTACTAGGTCCTCACAGGGTTCTGAAGATGGCAGGGGTATGTTGGTTATAAATTCATTCATATGGAGAAGAACATATGGGGAACTTTTCTAAACATCTTTTTATTCAGAGGGCCAAAATTTACAGATCTATAAGTAAAGAGGCTTTCCAGGTCAACTTCTCAAGCAGTAAAGGTAGTTTATCAACATGTACAGGTGCCACAGGTTCAGCTTCAACGGTTACAGAGCAATGAGAGATATGAGATATATCAGAGAGATATATCAGAAAATGCATCCATTAAGCTATAATTTTCTTTAAGTACTGAGCTATTGCTAACAGTCTTTCAAAATGGGCTTCCCTAGGCACTATGGCTTCCCATAGAAGCTGGACCTCTGCAGTTTTAGAACTTTCTTTTGGTGACACGCTTTGTCAACTAGATTCCCACCGGATTCCTAGTTTCAGGTGTTGTGAACCTCCTGGCTGCTCACCTATCCATCTGAAAGACATTTGGGGACCCTGTCTGTTCCTGATAAGATGGCTTCCTATCCCTAACTCAAATTTCCCAGTCCAGGGCCTGTTGGTGAAACAGAGTAGCACCTGTTTCCCAAAATCCCTCTGAAATCTCATAGGAACGCTGTGTCAATATGTGACACAGGCTTCCCCAAGATGGTGCCCAGTTCATTGGACACATTAGTGTTATTGTGGGCTCCCCCTAGTGCCAGTAGTAAGCGGTGATCTTGTGACAACTCTGTTTACTACTAAAACAAGAGGGGGAGGTGACCTAACAATTATAGGATCACTGTATTGTTCCTTGGTATAACCTAGTTGGAGCAATACCATAGTGCCTCACTTGGCGCCACCTGCCTACATGGGTTCCCATAGTATACTGAAGACTTCAATCTGCAGCACCATGATGTCACAATGCATGGGGAAGCAACAAGACCAGCAGGTGGACCTGGACTTTTTTACCGAACCATCATAAAGAAAAAAAAAGTTCATAAAAAAGTTGGTTAGCAGTTTTTTTTATTGTGATTGAGTGAGAGTCATGGGGTGTCAAGGCATTGAAGGTTTTTATTTAAATTTTTGCTCCTAAGTAACATTGCATCCAAATGAAGGGCTGACACTCTTTTTATCAGTGTGTGCTAAGTGTCATCTTTATTGCCTATGATCAGATTCTTCTACTCTGATTACCAGCATCTGAAGTTTGTCTGGTGGCTTTGTGTACCGTGTCAGTTCTGCAAATGCATGCCTGTCTTTATTTTTGATATTCCCGGCAATAGCACTGAATATTATAGTTGCTCCTATGTGAGCATAGCAGACATAAATTCACATTCTGAAATCAAAGGCCATTTCTTTCCTTACATTTATGAAAGTAGTGATAGTGAGAATGCAAATGAAACTGCCTTTGATATAGTAAAGTCTTTTGATCTGCAACACACTAAAATGGATATTTGTTTTTATCATTTTTTCATAGAGAATATAATGACGTTCTTTGAAGCTCTTGGCTTGCAGTAACCTGGAGTAAAACTGCAACATTTCAAACAACATTTCCAGGTGTCATCCAGCAGGGGGCGTTATCTCTGAGATGTGCCATCCCCCCAGCGTGGAGTCAGATAAGCTTTTAAGTCGAAAACCGCTGAGGGAGACTTACAATTCCAAAAGCTTAACGGCTGATTATTGGTAAGCAAAAACACAGAAACACAAGCATTTCAAACATTACCTTGTGTGTTCCATGTGGTTTTAATTTTATGTGTGAAATGAGAAAGGTAGCAAGTAAAAACCACAGCCTTGCTCAACAATTTCACACAAAAACTAAATCTGAAATGCAAGTTTCTTGTTGTATGTATTTAGCTGGCACTGACCAGGGTTATATTTACCAAAAGGACACTTAAGGGGGTTTGACCATGGCAGCAGGGTAAGAGGAACAGAGCTTTCTGTTGATCACCACCGGTTTTTTTTAATATGTAAATGAAAAAAGACCAGCAATTTTCTGTTATAAAACCTAATAACAAATTTCCTGTACATAATGGGGTTGGTTTACTAAAACTGGAGAGTGCAAAATCTGGAGCTGTTGTGCATGGTAGCAGGGGTGGACTGACAACTCATGGGGCCCCCGGGCAATAGGGGATCATGGGGCCCCTGTGTCCTTGCCCAAACTCAAAAAAGCCTATGAAAAAGGTACCAGGGGCATCTCATGGGGCCCCTTACTGACCCCGGGCCCTCGGGCATTTCCCGAGTTTCCAAATGGTCAGTCCGCCCCTGCATGGTAGCCAATCAGCATCTAGCTTCATCTTGATCAATTAAGCTTTGACAAAATACCTGGAAGCTGATTGGTTTCTATGCAAAGTTGCACCAGATTTTGCACGCTCCAATTTCAGAAATCAATTCCTTTGTTCCTAGCTTCCTAACTTCATCCGTGACATCATAGAGATACAAGTTACTTGATAAGAATGGGAAATAAAATAGCAATATAAAATAGTTCAAGATCTAATAAAGAAACACAAATTGTAACAAAGTATTAAATTAAAATGAGTGAACATGGGAATTATTTTATGAATAAAACATATCTAAAAATCAGTCATTGGTTGGGCCCATTGGAGGTATATGGCTGCAAAAACTGAGATTGTTTTTTCTTTTTTTTTCTAGTTATGAGAGTGATTACCTGCTACGTGGACCCCATCCTGAACTGAATCAAACATGTTTTTCCACATTACAATCAAGCTGATCTGGTCTAAAACCTACCTAACTTATCATCATTTCTGTGGTGTCTTCAAGTACCTGTGTTAGCCCTCAACTCATAACCTGAAGCTATTTGGAGACCCATGAATTCTGGACATTGGTTGTATACAAGACTTCACTTTCCTTACATTGATATTTAAGTGTGACTTAACCCAATAACAAAAATGGTATATATTGTAGCTTGGCAATCATTGGCTGAATTAGTTTCCCTTTTTATGCTTTTATTCCTTTATTTTCACCTGGCAATCAGCCAATTACACACCTCCTGTCTTAGGCAGCCCATAGATGATTCTTTTTTTTTTTTTTTTTGCTCAAGCAGCGGGTTGAACAGAAATACAATTACTTTATTCCCCTATACACACATTTGAGGTGGATGGGAAATCATCCCTGTTGAGCCTTTGTATTCAGTGGGGAGACTTTCTCACCATCAGAATACACTGATCAGAGCTGCCGGCCAAGTGGTAATTTTCCAATCGGGCAGTTTTACAGATGATGATTGGTAAAAATTAGATAAGTCGGGTCCATGCTGAACCGCCCAAATTTCATTCCATGTATGGCCACTTTGACAGCAGCATCAACAATCAATGGAGAGGGTAAAGTTGGAGGGAATAGTAGATTTATTTATTTATTTAATATTGTTCGGAACTAGTAGATTTAGATGGACTTTACATTAGTGACTAACAATTTAAAGCAAACTCCAAATAACACTTTTAAATAGTTTAAAAGTTTTACATATATGAATAATTGTTGATCTCTGTAAGCACCCCTGTCAATGGAAAATGGTTTGTCTCAACCCTCTGCCACCTTTGTTGGACAGCTTGGTTTATTTATTTATTTCAGGTACTTATATAGCGCCATCAATTTACGCAGCGCTTTTACATATATATTGTACATTTACATCAGTCCCTAACCCTCAAGGGGCGTAAAATCTAAAGTCCCTAACTCACATTCATACATACACATACTAGGGCCAATTTAGACAGGAGCCAATTAACCTACCAGCATGTCTTTGGAGTGTGGGAGGAAACCGGAGTACCCAGAGGAAACCCACACAGGCACAGGGAGAACATGCAAACTCCAGGCAGGTGGTGCCGTGGTTGGGATTCGAACTGACGAGCCGAGTACTGCCAGGTGGAAGTGCTAACCATTTAGCCACTGTGCTGCATGGTTGGTTAATGTCCCATTGCTTTCTGTCAGAACAGGATGTGATAGGAAATCTCACCAACAGAAATTAATGAAAGCAAAAATACATTTTTATTAGAATAAGCACAGGTTAGAACTTATGATAATATTTTCACTGCTTAACATGTTTTCCTATTCAGGTGACTCATCTCTTGTATGGGTGTTACAGAGGAAGTTAGGAAAAAAAAGCAGCCAAATGAGTTAAAAGACAGCAGTAAATATTTAAAGAAAAGTGTATCTTTCCCTACTTTATCCAAAACAAAACAAAACACTGGGATGAAGTTAAAGAGGAAGAATGGGGTATATAAAAAAGGAAACATTCGTGCTCACCTCTATGCTGCAGCATTGGTGTAAAGCTGCAACTGTCCCACGTTGGCTCTAAGCCCGAGAACTGAGTGGTCATTTGACCGCTGATCGCTCAATTCTCAGTCGGTTCAGAGTGGACAGTGGTGACTGTCAGTCACCGCTCTCCACTCTGCTCTTCTAGAACTCACTGGAGCACCAGGCAGAAGAGGAAGTGGGCGCAGCTGGCTCTGGTTCTCAGCCAAGTGCTAAGAGGTGGAACCAGCTGTCAATTAGGCAGGAGGGTGAATACCAACAATAAGGGCGGGATCTTCCAGAGCCTGGAATGGCTCTGTGACTCTGTGGCAATAGCCCGCTGTCAGCTGACTTTGGGTCACAGGAGAGCAAAAATAAATGCACTTCTGTGACCCACAAAAGAAGAATGGCCGAAAAGCTATGGCCATACTTCTCTTTTAAGCTGTAATCAAGTCAGTTATTCTGTCTATTACACCTAAAAAAGTGGAATTGAGTTTAAAGTTAGGCTTTCTGGTTTGGAGGTGTCTTTTATGCTGTTCTGGACAGTTTTTAAAATAGCCGGATACAACTCCTAGTTCCCTGGGGATCTGGGACATTTCCATACTCTTACAGTTCAGTAAGCATTGTGATCAAACAATTGTATACATAATCTTTGATCTTGAGGGACATGTGATATCTTCACTATAAAACAAGGGATATTTTGGTTCATCTTGCTTATTGGCCATGCCCCCAATATGAGGGATATAGAGGGTCATTTGATGCTCTCTTGTTGCCGTCAGCACTATGAGATTGATATCTGACCACCTTTGTTCTTCCGATGGCTCAAGCCACTAAAACTTTGGACCATGCAGCCTCGTCTTAGATATCATGATTTTATGATGGCTCTGATTAATATTGATTGCTTAATTCCCTTAAATCTTTCTTGTATTTATGCTCCCTGAAGAAGATAAAAAAAAGTGGAATGATCGAAACGTGTCGTAATTTTTTGGGAATTTTGTTATTCTGTAATGAAAGCATTTTTGCAATAACCATCAGAGCTAATATATCCTTTTTTAAAGATTATGTATCTTTCACAAGTATGTCTATGTAATAAAAGCATATTATTATTATACAGGATTTATATAGCGCCAACAGTTTGCTCAGCGCTTTACAATATAAAGGGAGACAATACTGCACCAATACAGTTCAATACAAGAGGGATAGGAGGGCCCTGCTCCTTGGAGCTTACAATCTAGGATAAGTATGTAAAAACTTCTTTTGAGTATATGTGTAATGACATGGTTGCTGCATTAAAGTCCCATGGAGGGATTCTTCATTTACATTTATGCTGGGGCCAGATACTCAACTCTTTGTGATGAAAACTTAAAGTCTTGCGTAAGAGATTCCTACTTTTTTTTTTTTTGTTTATTTTGTGTACCTTTCTGATTTAGTTTTACTTTATCACTCACATTTACTTTTTATGACTTTATGGGTCATCTCCACCAACTGCTATCTCAATGTCCAATCAAGAGTGCCTTTCATGGCCACAGAGAAATGCCTCTTTCTCTCTCTGGCCAATATAAGCTGTAGCAGGCATCTCATGGTGTCTACATTTGCCTGGAGTTTCACTTTTAAAACTTTAAAATGGAGTACAGGTTGACTTTAGTTGCTTGGCACATTTCAGTTTTTTTTCCGTTTGTTTGTCCATGTGTTTGTGTGCTGCAATTTGTTGTATCATTAGAGAAAATAGAATTTCCTAATCTATGTCTTCTTATGAAGAAACTTAATTAAGGAAAAGATGAATTACATTGTGTGACTGTTCAAATGTGTCATAGATCATTGGCCTTTTGCAAAATTTTAAAGCACCCCTGATTAATTTCTAATCAAATAGAAACCTTGCCATAATATAATAGTGGTGGGGCATTAAAAGAACAAAGAGATTCTAGAACAATGGAGCTGTCAACACTCTGAGTAGGTTGGACAGGGAAAGGCTCTATTGTATTCTCTTTGATAACCCTCTTCTAGCTGAGCCTTTCCTATATTGGCTAGATGATGGAAAACAATTTGGATAGGGTCCCGTATTGCTCCAAACTCTCTGTAATAGCAGGATAAAAGTGGATGAATGCCATTGATGATAGAAATATAGTCAGTTTCTTTGGAAAGCCACATATCCTTAGAAAGAACAGTATTGATAAATTACCACTTCTTTCAACAAGGGGAAGTTATTATGAGATAAAATGAATTTCTGAGGGATGCCATCAAATGGGCTAAATGATGATTAAAAAATATGCACAATTTTCTTACTTGAAAACTTCTGAAATGTTATTGTTAAACATCTGATATTGTACGAGCTGAGAACTGGAGAAGAGCCCTGGAAAGTAAAACAAAAGTGCTGTTTTCATTTATGACAAACCAAAATTTATTTTTAGTGATTATATATTTTAAAGTGAACCTGTGCTTTGCCTATAAAGATTCTTTGTAACGTCTTGCCGACCACATCATGAATATGTGTGGCAGTGAAGAGGGTGGGCATTAAAGCCTGCATGCCATACATGTGTACCCCAATACAGTGATAGGGCTCTCATAGAAAGCTCAAGGTCTCTAGTACTGATTGGTAGCCAGCTAGCTGGGTTCCTGATCATGCAACCATTGTGATTGACTCACGTGACTGGACAGTTCTCCCCGGGAGTGGTGAACCACTTAAAGGGAAGGTGGGGATGGGCAAGAATAGGTGAAGGGCATCTTTTCCTCTAGAATTTACCTTCCTTTTGTCCTGTGTGAGCTCCAAGTTGCTTTTGAGGGGGCTTATACAGTGCTGAGTCATTTCTTCTTACCCCCATGTGACAATGCTGAACCAAGCACCAGCGTTGACACATGAGAGGAAGGTTAGTGAGTCACATGTTACTCCATACAAGTGGTACTGGCTATTTTCTTGCTCTGGCTGAACAGAATGAAGAATAAAGGATGGGTGAGTCTGTGCTGCTGGGGGGAAGGGCATTAGTAGGAACCTATTGCTTCACCCTGCAATGGAAAAAAACAGGTTTTCTTTAAAGGGTTAGTTGACCTTTAGAAAAAAACTGCCTTTGCAGGTTAGGGGTGCCTGCAGATCAAACGAAACTGTGCAACTTTCAACAAAGTTGAATAATGTCCTAGTTATAGGTGTAAGTAATTTTTGTACTTCCTGAAGCCTGGCTGACAAACTCCAAGAGATAGCATGCTCATTTTCCTGCCTTGTTGCTAGGATGTTGCTAAGGCACTCCCAACTGTTATTGCTTATGCCCACTATCAAGAGTGTGAATTGTTAAACCCCTACTTTTGCATGGTTCACTATCTCCTCCATCGCAATATCTCTGAGCTCAGAGCTACTACAATGGAGAGAGAAAGCACATGTAAGCAAGTTAGAATTAGTTAGGTCGGTGCTTTCCCAGCCAGGAGGGTAAGGGTTAATGTTTTCACAGTCCTTTGGCAGGATTCTTGGGTCCGACCCACTGCACCCTTGGATATAAATTGGGATAGTGGGCCAAGCCCGAGGGTGCGGGTGGCCAATGGCCTGTGCCTTGGTCTAGAGTCTGGAAGATCTGCTTTGAGAGAAGACTGGTTCACTTCCCTGGTCTTGGCTGTGTCGCCAGAACCCTGATGATAAAGTCACTTGGAAGAGGTATTATAGCGAAAACACTTTGGGTTTACTTCGAAAAGAGACCAGCTTCTGGTACTTGACTCTGCTGGATGATGGAAGTTAATTGGAAAACATGGAAGACATGACAAACAACATCCACCCTGCTGCCCTGCTCTACCCTTACACACATTTTAAGGAGTTTTAATCAAAGAAAGTAAAAGCTCATTGCTGTGAGGGTGGGGGAGAGCAGTAATGTCTGGGAGTGTCTTAGCAGCATCCTAGTAACAAGGCAGGACTAGTGGGATACCATCTGCAGGAGTTTCCCCATTTGGGAAGCAAATAAAAGGCCTTTTGCAAGGGCATTGTTCAACTTTGGTCAAATCTGCACAGTTTTATTTTTATCTACAAGTGCCTCTTACCTGCATAGGCAGTTTTATGGTAAATGTTTCTATACATGCCAGCATGTTGAATCATGCACTGGCATCTTTTATGCCACAGACTCCATCTGCAAGAGAACCATACCAGAGTGTTGTTTGGGTTACACCTTGTTAACACTGCTTTATCCATTACAAACACAGATGATGTTGTCATACAATCCCTTTTCAAATTTTTTAATGGTGCCATGGAATCCTTGTTAGATAATCATATCCTAAAAAAGTGTTTCAACCATTCTTCTGCAAAACGTGCTTTTATGGCTGATCTAGGAAGCTCAAGGGCCAGGAAGGGACTGAGCTGTTGGGAAAGAGGGCAACTGCCGCCAAAGGGCTGTCCTAAGATGATATGATTAGCTGGTGGCTCTGATTGAAGATACTTACCAGTTAGACATCAGTCACAGCAGGGCCTGCCGTCAAGGACACATAATGGACCTTATATAGCCATCTGCTCCCCGTTCAGACCTGCACTCACACCATCTATCAGATAACTTTATTTGCGGTTCTAAGATGTCATATGGATGAATGCCGAGAGTCACTAAGGAGGTTGATGCTGGCAAATGTGAAATATCCTTTAGGAACACCCATCTTTCACCATGTCCACCGATTACTGTGACACGTTTCATGATAGACGTTCTTTAGCTCACAAAAATTTGTACAACCATGAAAGGGCTGCTTTGTTGCGTTTGCTCCCCAGGCCAAAGGTTTTCCTGTTTTCCATAGTTGATTACACTACAAAATGTCTGATTTAGACATTGTGAAATACAGAGCTGTAGATATTCCATAGGTTAAATTTGGTTGTCCTGAAATGCTCTGTAAAAGTAGTACAGTACAAACTGCCATAAACTTACCCCAAGTCGCCCTTCTGAATCCAGTCATTTGTCAAGATAGGTGAAGATGTGTTTAAAGGTGATCTGTCATTTATAGTCAACTGAACTTCTGCTGGTCTAAACATAGAACACGTAGTATAAACAGTCCCAGGACTATGTTCTTTTTCTGTTTAACATATTAAAAATAGTTCCTAGAACTTGATAAATGGTGAGTGTCATAGTTTGCCTTTTTAATCATATTTCATGCACTTTATTTGTTGATCTAAATTTCAAATGAAATGTTATTTTAATTTAGCATGCATCAAGATTCAAAAATCAAGTGCAGCAGTGTTTACTTTAGGGCACCAGGTTGCTTCATGAACCTATGCCAATTTTTAGATTAAAAAAAATGTATTTTTTTTCTGCTTTTTTTTTTTTACTTTTTTTACTGGGGGGGGGAACTTAACAAAGGGGAGCTGTTTTCATGACATACTTTGGTATTGTAAACAAAACAACGCTCTCTTGACCTATTTAAGCTCTGGAGACCCTTGCCATCAAATAGAATTAAAAGAAACCCTATATGTTATTGCTTTGTATTAATAACTTAAAGGTTTTCCCAGGCTTTCTGAAAAGGATATTCTAAGATTGCTATAGAATCTGACAGATATTGTGACCGTTACATGTCATACAATGGAGTTTGGTGTCATCAGACAAATACGGTTCATTGAAAATAAAGCAGGCACTGTTTATTTTCTTATCAATTTTATAGTAGGTATTAAAAGGGAATGACTTGTAACTTGAATTTGTTGGCATTTTTCTCTTATCTCTTATGTATACAAATATCCCAAGAGCTGTGTGTGTGTGTACAGTGTGTATATATATATATATATATATATATATACACACTATATTGCCAAAAGTATTGGGACACCTGCCTTTACATGCACATGAACTTTAATAGCATCCCATCTTAGTCTGTAAAGTTCAATATGGCCCACCTTGTGCAGCTATAACAGATTCAACTCTTCTGGGAAGGCTGTCCACGGGAATGTTTGACCATTCTGCCAGAAGCGCATTTGTGAGGTCAGGCACAGATGTCGGACGAGAAGGCCTGGCTCACAGTCTCCTCTCTAATTCATCCTAAATGTGTTCTATTGGGTTGAGGTCAGGACTCTGTGCAGACTAGTCAAGTTCCTCCACCCCAAACTCGCTCATCCATGTCTTTATGGACCTTTCTTTGTGCACTGGTGCGCAGTCATGTTGGAACAGGAAGGGGCTATCCCCAAACTGTTCCCACTAACTGGAGCATTAAATTATCCAAAATGCCTTGGTATGCTGATTCCTTAAGAGTTCCCTTCACTGGAATTAAGGGGCCAAGCCCAACCCCTGAAAAACAACCCCACACCATAATCCCTCCTCCACCAAACTTACACTTGGCACAATTCATAAGGCAAGTACTGTTCTCCTGGCAACTGCCAAACCTAGACACGTCCACCGAATTGACAGACAGAGAAGCATGATTCATCACTCCAGAGAACACGTCTCCATAGTCCAGTGGCAACATGCTCTACACCACTGCATTCAACGCTTTGCCATGCACTTGGTGAGGTAAGGCTTGGAAGCAGCTGCTTGGTCAGGGAAACCCATTCAGTGAAGCTCTCTACACACTGTTGTCATGCTATTCTAAAGGCCACATGAAGTTTGGAGGTCTTTAGCTACTGACTCTGCAGACATTTGGTGACTTCTGCGCACTGTGTGCTTCAGCATGCACTGACCTTGTCATTTTACGTGGCCTACCACTTCATGGCTGAGTTGTTGTTGTTCACAGTTGCTTCAACTTTATTATAATACCACTAACAGTTGACCATAGAATATTTAGCAGCAAGTAAATTTCAGGGATTGACTTATTGTACAGGTAGCAACCTAAAAAATAGGACTATCCAGTTCAACTTGCCAGCCTACCCCAGTCTAATAATGGCTATTGTCGGCAAGGAACATGGATAAGTATAACTTATCAAAAGAGGGGGATAAGAAAGCCAGTTCAAACTGCCAGCCAGTTAGCCAACTATCAAAAGCCAAATTAACCTGTCTAAGAACATGTGTTTAAAAACAGGGGTTTAGTTAGCACACATTTGCAAATACATACGTAAGCCACAGAGCCACATCACGGCTCCCTGAGTATCTTTGGTCCTAACTCTATAAATCTTGAGAGTCCTCACAATGGAGGCACATGCATTTAAATGGATAGAAACAAGGGCAGGTGAACCCGACGGAGCCCACCCCTCGTTAAGGTCATGGGAGCGCACCTGACAACCAGCATGTAGCACAACGGCAGCCAGGGTGTCCAATGCACCCACTAAACCTCCAAAATTAACATACAAAGAAAAAACTGGTCACCTACCCAGGTCTATAACTGGCTTTTTAAACAATGAACATGGAAGGCGTTACAAAGTAAAAAATATGACTATCCAGCTCAACTTGCCAGCCTACCCCATGCTAATAATGGCTATTATACAGGTAGCAAACTATCACGGTACTACGCTTGAATGCACTGAGCTCCTGAGAGCAACCCATTCTTTCACAAATGTTTGTAGAGGTAGTCTGCATGCCTAGGTTCTTGATTTTATACACCTGTGGCCATAAAGGTGTTTGGAACACCTGAATCCAATGATTTGGAGGGGTGTCCCAATACTTTTGGCAATATAGTGAATATATAGTGCTTTCAGAAAGTATTCAGACCCCCTTTACGTTTTCCAATTTTGTTATGTTTCAGCCTGATACTATAGTTTTTTAAATTCATTTTTTTTTCCAATAAACCTACACTCAGTACCCCATAATGGCAAAGTGAAAACAGAATTTTATAAATATCTGTAAGTTTAATAAAAATATAAAACTGAACTATCAAATTTGCATAAGTATTCAGACCCTTTGCATCAACAGAAATTTAGCTCAGGTGCTTCCTGTTTTTCTTAATCATTGCTGAGATGTTTCTACACCTTGATTGAGTCCACCTGTGGTTAATTAAATTGATTGGACATGGTTTGGAAAGGCATGAACCTCTCTATAAAAGAAATCACAGCTAACAATGCATACTGTATCAGAACAAAAGCCATGAGGTCAACTGAACTGGCCGCAAATCTCAGAGACAGGATTTTTGGAAGGCACAAATCTGGACAAATCTACAAAAAATTGCTGCTGCACTAAAGTCTCTCAAGAGTACAGTGGCTTCAATAATTCTCAATGGAAGACGATTGGCACAACCAGGACTCTTTCCAAGAGCTGGTCACCCAGACAAATTGAGCAATCAGGGGAGAAGGACCTAGTAAAAGAGGTCACCAAGAACCCGATGGTCACTCTGAGCTCTAGATATCCTGTGTGGAGATGGGACAAAGTTCCAGAAGGACAACCATCACTGCAGCCCTCCACTGATTATGGCAGAGTGCCTAGATGCGCAGTGAAAAACACATGAAAGACCTCTTGGAGTTTGAAAAGAAGAACACCTGTCAGAACTGATTTATACAGTGCTGGTTTCATTACAAATCCATAGACAAGTACAAACAGATTATGCTGCCACCTTAAGACATCTGAAACCTCGTCCTCAACCGGGGGTTGATCATGGCTCTGAACTGGACCTGGTATTGCGTACATCCTTAAATGTTGTTCCTTTCTTGTTGTCATATGGAGGTGTTTTTATCATGCTAAATGAGAGCAACTGAAGTCCCCTTCCAACTCAGGACTGTACTAGTTCCACTCTCCCTTCTTCCCCCTCTAACCACCACCCCTCTTTTTTACAGTTACATTGATATTTGTTTCAATGTCCTCCGGCCGATGCCGGCATCTGTCTTCTGGGTTCCGTTCCCTGCGACGTCAGGACGTACGGGGGATGGAACTGGTGGGAAATTTAAAAATGTCAAAAAGTGACATTCACTAAATACACTAAAATCACATAGTAAAACATTACTGTATCAAACCATTTCACATACATTTTGTCTCGAGTGCTTTGTCCTGTGCCCTGCCTACATTTTTACCGTTCTTTCTGCCTGGAAACTGAGAAACATCCATGGCGTCAAAAAAGCGTCCCTTTAGGTCAAAAGCGGTTTTAGACCGGCTAGAGAACAGCGATAGTAAATTAGAACCACTTGCAGAATTGAGTGATGATTCGTGGGGAAATTCGTCTTCAGACACTGAAAACGATTTTGCAACTTTGCTCAGTAATGTGCGAACTTGGCGCTATATTTCAAATGTCAGTGGTTTTGGTTTGATTATATTATTGTATTAAATGTATTATTATATTTTTTTTATCATTATTTATTAAATTATAATTTATGATTTTGTGTTTCAAATTTTAACATACCCGGGATGTTTACTAGACTCTTGTTCGGACAGATTTCAGTGAGTTATTCCTAAGAATTATAGGCCTACAATAAAGAAAACTACATATTTCCATGCAAAATATGTACCACTTTGAGCACAGAAATACTGACACAATCAGACCGCTAGGGAGGCTACAGTCTATGAGTGCACACCAAAAGAAGTGCCTACACTTTTTTCCAAGTTACACAGAACCCCATTACATAGTTATGAACAAGCCCCATAGACAATAATGGGATTTCACTTGTGCATCTGCACACGACTGCCAAGGCAAGACAAACTGCTCATTGAGGCTAAAGGGAATTTATTTTTTCTTTTAACTATACATATGAATGTTATGACATTAAAGGACCAATAACAAATCTCAATAAATGGTAGAGGATGGGGACAAGGTTAACATTAACAGGAAAAATCTGAGATTTGCATATTGGATCAGCTCTGCATCTACTAATCTTTTTAAAATATGGTTTTAAATCTAGGTAACTGCAGCTTTTGCATTTTTTCATCACATGCTCTGTATGAATTGCCAGGGTTGGTGGCAGGCTTATTTTAAGCTGTATGCCAGTGAAGGTGGACAAGTAATAGAAAATGTGTTCCTCCAGTGCTGTTTGCTGCAAGACTCTTTCCGCTTAGCATATTGGTGAACTGATCCAAAGGATGGCTTATCAGTTCACCAAATGCAAAATAGACAGTTTGGTCTTCTTGTCATGGAGGGAATCCTGATTAATCATTGCAGGAGGTTATGGGTTGAGACCCATTTTTTGTGACACCATTAGCCTATTAAGAATGTAGTATCTTACTAAGTGCTATCCTAAAAATGAACTATAGGGCTTACTTATTATAGCAATGATGTCAAATATGCAATTGTCTTTCACTTCCTTATATAGTCAGAATAATCAATAGGACTATTGGAAAGAAATTTGAAATGTTCTATCCAAAAGAGAAAGAAACATGTCTTCCTAGCAGTTCTCAATGCTCCTTAAATAATCCATAATGCTGATCCTCAAAAGGTGCTTGAAATGAATGGCTCAGTACAGGTAAGAGCTTTGTGAATCATTCCCTCCACCCTGTGGCATTCTAGCAGGATCATTACCTTCACAACTTTAGCCACATCTGATCCTGTAAGCCCTTACATTTACATGGCTTCTCCGACTGAGCCACCCATTGCCTTAAAGGTTGTCTAGAAAAAAGAACCCCACCACCCCACCCAGGGATATTCAGCCTGTGCTACCCTGCTGCTCCATTCCTCCATTGGAACCAGGTTTGAAAACCTTGTGTAACTTTTTGGAACCACCAAATGTCCCTTCATCAGGCAAAGTCTGTGGTCACTTTTCCTGATGAAGGGACCCTTAGTGGTCCAGATACAATGCATTCATTTGTTTATGTAACATGCCGAAAAAGTGTCAATAATGGTGGTTTTATTAAAAGAAACTTGTGGTGTGCTGGCAACATATTTCTCTTCTGTCCTCTGTGGCACCATCCGGCACCCTTTTCGAGGACTCTGGTCTGGTGTGTGTGATGAAGATACTGTATATATCCAACCCTGTGTAAGACCTGATTTGGGTTAATGTCTTCCTCCCTTTCATCACATGAAAGTTCTTGGGCCTGGCCCCTGGCCAGTCATCCTTTGAGGTGGTCACACACTTCCTCATACTTGTAAGCACTGGATATTTACCAAGGGCTCTGGCTGAGCAACAGACCAGGTGTAAAAGTGCAGCGATGGTGAGTATCAGCAGGAGGAGAGTTATTCTTTTAAGAGAGCCTGCCATGTTGCCTTGAATGGGCAAAATCTCTTTAAATATTAAGACACCTTGCATCGACTTCCTTCATAGGCTGCATAGCTGATATTTTTCCTTATTTGGGGCAGTGTATGTAGGGGAAAATGAGGGCATGAGATGACAACACACAGAAATAAAGGACTTCCCCATAAATAGGGCACAGTTGGCAATCCTAGCATAGTGGGTCATGTGACATTGCTCTTGGGCTTATTCAGTCACTTATGTTAACAATACAAAATCAGCTATCTACACTCACAGAATATAGTAAATAACACTTGGGGAAGGCTGAATCCAGTGCCTTTCAGGTACAGCATTGTGTTTAGCAAATGAGTCTGTGATATAATCCAACTATCGGAGCAGAAATAATAATTAAAGTAATGCATCAGTCCGCTTCATTGATTTATGAATGTGTTTAATGACTCTTGTGCAGAAAAGCAGAAGCCATTACACATTGACTGATTTTTGGAGACAGTCTGCAGTATCACGGCCCTTTTACTGCAAAACAAAGGGATAAAAAAAAAATGTTTTCTCAGCAGTGAAAGTCGTCATCCTTTATTATAGAGAGGGAAATAGCTGTGTTTTTCAGGTTATACCAAAGAAATATTTAGTTCAGTTTGTTCTTTCATGGCTTATATGACTATTAGGATTCTGTTCTGCAATATTCCAGTTAATGAGAGAGCACAACGAGTTTCCATCAAATGTCCCTTATTTCTGAAAAATAGAGGTGCTTTGCTTTCCAGCATTACCGTTACTTCAGCGCTCAGTAGACACATTCTTAAATGGAAATAAAAGACATTCAAGGGCATTAGAGCAGGCCCAGGTTGGTGGCTTGGCATTTTCCAAAAAAGCAGATCTTGTCATCCTTTTTCCTGTTGGCCTCCCAACACCAATTGTCTCTGTATTAAAGTGGACCTATACTCGAAAAGTGAAGATTTACTGTCGTTTAGGAAGTTTATATGACAGTTAATTTTGGTTATGCAGTATCCTGAAAAATCTACCTGCATGGAATTCTTCCATTAAAACAGCAGTGCACTGCCTGATGTGAATGTACCTAGGAAACCCTATTCAGTAGCCTTGTAGCTGCATATTTACAGTGTGAGATCATCCAAGGCATATCCTGCTCACTCTTGTCATTGATGACTGCTGTTCTTATGAGATTTGGAGTGAGATTTGGTGATGTCACTACCATATTGCTCTTTGTTCTTTAGAGGGCCTGCTGAAACCAAAACTATAGACACCTGCAGTGCAAATATCTAACTAGTTCATTCATTTTGAGAATCAGTGCTTTCTCTGCTTCTCTTTAACCCAACTAGCCATCAAATAACTTGACATGAGGGCAGCAGCTCTTTAGGCACCAATGGCATGGGCAATTTACCACGTTGCTAATCCCAATGGTAGAAATCAACTTGCGTGCGTCCAGCCATGATCACTTGCAGGAAGCACTTGTGAGCAGGGTGCAATGTGAGGTGGCAGCAGGAGAAAGTACACAGGGGTTGATTGAAGAGAATGGAATATATTGAAATGTTCCAACAAGCCACAACAGGTTCTGTGGTTGAGCACAGCCATCTGGAAACACATGTAAAACTCATGGCAGAGGTTCAGAGTTATGCTGACAGAGTGTAATGGACCGCCTGACAGCACCTCTATCAATCCCCTGGCAGAGCCTCCCCAGAGTGCGGAGTCTAAGCACCCGAAGCACTTGTACACCAGGGCCCCTGATGGTGGGGATGGACTTGGAGCGCTCCGGTACCAGGTCGCAGCTGCTAGGTATCTCCAACAGGGGTAGAGGAGTCTGACAGGAGCTCCAGGGGGCTAAGAGTCTGATGTGAGGGAGCCTAGTGATCCCTGCGGGATGGATGGATGGATGAGCTAAATCAGAGTCATACAGGCCGGCTCGGTAACTAGCGGGTCGGTGAGGTACAAAACGGTAGGCAAAGGATAGTCGGGTCACACGCAGGGTCAATACCAAAAGATCAGATTTAAAGGGGAACATCCAGGAGCAGAGTCAGGCAGGCCAAGGGTCAGGACAGGAGAAGGCAGCAAGGTCAAACAATCCAGATCAAGATACTCACAACACAGGTAACAGCATACAAAGACCATTTGGCAACAAGTGTTTGTGCAGAGCTGGTTTAAATAGCCCGCCCTGCACCTGACAGGCGCAGCCTAGGTCCTAGTGCCTGCCTAGTACCGTCAAGACGACGGGCGTGCCTGGGTCCTAGTGCCCTGCCACCTACACATCTTGGCAGACACCTACGCCTGTGTAGACCCATGCGTCGCGATGGTCCCTGACACAGAGTCTGCAAGGAGGGGTGGAAATCCAAATTGGGAAGCTACTCCAGAAGAGATATGTAGCCCCTGCACTCTCCCTACTACTCCAAAACCTTTCCCTACCGTTAAGTGCTGTCCCTAACAGACAGGGAACCTGTCTCTACTCTAACCACTTGCAAAATACATGTCAATTAAGGAGCACAGGGAATTAAACAATATCTGTCCTAACCCAAGATGGCTGCAGGGGTCACCAAGGAACCAGCATCTTTTCAAACAGCTGCTCCCAGCTTAACATGAAATCATAGGGGAACATAGTTCCAAAGGACTTCCTTCCCCTGCTGCATTGCCGCTTTGGGTAAAGCACCACCTACAGTGGGGAATACAGACCGCACCTGCCTACATGCTGGATTTGAGGACAAAAATAGCTTTGGCCACCAACAGAATGTCATTGCAGTGTGACAAACATCTGTGTGAATGGTGCCTAAATGAGAAGGCAAAGCCCTTTTTGCTCTAACATTATGGCCTCTTCCACACACAGTGCAGAACAATGTATAGTAAGTCAGTCCCACAGGAGCAGGATAAGAAGAGGTGGGAATTCCCCTGCCACTACATATCAAATCCTGCCTATCATCAACTTAAAATTAAAATGTTAAGAAGACAGTGACCGTAAGGAGCTTGGCATTCCAGCTGATTATGTCACATGTCACAACCTCGTCAGCATAGGGGAAATTCATGCCTCCTGAAAAGGGTGATCTTCTTGGCAGGATAACACTCAAAAAGAAAATATTTGTTCAAGGCGAAGTTAAACTTTTAGAATTATATGGTTCAGTTGGTCACAATTGAGAGCAAGGGACATTTTCAAAATATAAGACTTTAACTGAAATTTCGGAACCCAAATAAAAAAAACAGCACATCTAAACATCTAAAGCATAACATTTCTAGTTTCAGACAGAGTAGGGAATGATTAATACACCTGTTAATTTCTGGTTTATAGACACAACAGGAAGTAAATGAAAATTTCCGCAAAGTAAAAGAAAATCCTCTCTTAGACAGTTAAACAAGAGTCCCCATTGGAATAATTCCCTGCACCAACTGCTCTGGTGGTAGTTGTAACATTTTGGATTTCATATCACATTTGACATTGGTCACCATAACAAAAAAAAAGAGGGTGAATCTGCCCAATGAGGACACAGAACACAATACATTTTACTTTAAAGTAGTTCTAAAGCCTTAAATTGTTTTCTATCTTAATGAATTCTATGCATTAAGGTAAAAAAACCCTGCAGTATTTCCCCCAGCCCCCTTTTATACATACCTGAGCCAGTGATGTGTATGAGAGCAGTGGCTCTCGCAGTCATCTCCTCTCTCATTGGCAGATTGACTACCATTGCTGTCAATCAAATGCTGTGATGGGGTAGTTGGGGGCTGGGACAATCCGCCTTGTCTGTGTCTATGGAGCCCGCACAAGTGCCTTGGTGGACTAGCCTATAAATAGGGGAGAGTCAGGTTGACAGGGGAGTTGGGTGGAAGACGGAGTGCTGAGGAAACTGTCAGTGTCTAGGAGGTGTCCCCTAGGTCTGGGGGGTGGCCTCTAGACTGGGCTTGGGTTGACTCAAGAGGATACATTCTGCAGAGAGGCACTGATGAGATCAAGGCCTGGAGCATCAGGGAGCAAAGAGGACAGTGTGAGAACAGAAGCCCCCTTTGGGATCTACAAGGGGAAAGACTGACAAATATAGCAAACTTTCCAAAGACAGCATTGAGCTAAATCCTTTATCATTGACCCGGGAGATCTTCCAAGAAGCCAGGAGGAAGGGGGAGAGAAGATGTTCCTGCATGTAGCTACGAGAATTGAAGTGATTTTTGAGGGGCTGCTAGTTCCTCACCCGTAAGGGACAGCTGCTACTTATCCGCAATGACTGAAGCTTTTAGGAAAAGAACAGCCAGAATCTGCTTTTGTAGGAAGGAAGTGTCCCCCTTCCATAGTTTCAAACCAAAATTGGCATTGCGTAATCCCTATTTCCCTATCCAAGTTAAAATCCCCTAATAAATTAACAAAACCAGGTTCATGGACTGGTCACTGTCTTTGGATGCAACTATACCTGCTGTCTGGCTGGGCGGAGGAAAGCTAAGGGATACCCACAAAACAATGGCCATCATGAGGCACTACATTTGGAGTTCTCATCCGGGATATCTCTATAGCAACATGGCTGTTTTCCCTAGCAACCATTGAGCCAGAAAAATATTATGTACTGTCGAGAGATCACAGGAACCAAGTGGGAAAGTGGAAACATGCTGCAAAAATCAGTGGCCTGTTCTTGTGTTCCTGCCAGGAAATGGTACTTCTTGAGCCTACAACCCAGTCAGTACACACTTGCTCAGCTTAGCAAGGGTTAAAACAAGCATGGGGAAAATTCTGCATAGCAGTGGAACTGGCGCCTACAAGTCTAAATGAGCGGCGTGACCTCAACTTAAAGCCTGCCCAGTACACCCAGTGTGATGAGAAGGTCAGAGAGAGGAGCAACATTGCGGGTTACCTACAAGTTTGTGACCCTGTGGCCAACTTTGCTATGGTACCGGGATCAATAGCAGACGATCAGATGGTGGATATAGATGTGTATTTGAAACACTGAGGAGAATTCGCCCTCGGCATAGTTGATGGAGTGGAGAGGCTATGCCTGCTGTGTCCTGACTGCCAGAAACTGAATGCAATGATAAGAGCCTGGATGAGGTGTGGGCACTGTGATGAGCTGCTTATGGGATTGATACCTAATGACTTTCCACTGGTCATCTACTCAGTGGTCTGAGCTCAGGTCTATACGTGGAGAGGAAGGAGGAAGGCAAGAGATGTGTGGTGACAGTCGTTTAGGTATGTATCACTACTCTTGTGGGAGAGGCCAGATGATAGTCATGGCCTGGAGCCTGGAGAAGGAAGAGTCGCGACCAGAGGCAAGTGCGGTCGCTTCACCGCAAGTTGCTTCCCAGGGGAGGCTGACTGCTGAGGTTTGCCCTGTCACACCCACTGGGAAGGAGCCAAGTTCAGGTATCTGCATACCTTCAGTTGAGCCGGTGGGGAGTAATGATCAGGGCACAATTGATTGGGGGTCTCTCAGACTGGAGGCCGAGTTTTGGCCCCTAGAGCTAGAGACTGAGTATTCCCCAGAGAGTGATTCTAACGAGGAATGGCACTGGGGGGATGCTCAAGACATCATTGACCTGCATAATGGGACTATTTGGAAAGCAAGCAGGACAGAGGGAAAGGACCCTTACCCCTGAACAGGCAGGATGGGTGGCCGGATCCGAGTCACCATCAACCCCTGCAGAAAGACAGCAACCAAGCAGACCGGATCCCATTCATGTCCAACATCAAACCCAGGAGGAGCCATGTGACCATGTGAGATGGGGAAACAGCTCTCATTGTTTGAACACTGTTTGTGTGCAGTAAATTAAATGTTCTGGAGTGACATTTAGCCACAAGATGTCACTGTTTTTCTAACACAGCCTCAGACTGCATAGATATTTCTATATTCATTAAGAGGTGGGGTTTTCACATGGAGTTTAGTGAACAGGAAGAGGAGACTGGAGCCATGTTTTGGACGATGCTGAATGAAGGGGCCGTGTGAGCTGAGAATCCGATGACATCCAGGTGTGAATGCATCCCTCAGTAACCAGAGCTGCGGCTAAGTGAAGCTGATCGTGTCCAAGACCCTGATCCTGTTCAGAGAAAGGAAGACTGCTGCCAAGAATGCTGATGAGAGCAGAAGAACAACGCAACATATACTGCGATATCGCATGCTTGTTGGAGAGACATTTGTTCTGTTCAGAGTCACCAGCGGATGCAAAGCAGACCTGGGTCGGTAAGATCGTGCACGCACCTCATTTCAGTGTTGGCGCCTATAGACTAAGACCAGGCCTATAGTTAGTTAGTTAGTTAGGGTCTCTGTTTGTGTCAGGCCACAAGTGTTGTTACTGATCATTGGAAGGACTCCATAACTTAAAGTGACATCTCACATTGGAGAGCTGATAAAATCCCACAAACTCAAGCCAGACTGGCGTTTTGCTCAGAAGGAATACTCAGGTATGTGCTACAGGAACAGTTATGGGAGGGGGAATACTGTAGATTTGTGTAAGATTGTAAGCTGTTGTGCTGCACCGCAGGCTAGCCCATACCATACACCCATACACTGATTCTTGCTCTTTTAGAGTAATAACGGGTAAGGTGTGGCAGCTTAGTTGTGCCCGCCAGTAGGTAAATTACTTCACTTTCTACCTTCATCCATCAGAAGGCACCGTGCTGTGCAGCACAAGGGTCTCAGCCTTTGGGCTGGGTGTATGTAAATTTATTGTATGTTCCCAGCATTTTTGGTTGTGTTTATTTGCCACATCTAAGTAAAATTCTGTTGTGGCAAAAGCTGGTGTTGGGGTTGCTTTCCTCGTTCGTGACTTCACTGTATCCTGGGGAGCCCACCCCGGTACATGGCTTACAACACCATGACAGGAAAGAGCCTTGTGACTTGGCCTACAAGTTGTGGATTACCCAGTCTCCACAGGCTTGTGTATTACCTGGAGGGGGCAGGTGCAGGGAGCTCCCTAGATTCTCCTTATTCCAGAGATATTTACAAAGGAGAACCGTGCTGCAGTGGGGATTGGACTTTCCACAGATATTATGGACACCATCGAAACCTCCCACTCCCGTTGGGAAGAGGAGCTGATTTGGAACTATCTGCATGTCCCTAAGTACCAAAGGGGGTCCCCTAACCCTGATGTATTGGCCAGGATATCTGGCTGCAATGGAGCGGAAGGAGGACCATCTACAAGGACAGAGTGGTCATTATTAAGACTGGCCTAGCAAGAGCTACTCGGTGGCAAGAAGGTGCCTCAATGGAGAGGTCACCAGATTACTGAATCCTGAGCTATACTGATGAAACGCTTGGGAAATAGTAAAAAGCCATACTGACCATAAAGCCCCAATTAGGTCTGGTCTGTTTGATTTAGGGAGCCCAAAAGGATGGAGCAATGGCCCAACAGGTTGGGGTTAGTGGGCTCCTTCTGAAACACCATCATGAGGCTCCAGAAAATGCTTAAAGCAGGTTGCTTGTTGTGTTTCCCTCCTTCCAAGCATCTTGGAACAAAGTGTATCTTTTCGCACCACCTCTATAATTAAAAACACAGTCTTAGTTTGCAATCCGAATAAACCTTTAAACAGTCTTCTGTGGAGTACAACGCATCAAACATCCCATTGTCTCTATAATTTCTGGAGACACAAAAACTTTCACATATCCTCTCGATGACACAAACCTTCCCTCGACATATGTTTAAGCTATTGTGCTTTTTGAATAGGGCTATGTCTATTTTTTTATGTGTGTGCACGAAGTGTAATATAAAATTTGAGCAAATGTTATAAAATAATCTTGGGGGGAAACAGTGTATTTTCCACAGATCTGTTCCAGGCATAAACAGAAGGCAGACTCTAGGCTGGAAGCTTATTACAAAGGCAGAAGAAAACCAGACCTGTCTATTTAATCCTGACACTTACAGTACAACAGCCGAAAACTAGGGAGTCTGTTATTCTCTTCAGCCCGTCGTCCTGTAGAATACTTCATATTTATATTTTTATATACTCTTTAAAGATCTTTCTGTTGGCGTTGTTAAAGAGGAACCCCAGTAAAAAAAAAACCCACACTCCGTTTAGGGAATTATTATGGCCGTAGTCTAGCTGTATTTTTTTTTGGCACAACCAGTACTCGGTTCTCTCAACATCCCCCATGATAGGGGTGTCTTAAGGATGAACTTTATAGATATAGAAGGCACAATTAAATGTAGCTAAGCATTCATTATTATATCTTTAAATGTGTTTAACTGCAACAAGTACCTGAATTTGGCTTTACAATCGCCTCTTGTAGTCCTTGTACAGCAGAGTTCACAGAGGGTAGGGAGAAGCAGCACAAGAAGCCAATAAGTTGTGTGGCAGTTCAAGGAACCATGATGATGGCTTGCTTCTTCTTCATTATCCAACCACAGACTAGGGGAGGAACAAGACCTGTAAGCGTTACTAAACTGAAGATGAGTTAAAACAGTTTTCCTTTCCTGTCAGTTAGGGTTGTGTGATGTGGCAGGGCAGTGTAAATCCCAGAACTGGATAGAAATACAAATTCTTTGGCAGGCAAAACAGCTCTTAGCAGAATGTACTAAATATCATTTAGTTAGGGTTACATCTACTTGAAGCTGTCTTGCTAGAATTAGACATAAAATGGGAGTTAACAGTCATTGGATGGACCTATTGTTTCAACCATGTTAAAATCTACCGATGAGGAATTAAGTGTGGAAAAAGCAGCAAAATCCTTCAAACTCATTATGTAAATGTTGAGAAAGTATAATTTCTCATAAACATGAGATTTAGATATATAGGCAGTTGAAGCTCTGTGAAAAGCTCTAATGCTCCTGCAAAAGGTAAATATTGGATTCAACCTTCTACTTCTCAAGCCCCCATGCTGGTCATTTAATATGACGATCAGCCTGTAGGCAGCTGCAGTCTGCTTTCTCTACTGTAGGTGGCACTCAAGCAAAGCGGTACTGAAGCTGGAGGGGAAAACAAGAGAAACTCAGTTTCTCTATGGTTTCTTTGATACCCTGACTCAGTGTTCCGCCTGGCTATGCTGCATCGAGGTGACCATCTTTAGTCAAGCAGAGCCTTTTTAAGTGCCTGCCCCCAAGTTATGGCATGCATGTGAAAAGTGTCTAGTGTATAGAGAGGTACCCCGTCTGTTAGGGATAGAACTGGCAGTAGGGAAAGGTTCCAGAGGAATAGGAAAAGAGCAGGGCCTATGTCTACACTTCTGCAAGCTCCCTCTTGGGTAGGATCAGCCATGCCTCACTCCATCTCTCTCACCAGGAGCTGTCTTCAGCTCGGGCCTACTACCGCTACTCTCCGCTGCATTGACTATGAGTTTCCTCGATGGGCATTTTTTCCGCCGGGCTGTTCTGACTGTATTTGCAAGTTTTTCAATATACTAATTTCTGCATCTGGGCCTCAGTGTCATTTCTGACATGCTGCAGCCAGCCCGCAAGTCTCAATGACCAATAAAGCTCAGGGGACAGGAAACATTATTTAATAAAAAAAATAATTAAACAAAAATGGAGCCTCTTTGGCCAGTCTGAAATTTAGCATTTTACACATCATCAGTGCCCTTTCTTCTGCACTATTGTATAGGTCAGCATAATGCGTTATGTATAAAGAGTAGAGTTGGGGGTTCGTTTCCAATGAAACTCTCAAAAATCAGACCTATAATGAAAGGTTTATGGTTTTTTTATGAGGTCGATTTTAATTTTATTTGCATTTTCCAAATCTAATCTCCCAAAGATTGGTGGGTTAGATGCGGAAGCAGCTCAGTAATTCTGGAAGTGAATTAAAAAACCAGATGGTTCTATTCACGTGGCACCTTGGTGAGTTCCTGAGATGTGTGCGGTCATACACCGTGGGCATTCTTTAATCATACCGTTAATTAAAACCTTGCTGATGGCTGTATACTGATGAAACAATTACAGGAACGCAGCATATGACAACATTATTTCATAAAAAGAACATATGACACTGTTATTTAAAATATGTTCCAGAAGCTATGTGCCCTAACATCTGGGATGATGAAATATTAACTAGAAAATGCAGATGTTCACTTGACCCAAGAATGACTGATTGATTGTGCTACTGAGAAGCAAAGAATGTTGATAAAGAAGACAAAGGAAAACCATGCAGTGCATGTGCTTTGTCCATTTGTTTTACTTATTAAAGCTGGACTCCAGCCTTCTCTTTGGTTTTGCTCAGGTGCACAGGCTAATCTCCTGTACTGAAAATGCTTACTCATATTTCACTGCACACTGTGAGCTTCTCTGAGTGTGCATTATAAGCACCAAAGATCCATTATCTCCTGCGCTCAAAGACTCAGATCAAACGGGCATTAGTAACAAACAGTGTGTTCATCTGCTGGTGATCAGAGGTTAGTAGACAAATACGATTCCTCCTGTGCTCCAGGACCCAGGCCGGTGGTGAGTAGGTGAAATCAAACCCAAACGAAATGACCACCAGAGCATAGAAGGTCGTGCAGCTCCAAAACAAGGCTGGGGAAGCCCGAACAATACTGCAAAGTGAAAAAAACAAGAAGCGCACCAACCTTGCGCATTACCTCAGTAACCAAAATGTATTAGTAAAAGAATGGTACTCACAAACAGCGAATAAAAACAGGTATGTAAGTCCTCCAAGGGACTTCAGAAACAAGAGGCCAGCGCAAATCCCATCATGGGGGTAGACACTCAGTACAGCTGACGCGTTTTGAAGGACGTACCTTCTTCCTCAGAGCTCTATGCACCACTCTTTAGCGATTGGCAAACGTTGCATAAATATTCAGCTGCTGATTTGACTTTCCTAGCCTACTACCCTGTAGAACCCTCCAGACAAGGGGAAGCAGTCAACCCTGCAGTCAGTGAAACACAGAAGAGACCAAAATAATCAGATACAGCTCAAGTGATTACAGTGAGACAGTAGCTAAATTAACTAACCTAGCACCTACCCAGAAGGGTGCTACACCAGGAAATGAGGCGGGCTCTTTTTGACTTGCTGCAGCTTATAATGCACAAGAGGATGAAAGAAAGAGCGCACAAACCTTGCGCATTACCTCAATAAATAATGACTAATTTTATTTTATTTAGGAAATATACTCACAAAAGTGATGGTAAAACAGGCATAAGTTAACCATAATCCACACAGGGCTACAGGTAAATCCAAAAGGGGGAGGGGATAAAAGCTAACGCGTTTCGAAGGGTGCTCCCTTCTTCATCAGAGCTGGGTTTGGCAGATAGAAACTTCAGTATAGCAGAGTTCCCATGGCAAGGAGACATTCAGCCACTGAAAACAAAACAGGCTGAACTGCTGTAATACTGACAGTGGCTGAATGTCTCCTTGTCATGGGAACTCTGCTATACTGAAGTTTCTATCTGCCAAGCCCAGCTCTGATGAAGAAGGGAGCACCCTTCGAAACACGTTAGCTTTTATCCCCCCCCCCCTTTTGGATTTACCTGTAACCCTGTGTGGATTATGGTTAACTTATGCCTGTTTTACCGTCACTTTTGTGAGTATATTTCCTAAATAAAATAAAATTAGTCACTATTTATTGAGGTAATGCGCAAGGTTTGTGCGCTCTCTTTCATCCTCTTGTGCATTATAAGCTGCAGCAAGTCAAAAAGAGCCCGCCTCATGTCCTGGTGTAGCACCCTTCTAGATGGGTGCTAGGTTAGTTAATTTAGCTACTGTCTCACTGTAATCACTTGAGCTGTATCTGATTATTTTGATCTCTTCTGTGTTTCACTGACTGCAGGGCTGACTGCTTCCCCCTGTCTGGAGGGTTCTACAGGAAAGTAGGCTAGGAAAGTCAAATCAGCAGCTGAATATTTATGCAACGTTTGCCAATCGCTAAGGAGTGGTGCCCAGATGATGGCTGGGAGGGTCTGGAAATAGCCGGGGGCCTAGAACAGAGGGGATATTGACCTAGAGGAGATCCCAGCCTGGAGGGATGATGCCCTTCTGGGCAGGCTTGCTATGTGTCTGCTGCTCCTCGAAGTCCCAGCTATGGTAGCTAGGGGAACCTATTCTGCTGATATTAGCTGAGACTTTTTGGGGATCAAGTCTGAAGAATTCACCAGTGAGGTGTCTAGAAGATATAGTAAGGAGGCATCTAATTATCCAAGAACTTTAACGAGTACAGACAGTGTGAAAGATCCTAGTGAACGTGTGCTGCTGCTGTCCTTCTCATACAAGAGTCAGTGTTTCTTAACGTGGACATTGTACTTAATGTTCCAGCGTAGTTTAGCCCAATATGTGTTGCTGCAATGATTGTGCTTAGATTCCTAGGAGCAAGATTAATGTCCTTAAGTTGCTTCTTATACTTGCTGGAGTATCCCATGATTACCCTACACCAGTGGTTCTCAACCTTCCTAATGCTGTGACCCTTTAATACAGTTCCTCATGTTGTGGTGACCCCCAACCATAAAATTATTTACCCAGTACCGTATTTTCCGGCGTATAAGACGACCCCCTACTTTTCCTGTTAAAATATAGGGTTTGGGCTATACTCGCCGTATAAGACTACCCCTCTTCCAACGCACACCAAATAAAAATGAAAAAACATCAGATTTGATTTCAATATGGTATGCTATTTCAGTATGGTATTCCAATGATGGGGTGCTATTGCTCCCACTGACACCAATGATGAGGCACTTTCATCCACTGACACCAATGATGAAGCACTTTCATCCACTGACACCAATGATGGGGCACTATTCCCCCCACTGATACCAATGATGGGGCACTATACCTCCCACTGACACCAATGATGGGGCACTATTCCTCCCACTGATACCAATGATGGGACACTATTCCTCCCACTGACACCAATGATGGTGCCCCATCATTAGTGTCAGTGTGTGAGGAACAGTGCCCCATCATTAGTCAGTGGGAGGAATAGTGCCCCATCATTGGTGTCAGTGGGAGGTATAGTGCCCCATCATTGGTGTCAGTGGGAGGTATAGTGCCCCATCATTGGTATCAGTGGGAGGAATAGTGCCCCATCATTGGTATCAGTGGGAGGAATAGTGCCCCATCATTGGTATCAGTGGGAGGAATAGTGCCCCATCATTGGTATCAGTGGGAGGAATAGTGCCCCATCATTGGTATCAGGGGGAGGAATAGTGCCCCATCATTGGTATCAGTGGGAGGAATAGTGCCCCATCATTGGTATCAGTGGGAGGAATAGTGCCCCATCATTGGTATCAGTGGGAGGAATAGTGCCCCATCATTGGTGTCAGTGGGAAGAATCGTGCCCCATCATTGGTATCAGTGGGAGGAATAGCACCCCATCATTGGTGTCAGTGGGAGGAATAGCGCCCCATCATTGGTATCTGTGGCAGGAATTGCGCCCCATCATTGGTATCAGTGGGGAGAATAGTGCCCCATCATTGGTGTCAGTGGGAGGAATTGCGCCCCATCATTGGTGTCAGTGGGAGGAATTGCGCCCCATCATTGGTGTCAGTGGGAGGAATAGTGCCCCATCATTGGTGTCAGTGGGAGGAATAGCGCCCCATCATTGGTATCTGTGGCAGGAATTGCGCCCCATCATTGGTATCGGTGGGGAGAATAGTGCCCCATCATTGGTGTCGGTGGGGAGAATAGTGCCCCATCATTGGTGTCAGTGGGGAGAATAGTGCCCCATCATTGGTGTCAGTGGGGAGAATAGTGCCCCATCATTGGTGTCAGTGGGGAGGAGGAATAGTGCCCCATCATTGGTATCAGTGGGAGGAATAGTTTCCCATCATTGGTGTCAGTGGGAGGAATAGTGCCCCATCATTGGTATCAGTGGGGAGAACAGTGCCCCATCATTGGTATCAGTGGGGAGAACAGTGCCTCATCGTTGGTGTCAGTGGGGAGGAGGAACAGTGCCCCATCGTTGGTGTCAGTGGGGGAGGAACAGTGCCCCTTCGTTGGTGTCTGTGGGGAGAACAGTGCCTCATTGTTGGTGTCAGTGGGGGAGGAACAGTGCCTCATCGTTGGTGTCAGTGTGGAGGAGGAATAGTGCCCCATCGTTAGTATCAGTGGGGGAGAGGAGCGGCTGCTCCTTCTTCCAGTGCGGCCGCTCGATTTTCGCTCGGCTCCGCCTCCTTGCCGGTGATTGGTCGCCTGTGTGCCTTTCCAGTGCTGGCGCCCAATCACTGGTGAGGAGGCTGAGCCGAGCGGCCGCGTGACCATCGATTGGCCGAACTGAAAGAAGGAGCAGCCGCGCCTCCTGGACCGGATTGTCGTGGGACCGGAGCCAGGTAAGGTACAGCAGCCCCTCTGCCCACCCCTGTACTTGGTGTCCGTTGGAGGAGGATGGGGGGCGGCACCGCGCCGCCCCTCGAAAAAGTGCCGCCCTGACACCGGCTCGCACCGGCGTATAAGACTACCCCTGACTTTTCAGAAGATTTTCAGGGGTTGAAAAGTCATCTTATACGCCGGAAAATATGGTAATTATAATTCATGAGTGTCCTTTTACCTCCAATACTGCTGCTTTCAACACAGTAGCTGCTTTTAACAGAGTAGCTGCTTTCAACAAAGCAGCTGCTTTCTACACAGTAGCTGCTCTTTACACATTATTATTATTATTATTATTATTATACAGTATTTATAAAGCGCCAATAGTTCACTCAGCGCTGTACATTACAAAACATTGGAAATATGTGTTTTCTGATGGTCTTAGGGGACCCCTGTGAAAGGGTCGTTCGACCCCCAAAGGGGTCGTGACCCACAGGTTGAGAACCACTGCCCTACACCCATCCAAGTTCAAATTCTAATAAAAAATGCACTGGGAAAGCAAACTCCTAGACTGATTACTGAGCCAAAAAATTGATTGTGACTGTGTGCCTGGCTGCTAGTGTATCTATTGGGAAACAACCTAGGGACTTAAACAGTGGGCTCCTACAGGGGTGAGTACTACACTGGCATTAACTATACACAAAAGGAGGGTAATGCGCTTGTGAATAAACTGCTGCTTCATCCCTAGAACAAGAAGGAAAACAGCAAATACAACTCCCCTGGGACTTTAATGCAGCAACAAGAAAATTTATATCCAAAAATATGTCAAAAAGATCAATAAAAAATAGATTTATTGCAGATTCTATCTAAGACAATAGCAGAATAAAAACAAAACTCTGGTCTTGCCTGTACAGTTAGAATATGCATATGACAATCTGCCATGTGCCATTGCAATATATCATCCAAATACAGGGCATTTGTACATACAAAGAGAACAATAGCAAAAATGCACACCAATGTAACATAACTTTCCCCAGTGATGTTTCCCAATGTGTGTTGACTACAAACAAGTGTTTATCATGGGCAGCACAGTGGCTAAATGGTTAGCACTTCCACCTGGCAGTACTAGGGCTGTTGGTTCGAATCCCAGCCATGGCACCACCTGCCTGGAGTTTGCATGTTCTTCCTGTGACTGCATGGGTTTCCTCCGGGTACTCTGGTTTCCTCCCACACTGCAAAGACATGCTGGTAGGTGAATTGGCTCCTGTCTAAATTGGCCCTAGTATGTGTATGTATGAATGAATGTGAGTTAGGGACTTTAGATTGTATGCCCCTTGAGGGTTAGGGACTGATGTGAATGTACAATATATACTGTATGTAAAGCACTGTGTAAATTGACGGCGCTATACAAGTACCTGAAATAAATCAGGGAAAACTGGAGAGATACAATTATCATTGAGGTATAAAGACCATTTGGCAGTATCTAATTGGTCAGATATAGTCTTGGGAAGTCCATCTCAAACCAGGTGACCAGGAGCAAGAGCAGGGACCTTTGGCATACCTCCACAGCCCACCCTCTCTTTTACTACTTATTATAAGGGTGCCAGGAAAGTTGACAATAAATGGAAAATTAATGTACTCCAGGGCTGTGAGCGAGATCCCATACCATGAAATGCCCTTGAGGACGCATAACAGAGGAATGCCAATGCTCTCGCAAACAGAGGGGCACTGGCATTAAGGCTCACCACCCTTCCCGCCGCACATATGCATTACATTTTTGGCAAGAGGTTAAGCAGATAGCATGCTTCCTCCAGCAGAGCATTCTGGCAATTTTTTGCTAAAATAATCACATAACATAAAGGGCATGGGGTAATAAAATACGGCCCTCGTAGTTTGGGGCTACCAACACTACCTATATTATTTTAAGCTTTATTTTAGAGACCCAAAGCTCAGAGTGGCTTTGTGAAATTTTATAATGGAATAACAAAAGCTATTTAATTTTATTTCTGCATTCATGTAAGTTTTACTTGAATCACCTTCTTCCTTCCTTCCTCCACCTCTATGCCTGTTCTGGCTGATGGATGTATTTCATGAAAACAGAGGTCATCTAGTATAAGGTTAAATTAATAGGGAAGTAGAAGGAACAGCTCGCATTAGCTCATGTGTTGAAAGACAGGAGAAAGGTCTAGAAAGGGACCCAAAGGCCATCATGACCCATGTGCAAAAAAAAGTTCTTTCAATACTTGGTATGCTAATTACAGCTGCCATAAATGTCGCTGACAACCGATGTGTGGAGGTAATTAAGGAAATATGTGGACCTGGTCAACTGGTCATGCTTTTTTAGGTTTCAGAGGCTCAAGGCAACATTTCCTAGACCTATATAAAATGACTAAGTGAAAGCCAGATTTGGATATATTGTAGTTAAAGCTGAACTCCAGGATTTGCAAATGTTTTCTAATACAAGAGGCATGTGTCTAATCTTGATGTGCTTTGTGTATTTTTTCCAGATATTTGCGGTAATCCAGTAGTAATGCAGAAATGTGCCTCTGTGCAGACGTTTCCTGCAATAAAGACCAGTCACTGCAGCTTTTTCTCTTTGTGTAGGATAACTGGTCTTGTCTCCTCCCCTTCCTATAGTTTTCTTCAGGCAGCCTGTGGCAGTCTGTACTGGTTGGAGCCTGCTGGGTCTCTCCCACAGCTCTGCTGTCTTCACAGGCTATGTACAGCACAGTGATGATGTCACTGCTACTTTTACAAGGTAATATATGGGTTTGCAAAGGCTCAGTGAGCCAATCTGGCCAGTGCTGAAGAGATTTCATTAGAACAAGCTGTAAACATCAGAAGAGGTCCTGAAACTAAGGTAAGTAAACAAATGGAGTAGGGGGTGGGGGCAGGGGCGGACTGACAACCTATGGGGCCCCCGGGCAATAGGGGATCATGGGGCCCCTGTGTCATCACCAACACTCAAACCACACCCAAAAAAGCCTATGAAAGGTACCAGGGGCATCTCATGGGGCCCCCTACTGACCCTGGGCCCTCGGGCAGTGCCCGAGTACCCGAATGTTCAGTCCGCCCCTGGGTGGAGGTGGTTAACACTGTTTAAGTTAGTAGCGGTAAAAGTAGCAAAAGTTTGTATAAAGGCCTTTAATGAAGACAAGTGTGACCTGAACATGAAATACTATGGGCAAGTGTTTTTACTAAAATGTAGAACACTTTAAAAACTCCTTCAAACAGGCATCCAGGGAGAAGTAAAAGTAGGATGAGCTGCAGTTCTACAGCCACCTATCCAACTGTCCAATTAAGCACAGCAATGCATTGCTGTACCTAAGTAAAGCAGCATGGGTGCAGAAAAGAATAAATGGCATGTTGCATTTGGCAGGTGGTACCACTGCCCCATGTGAATAGGTCAAATGAATAGGGCTGCACCACAACTGCTCTGAAACTGAGTTCAATGCATATGGTTGCACTATGGTGGGTTGGCATTTTGAGGGTTAACCACTTCAAGTCTGAACACTTTCACCCCCTTCCAATCCAGGCCAATTTTCAGCTTTCAGCACTTTCACACTTTGAGTGATATGCAACACTGTATCTATATGAAAGTTTTATCATTTTTTTTAGATAAATAGAGCTTTCTTCTTGGTGTTATTTGATCACCACTGGGTGTTTTATTTTTTACTATATAAAGGAAGAAAGACCAAAACAAAATGTTGAATATATATAATTTTTCTTCATAAATTTAGACCAAAGTGTTATCTGCTACTTTTTTGGGGTAAAAATAACCCAAAACAGTGTATAGTACTTAGTATGTATGAAAGCTATAGAGTCTACAGACTATGTGATATATATCTGAAAATTGATCAGTTGACCCTAAAATGCCAGACGCTGGTATGACATATGGCAGGGATCGGAACGCTGGTATGGGGTATGGTGGTGATCACAATGTTAGCATGAGTTATGGTGGTGATCAGTACACTGGTATGGCGGTGACCAAGAAGCTGGTATGGCATATGGGATGATCAGGATGCTGATATGGGGTATGGCAGTGATCAGGATGCTGGTATGGGGTATGTCAGTGATCAGAACGCTGGTATGGAGTATAGAGGTGATTGGGATGCTGCTATGGGATATGGTGGGGATCAGGATGCTGGTATGGGGTATGGCGGTGATCAGGACACTGGTATGGGGTATGGCGGTGATCAGGACACTAGTATGGGGTATGGTGGTGATCAGGATGCTGGTATGGGGTATGGCGGTGATCAGGACACTGGTATGGGGTATAGAGGTGATCAGGACACTGGTATGGGGTATGGTGGTGATCAGGATGCTGGCATGGCATCGAGACTGTGAGTAACCAAGATGGTGGAGTCTCTCCCTATACAGGAGTGTTCAAACCCTATCATCCTGAACATGAATAACATGGGAGGTGCCCTGGCCAGCTTGGCAGAAGCTTGCAAGTAATTAGGACTGCCTACAAGTGGACTGCTATGTTTCTGGAAAAATTAAGGTCTATTTTTGAAGTACTGCTATCTCAGGCAAAAGTAAGTTTTTTAGGTGTTTATAGGCAGGTGCTGTCTACATTCTCCACTGCAGGTGGCAATTGTCCAGAATGGCAATGCAGCTGGGGGAGGAATTCAAGAGAAACTGGGCTTCTCTATGATTCTTTCAGTCCCCTGGGATAGCGTTCAAATTGGCTACCCTGATTCCAGGTGATCGTGGTGACCATCTAGGGTCACTCAGAGTCTTTTTAAGCCCATTTAGTGCACATTTTGCGAGTTGGCTGTTATAGGGACAGGACACCAGTCTATCAGGAACATGAGCAGCAGTATGGGGAGGTCTAGAGGAGTAGGGCAAGATCAGGGCCTTCATCAGCAACTCAGCAAGCTTCCTTTTAGGTTGGACCAGCCAGGCTACACATTTAGCTGTCCTTGACAGGTGCTGTCTCAATCTTGGACCTACTCACATCTGACACTCCACTCTACTGGTGCACAGAACTGTGCAGCCACTCACATCTGTAGTTAGAGGAGAAGGTCCATTAAAATTGTCCTTAAATGGCACATCCCTGAAATCCAAATGAACCCAAACCCTGAGAACACTTTATGATTAGAACTTAACCCTTGTCCTTCAATTACACCACCTTGCTTCTACCATGCCAAAGCAAAAGAATGCATCTGGGCACAGAATCGTTTTCCCATATGGACTCGTCCTTTGGAAGAACGACCCTGAATGGCCTGTATTCTTTTGCTTTCAGTAGAATTATTAACAATGCTTTGATAAGTTACTTTCTGAGCAGATAGCAATTTTTTTTCTTCTCCGTCTGATCAAATGCCTGTCCTAAAATAACTTCTGTCCTCCTGACCAGTGGCTGGGTTCATGCAGTGTTAAGTGCTAATGCATTTAGTATTGCTGTATTCAGTACTCCTGGCGCCAAGGAGTTAAGACGGTGAAACAGTCAAACTAGAGAGGACATTGCTAAAAGCAGCAAAGATCTTTGGAGTAGGCATCTGAGCTGGCTCACAAAATAGATAAAGCAGAACACTGCAAGGCACAGACAATCAAATTATGCTCTTACGCTGGTGGATCTATGGCAGGGACTCCGGTCCTTATGAAAATATTTCAGCTGGTAATGGAATATATGTTTCATGTTTTATTAATTAGCCCTAATATAATAAAACCCAATAAAATGGTATAATTAACTATGGAAATGCTCAGCCTAAATTCCCAGCATCTATACAGTGTGTCAAATCCACCACTAAATTATCTTCCACTAATAACAATAACAAAATTATATTGCACATCTGATGTTGTTATGCAATTATAAGCAATTGTTTTTTTATGGGGAGCAATATATCACCCGGCTAAATGTGATTGGTCCTGGAATGCTGTGGCTTCGCAAATGAATTTCAGGGAGAAAACAGTATGCTGAAATTAGCTTAGAAGTTAATTTTGTAATGAGGTTTAATGCTTGTAGCGCTTTGGGCACTAATAAGTTCAGAAGCTGCAGGAAATGATGTGAGAGGGGAAATGTTAGTGAACTGGAAACAAGGTGTCTATTCTTATCATTTACAGTAATGGCGCGCAAAGTAATCTGCCAGCGTGCTGATAGATGAGCCGGGTGGCGAATTACTGGAAAAAAACAAAAAAAAAAGCTACAGTGCCGAGCCCCATCCACAGTTTTGAAAACAGTTCTTGTGACCTGTGTAATGAAAGCATCTATTTATCTCAGAAGCAACAGGCTGCTTGCAATTTGATCTCCACCTCAGTGCATATTGCTGGAAGAAGCCTGGAGCCAGTTACAGGAGCAGGGGGATGAGAGTTCTGGGAAATCTTGACAACAAACTGAATGTTGTTTCTAAGACTGGTCATATTCTACATTTCTGTGATTTAGCTACTTGCCCTCCAGAGGACCCCCCCCCCCCTTCATCACCAGGCCATTTTTTGCTATGTGGCACTATGCTACTTTAACCGTCAATTGCACGGTCATGCAACATTCTACCCAAATTATATTATATCATTGTTTTCACACAAATAGAGCTTTCTTTTGATGTTATGTGATCACCACTGAGTGTTTTTATTTATCATATAAACAAAAAAAATTAAATTTTGAAAAGAACCAATATTTTTTACTTTTCGGTATAAAACATATCCAATAAAAAATGGCCAAAATGTATTCTACTACACATTTTTTGTAAAACAAATTCCAATAAGCGTATATTGGTTGGTTTGCGCAAAAGGTATAGAGTCTACAAACAATGGCACATATACTGGAATTTGTATTCATTTTTGTTTACTAGTAATGGCAGTGACCAGCGACTTATAGCTGGACTGTGATAGTATGGATGGGCAATCTGACACTTTTGACACTTTGTGGGAACAAATGACACTAATAGAGTGATCAGTAGTAAAAAGGGTGGACTGACAACTCATGGGGCCCCCAGGGAATAAGGCATCATGGGGCCCCTATGTCCTTGCCCACATTCAAAAAAAGCCTATAAAAAGGTACCATTGGCATTTCATGGGGCCCCCTACTGACCCCGGGCCCTCGGGCAGTGCCCGAGTGCTCGAATGGTCAGTCCGCCCCTTAGTAGTAATAATATACACTGTCACTGTACTAATGACACTGGCCTGGAAGGGGTTAACATCTAGGGCAAACAAAGGGATAACTGTATGCCTAACACTGCTTGGCATGTTAACTGTGTACTGTTTTTACTAAGGGATCTGCCGTTATTTCCCCTGATTTTAAGGAAAACAAATTCTGCATATCCCCGCTGCCAGGACACGGCTCTGTGTTGTTTATATTCACAGAGCTCTGTCCTGTCTTCCTCTTCCTGATTACTGGGTCCCGGATGGCAATCATCGGCCCACTGATTGGCTTGTGCAGCCTCTAGCCAGATCACATATTAGATCCGTGGTCCAGCATAGGAGTGCTGCTGTGCCACCGTACTCCTACGTGAGGTGGTCAGCAAGCGGTTAATGTTAGGATTTGTGGGGAATTCTGGAAGAGGCAGTGAGGCCATTGAAGAAACAGAGGGTGACAATTGGGGAGATTCTGACATTTAAAATGAATGTTGCTGTGACTACAAATAAGCATAGAAGGTCATTTTAGAAATGCAAAATTTGAAAATGGTATGCACTGCAGTTATGTATGGTATACCTATTTTTTTAACAAATTTTTACCACTTTTTAGTATTTCTTTTCCATTTTTTCCCATTGCCTTTATTCTCACCTAGAGAGATGATTCACTCCTCCCCTCGCCTCCTGTGATACTGACAGCACATATCCCAGGAGATTGAAGCATCAGATACCCCTGGATTTCAAAAACAATCAAAACTACATGATAAAGGGAATTATGCAGTGGAAGTTTGTGGAAGCAGCATATATACCAAGTGGGTGCTACACAAGAATCATATTAACGATGACTGCAATTTGAACTGCCTACCTACTTCTAGCTCTAGGTTCCAGTGCCATATGCCTAATTCCCAGAGAACATATCCCAGGAGGCCTTCCTTTCACCATCCATAGAATGAGGGAAATGATTAGAGGCTGCTCCAGATCTTAAATGTGTGTAGACAGAGGATCGGGTACCTTGTCTGTTTACATATTGTTCTATGAAGAGAGGAAAGTAATGTCCCCTGAGATATATGACATCTGTATCTCAGGAGGCTCTATATCAGTGGTTCTCAACCTTCCTAATGCCGCGACCCTTTAATACAGTTCCTCATGTTGTGGTGACCCCCAACCAAAAAATTATTTTCATTGCTACTTCATAACTATAATTTTGCTATTATATTATTATACTATTATACATTATACTATTATGAATCGTAATGTAAATATCTGATATGCAGGATGTATTTTCAATAGTTCCTTCTGTAATTGTACGAGAAAATTTATGTGCCTGTCCCTTTGGATATTTTCGCATGAACTGTCATGACCAGCCCTCGACAGCGGAATACTAATGATCTGATTATCAGAAAGCGTTTTTTTTTCGGCACCAGAGTTTTCATTTCGGTGCACCACTACCAATAACACGATCAACTGATCAGCCACGGACGGGGAAGTGGATTTTGATCAATATTTGGAAGATACAATCTGAGATTATCGACCACATCTCTGTTCTCACCATACAATCTCATAAATTGATGGAAATATGGTACAATTGATGGAAAAAAGCATCTCAGTGCGGCCAATCGATGCAAACTGGTCAATCATTTTGCGCCCTGGTCAATCGACTTAAGGAATTTGATGGGAATGGAAGTTAATCTGATTGGCAATTGGATCGGATAGTAAAATTGAAGCGTGTATGGCCAGTATCCCCCCCCTCCCCCCCAGGGATATCAGCCCTCTCCCACACCAAGTCGTCTGTCCTGAGGCTCCTTGTATGACCCCGGAAAGTTTGGGATTGCTGGTCGCTGTGTACTTCCTTCTAGCGGGCCATGTGCCCCGGTGCCAGCCCTCATACAAGTGCTGTGAGGAGAAGCCTCCGTGGGAGGTGAGCGGCTGTAGGGCACACGCTCTGCAGGTAACCAGATCCCCCTCCCCAGAGACAAAGGGGGGCCCGGTTAACATCTATCCAGCTGTTGTGAGCAGCTGCCCGCCTGGGAAACATGCAGCAGGTGCAAGGGCAGCCAATGGGTGGCAGTGGGGCACCTCCGACCCGCCCCTTGCAGGGGAGGAGCCTCCAGCCTGGCCGGCCGCTCATAACGCACAGGGAAGAGGGAGCAGGTCAGTCAGTGTGCTGGTGTTAGTTCAGAGTGAGAGGCTCGCAGCAAGCCGGGAGTGCGGGACACCCTGCCGAGCTCCTCCGGCCGCCCTCACCACTACCTCATAGAGTCTATCTGTATGTGGGTGGACCCGCCTGGAGACGGATAGAAGAGCGGTGTCTCGGTTCCTAAGACCATCGGAAATATGTGTTTTCCGATGGTCTTAGGCGACCCCTGTGAAAGGGTCGATCGACCCCCAAAGGGGTCGCAACCCACAGGTTGAGAACCACTGCTCTAAATCATATATTGCCCAACATATGTTGTAAGCATCGGGGTAGATTTACTAAAACTGGTGCACTTAGAGTCTGTTGCAGCTGTGCATGGTAGCCAATCAGCTTCTAACTTCAGCTTGTTCAGTTAAGCTTTGACAATAAAACCTGGAAGCTGGTTGGTTTCTATGCAGAGCTGCACCAGATTTTGTTTTAGTAAATAGCCCTCATTTTTTGAGTCATTGGCATCTTCTGCAATTCCTTGGCTACAATAATCTTTGATATGTGAGACATATCATGTGATGTATATTTGAAAATCACTTACCATTTTGGCCTTTTTGCTAAAACCCGATGTGGCAGATTACCGAGATCAAATTTTATTGATGAAAAAAAGACAAAGAGTAATGCTCAGCCATGATCAGGCATGAAACCATAAAATTATCTGGTACATTGCTGTTAAAAGGACATTACATTGAACAATTGGTTATTTTTAAGACAATAGCGGCTTCATTTACTGAACATGGCATATATCTCTTATGCTTGCTGTCCCCATGACTGGCACTGTTGAATCCTCCTAACTGCCAAGCGCCAAGACCTCATTCAACCCTCATTTCTTTCTTTTTTTCGTTTCATTCTTGGTCAATCACCAAAATGTGACATTGCCTAACGTTCACGTTTGTGATAAAACTTTTTAGCAGAAGACACAGAGAGACCTTTACTATGTTAAAAAAATATTCTCAGTGCACAGTTTGCAAGAAATAGTAAACATATAAAAATCTACCACTTTTCATTGTGACTAAAATAGATTGATGATTGATTGAAGTAGTAACTTGGAATATAAAAGTCCTTTAACTTTTTTCCTTACTTTTACACTATATAGCCAAACGTTTGTCGATATCTGACCATCACACTCATATCAGCTTGTTGGAAAAGAGATCCCATTCTGAAACCATGAGCATTAATAAAGAGCTGGTCCCCCATTTGTAGTTATGACAGGCTCCAATCCTTTGGTAAGATGTTCCACAAGAGTTTTGGGTGTTTCTGTGGGAATTTGTGCCCATTTAGCCGAAAGAGCATTTGTGAGGTCAGGTGCTGATTTTGAAGAAAAACTGGCTCCAATTCATCCCAAAGGTGTAGGACCAGGGTCATGGCTTGGTGCACATAAACAGAAACCCATCAAACCATGCCTTTAAGAAGCCGGCTTTGTTCATAGTGGCATAGTTCGGCTGGAAGAGAAAAAGACCTTCCTTAAAACTGTTCCTACAGGGTTAGAATCATTAACAGTGGCCTTCATTGGAAATACTAGAGCTCACTAGTTTTGCCCTATATACTTTTAATTGCATATCATATGTCTAGGGTGCTTGGTTCAGTTACACTTTAGGCGTACTCTAAGCTAAGGGTTCAGAGTGGTCCACCTTGAAACATTTTACAACCAGACTTCAAATTATACTACTCAGCTGATCAGGCTTCTCATATTTAAAAGCTAAAGCCCCCTGGTTTATGCACTTTATGACCCCTGGCAGTACTACCTCTTCCTTATACCCTTTTGCTATTATTAATTGTGGGTTCAAGGGTTTCTCAGTGTCTCAAGCTTGTGGGGGAAATTTACAAAAGCTGGTTCACTCAGAATCTTATGCATCTGTGTATGGTAGCTAATCAGCTTCTAACCTCAGCTTGTTCAATTAAGCTTTAGCAATAACACATCGGGTGCGAGTTGGCATATGATTTGCATTTCAGGTGACTTGCAAATATGGTGTGCCTTGGGTCAGGACAGATCAGGGGTGGACTGACAACTCATGGGGCCCCCGGGCAACAGGAGATCATGGGGCCCCTGTATCCTCGCCCACACCCAAAAAAGCCTATGAAAAAGCCAATGAAAGGTACCAGGGGCAACTCATGGGGCCTCCTACTGACCCCGGGCCCTCGTGCAGTGCCCGAGTGCTCAAATGGTCAGTCCTCCCCTGGGACAGACCCACTACCATCCTGCACCCTCACAGTGGCTTTCTCCTCACAGGATTATGGCTGCCTGAGAGGGGCCCCTAAGCAACATTCAGGGTCACTGTGATTCTTATGTATTTAAATCCTATGTACACAGGCTGCAATGCCATATACTTTTTTTATCTGTTTTGACTAAGGGTACTACTTAATCCCTATATTTTAGATGGCACATATGGTTTAAAGTGGTTCTAAAGGCAGAAGGTTTTCTACTTTCATGCATTCGATGCATGAAGGTAAAAAACCTTCTGGGTGCAACTCTCCTCTCAGAATCCCCCAATACATACCTGATCCCCATCTCGATTCAGCGATCTGCATGGGAGTTGGGTTTCTCTCTCCTCATTTGCTCACACAACAGTGGGAGCCATTGGCTCCTGCTGCAGTCAATTACAGCCAGTGGGTCAATGAGAATGGAGTAGAGGACAAGGCTTAGCTGCTCTCTGTGTGGGAATGGACTATGTTCATTCACAGGAGCATGGCTCAGAAGTGTGCTTGCTTGAGCACCCCCTTAGCAAGAGGCAGGGGGGAGGAGCTAGGACCACCAGGGGAGAACCCCAAAAAAAAGAGGATCAGGGCTGCTTCGTGCACAACAATTATACAGAGAAGGTAAATGTGACATGTTTGTTATTAAAAAAAATTCAGCCTTTAGAATCACTTTAAAAACCACTTCAAGACCGCAATATATACTGTGTGTGTGTGTGTGTATATATATACAGTCATGGCCGAAATTGTTGGCACCCTTGATATTTCTCCAGGAAATCATGTATTTCTCACGAAACGTATTGCATTAACACATGTTTTGCTATACACATGTTTATTCCCTTTGTGTGTATTGGGACAAAACAAAAAAAGGGAGGAAAGAAAGCAAATTCGACATAATGTCACACAAACCTCCAAAAATGGGCTGGACAAAAGTATTGGCACCCTTTCACAACTGCGGATAAATAAGAATGTTACAAGCATGTGATGCTCCTGTAAACTCACCTGGGGCAAGTAACAGGTGTGGGCAATATAGAAATCACACCTGAAAGCAGATAAAAAGGAGAGACGTTCACTTAACCTTTGCATTGTGTGTCTGTCTGTGCCACACTAAGCATGGACAACAGAAAGAGGAGACGAGAACTGTCTGAGGACCTGAGAACCAAAATTGTGGCAAAATATCAACAATCTCAAGGTTACAAGTCCATCTCCAGAGAACTAGATTTGCCTTTGTCCACAGTGCGCAACATTATCAAGAAGTTTGCAACCCATGGCACTGTAGCTAATCTCCCTGGTCGTGGACAGATGAGGAAAATTGATGAAAGATTGCAACGCAGAATAGTCCGGATGGTGGATAAGCAGCCCCAAACATGTTCCAAAGACATTCAAGCTGTCCTGCAGGCTCAGGGAGCATCAGTGTCAGCGCGAACTATCCGTCGACATTTAAATGAAATGAAACGCTATGGCAGGAGACCCAGGAGGACCCCACTGCTGACACAGAGACATAAAAAAGCAAGACTACAGTTTGCCAAAATGTACTTGAGTAAGCCAAAAGCCTTCTGGGAAAACGTCTTGTGGACAGATGAGACCAAGATAGAGCTTTTCGGTAAAGCACATCATTCTACTGTTTACCGAAAACGGAATGAGGCCTACAAAGAACAAAACACAGTACCTACGGTAAAATATGGTGGAGGTTCAATGATGTTTTGGGGTTGTTTTGCTGCCTCTGGCACTGGGTGCCTTGACTGTGTGCAAGGCATCATGAAATCTGAGGATTACCAAAGGATTTTGGGTCGCACTGTAGGGCCCAGTGTCAGAAAGCTGGGTTTGCGTCCAAGATCCTGGGTCTTCCAGCAGGACAATGACCCCAAACATACGTCAAAAAGCACTCAGAAATGGATGGCAAAGAAGCGCTGGAGAGTTCTGAAGTGGCCAGCAATGAGCCCAGATCTAAATCCCATTGAACACCTGTGGAGAGATCTTAAAATTGCTGTTGGGAAAAGGTGTCCTTCCAATAAGAGAGACCTGGAGCTGTTTGCAAAGGAAGAGTGGTCCAAAATTCCGGGTGAGAGGTGTCAGAAGCTTATTGATGGTTATAGGAAGCGACTGATTTCAGTTATGTTTTCCAAAGGGTGTGCAACCAAATATTAAGTTAAGGGTGCCAATACTTTTGTCCAGCCCATTTTTGGGGTTTTGTGTGACATTATGTCATATTTGCTTTTCTGCCTCTGTTTTATATTTGTTCCAATACATACAAAGGGAATAAACATGTGTATAGCAAAACATGTGTTAATGCAATACCTTTTTTGTGTGAAATACTTGATTTTCAGGAAAAATATCAAGGGTGCCAACAATTTCGGCCATGACTGTATATATATATATATATATATATATATATATATATACGTTTCGGCTGTCGATTTTCTTTCTCTTAAAAGATCCGAGTGGCTTAGCAATTGGGTCGCTTTCTAGAAGCAACAAAAAGGGTCACTCATCCCCCCCCTCCCCGCGCGCCGCTCGCCGGTGTCTCTCAGGCTACCAATCTCACCAGCGAGCCCAGGAAATGATTTGGTGGTTTGTGTGGCTGGCCACAGAGGTGAGGAGAATCCAGATCACCTCTTCTCACCTCTATGATGTAGCAGGACCAGTGTGATGCCATAACTAAGGCGGGTGTAAACATTTTTTTTTTTTCATCCAATACTTTTAAAGGTAGAGGAGACATTTGGGGTACAATAGATCCCCGATGTCTCCATAAAGAGGACCTTTCATCCCTTATTTCTATCACAAGAGATGTTTACATTTCTTTAAAAGTATTTTACAATTTTTTTAAATATTGCAGTTTGTCACTATTCCATGAGAGTGTGCAATTTTAAAGGGTGGCATGTTGGGTATCTATTTACTATTACTATTTATTATATTTTATACTCTACTAGAAAATCAGTTATATATTGTGTTTTTCTTGCATTAAATATAGTTAAAGTGTATTTTTAAAAAAAAAATGGAAAAATTAATCTGCGCGAATAACGTGTGATATAAAAATTTGCAAAGATCACCATTTCATTCTCTAGGGTCTCTGCTAATATACTAATATAATGTTTGGAAGTTCTAAGTAATTTTCTAGCAAAAAATACTGATTTTTACTTGTAAACAAAAAGTGTCTAAAAGGCTGCACTGAAGAGACGGCACTGATGGGCACTAATTTATTTATTTTTTAAAATTTATTTCACGTACTTATATAGCGCCATCAATTTACGCAGCGATTTACATATATATTGTACATTCACATCAGTCCCTAACCCTCAAGGGGCGTACAATCTAAGGTACTAATGAGCTGGATTGATGGGCAATGATGAAGAGGCACTGATAAAGCTGCACTGATAAGGCAGAACTGATAACCACTGATATGCTGCACTGATGGGCACTGATATGCTGCACCTTTGGACACTGGCACTGATGGGGCTGCACTGATCATCAGAGCACTGTTACAGGAAAGACGGTTATTGGCTTTCCCTTTCTTAGATAGTGACAGCGCTGAGAAAAGGAAGGGACAATAACCGACATTTATTAATGTTAATTGTTCATTTGTTGGACATCGCTGATCACATTGTAAAGAGACATCTTTGGCTCTTTACCCTGATCACTGATGCGCTGTGTGAGAGACACAGCAGAACCAGAACAAGAGTAATCCCGCCCGGTTGTCATCGCTCTTGCTCTTCAGCAACTTGATAACTTTTGGCTTATGACTATGTAATATATTTTTTTGTGTTACATTTCAGAGACTTTGTTTAGCTTTATAGCTCTTCCTTTGACTGACTGTGTACACCATAGATGCATGTCTTTGTCAGGATCAATTTTGCTCATCTCTGCCAATTTGATTACTAATATAAACTGTTATGGATTACAAAAAATGTTAAGGGGGAGGAGAACCAAGTGTTAGAGAGTACTTCTGTGTCAGTGACACACTGTAAGATAAGAACACTTATGTGAGCTCCAAGACTCACACGTTCTTGGAGCCAAGAGACAATAAGCTATCAGGGTGTGATTGAACCCTACAGTACTCATTCACTATTACAATATAAGCTTTGGGTGTCTATAAGTAGCTTGTCAGACTTGGTTTTCACTATTCTCCCCATCTTCTGGAAGTCATCGAAGCAGCTACTCTTACCTTAAGCAAATTCTAAAATTTGAAGGCAATTTAGCACCCATTTGGTGGAGAAGTGTAAGGCAACTTTATTTTTGGTTCATGGTAGTGAGCGGCTTGAATTACTGTGGGTTCAGTGTGAAGTCAGGCTGGATGACTCAGCAGGTTGCCTCCAGCTAGTTTTGGCGATCCATGGAAGCTTCCAGAAGCCAGTAGGTGGAAGGGTGGAGACCTAAATTTGCATATTCCTGGAAGTCAGATGGATCCCAGGCTAAGAGGCTTTGGTAGGGTGGTAGACTGGCCCATTGACATGAAAGGGCTATGCTGGAAGGGGAGTCAGGTGGAAGATTTATTGCTGAGAGGTGTTGATGTGTAGCCAGGGAGAGAGCCTCAGAGGAGGGGGTTCTGCTTTCAGGCTGGAGGCTGGAAGCTGAGCAGAAGCTGAAATAGGGAGCTCCACTGTCCTGCAGTCCAGCAGTGAAGGACAGCCTGCAACGTTTGGAGAGGAACCAGCCCAGCTAGAAGGCCTGAAAGCAGTTCCACAACTGCAGGACAAGGACAGAGTTAGTACCCTTACACCCTCATTGCCTAGATGAAAGAGCTCTGTTGGATGCAAGTTCTGGCAAGTCTTCAGGGGACAATTCATAGCTGACCCAATCCCCTGTCCTGGGATCATATACTGTAGCCAGGGGGGCTGGTACACTGTGCACCAAGGGAACCAAAAGCTCCTACACATTCTCACGTTACCGGAAATCCACTCAGGGGACACCAAGCTCCTAGAAGGGGATTACTTTACTAAGGAGTGTAATGGTTGGGATGTAGTCAAGTGCTTGTCGTTTTATTACTAAGTGTGCCAGAGGAGAAAATTTCCTCATTCTGCTATTTCTTCAATCAGATTGGACATCCCATAACCCTGTTCAAGTTCAATCCCTTAATAAAACAACAAAACCTAAGTCTATGGACTGTTTACTGACTTTGGATATACAAGTGTGGAAAATGCATGTTGCCTGGCTGTGCAGTGCTTAGGGGGACACAAACCAAGTCCATCGGCTCTTATGAGAGTAGTGCTACACCAAAATGCATTATTAGAACTCAATATTAAACACATAGGGCGTTGTTTACTGTAGCACTACCACCGCAGGAGTTGCTTGTATCTTTCCATTCATTCCCCTAGATCTTCTCATGCAGCCAAGCACACAGCATTTACTATAGTCAGGTGCATGCAACTTCCGCTCGTTACTCCAATGATCAGTCCAGGGGTTGTAGTTTTTTTTTTGTTTTTATTTTGTTTTAGAACTGAGATAGGGAAAGGATATAGTGGGATACTCCAATACAAACTATGCACAAGTGAGGACAGCTTTCTCTAAGCAGATCTGTGTAGAAAACAGTAAAACGAATGGAGCAAAGTCCCTCTGTAGAAATGCTGAACTTTAGTGGACAGTTGCTCTTGTGGACACCAGCCAGTGACCCTTTCAGCTTACACCCAGCAGCTGACTATATAGATCCTGAAGGGGTTAAACAGCACAAGTCCCAGCATCCCTGTAGAACAGTAATTACTCACAAGGCCCTTGCTGCAGGTCACCTTCCTCTGTGATACCAGACAGGATCTGTAGACGCCCCCCTTAGTTAGCTCTCAGAAGCACTCTGGGTTTCAGCATCTTGGCCTTCTGGTCACCCGCCTGGAAGCATGAGAGAGGCAGCCACCTCCCCTAATTGGAACTCCCTTCTCAGAGAAGGAGGAACCCAGATCACATGTGCTCACTGAATATAAATACTAGTACCCAGCATGCTCAGGGGCACCACTCCCTGTAATCGCTTCTCGGCCTTTTGGCTAAGATCAAGTGTAGTATCTGTTCTTATCAGTGTCCAGTGGGGGTGCTCCCGACCATTCTAGCTTTGCGGGGATGGTTGTTGTATAGTACCCTCACTGGTATGATGGGGGTCCGGAAGGCTAGTACCGGAGGGACAGAAACCAGGGAGCGCCATGATTCGTTCTGGGGCCTTGGGAGTAATTCCTCTGGGAAGACTGGAAAGACCCAGTACCTCCTGATTTGGACGGATCTACCTTGGTCTGGCCTGGGGCTGGGGACGCAAAAAGTCCGCAAACTCAGTGCCCCCTGGGGAAGACGCTCTCAGGGGTGTCACTAGTAACACTTGGGTGTGGGACCCCACGGTGTGAAGATGACACATGGCCACTGTTTTTCACCTCTTTTTGCACAGCGCCCTAAGGACCAGGTCTTTTGGCTAAGTCCAGGGCAATTTTTGCTACGGGCCTCAGGGCCTGGTCTGTGCACAATTCGGCACGGTACCATTTTTTTATTTTTTTCTTTACTTTATCTTTACCTTATTTATTATGCACTCCCACGTTTTGTCACTTTTTACTTTACTTATGTGTGTGTTTTTCACGGATGGAGGGTGTGGGTCCTCGGGCCTTACCTGAAGTCTAGGGGGAGGATGTGTGGCCCTACGGTTCCTTCCTCCCCTGATCCCTAGGGGGTTTTCTCTTCGGGAGAACCCCCTTGCCTAGTACTGGATGTCCGGCTTCGGCTGGGCATAAGGAACGGTGGTCCACCAGGCCTTTTGGCCAGGAGGACCAAATGGGAACCTTGTCCCTGTCAGGAGCTTTGTGCCCCGGGGGATCAGGTGAACGGTCCAACCCTTTCGGGGGTAGGACAAACACACCCCTAAGTGCACTTTTTCGTGTGGTGTTCGCACTTGCACATTTTTTGTGATCACTTACGGGTTTTTCGTTGTAGTTTGCACGTTTGCGGACAAAAAAAAAACTCCCTGTAATTGACTGGAACTGGATCCATATTCATGCTGCTGATCTGCATGGGTCACCCCTGTTCACCCAGAACCTTCCAAGGTCCCCTGGATACAGAGGAGCCAAACACAGCAGTACTGTGAGCCACGCAGGATATTCTCACTAAACAATTGTAGCTTTCTGTTAAGCAGATATGTTTTACCTATCGGTCTACTGTGTTGACCAAATCTATAGATTATGAAATATAATAATTCTCTGATATGATTTGGTAAATGAAGAGTTCTTACCCAGAAGTGAAAGGTTTAACTCAACAACCAAAATTTATTGGTGAATAGGATGGAGGTCTAAACTAAAACATTTAGATATAAGTGCAAGGGATATATTCCATAATTACCATGTAACTGGACGTACAAGTTCCATTCCCTTCCTCTGGTGTTCCAAAGAGAGTCCCTCTCTATCTAGTGTCTATAGTTATAGTCCTCTCCTCCATTAATTTTCATGGAGTATCACTGATTGGTTGGCAAATCTATTCCCTTTCAATTGGCTAACTTCAAATTCCCTGTATTTAGCATACACCAACCCCCTTTAAGGAAAATCTGGAATTTAAGCATGCGAGTTCATGACCTTTTCCTGGGAAACTAAGTATTCATGAATGGCTGGCCACCTTCATTGCATATCTAAATGAGCTAACCTTTGACCTTCATATTTGTGAAGCCAACAGGTTTGTCCCATTGTTAGATAAACTAACTCTGGCACCGAACTGTCTGAAAGAGGATTCTCAGCAAAGACTTCTGTTATACAGTAAAGAAGGTGTAAATAATAGAATATTTCATTTGGCAACTATGGTATCTATAGAACAGGGATTTATAGGAAGATATATTGCACACCCAGACTGATACAGCTCTAACTGAAATATATTCATAATTACAATATTATTTACAGTGTTTAATTGAGATTTCACATAAACTAATTAACAAATGTTAAGCAGGAGACCATACCACACTTAAACTAGACTATATACTGTACATCCTAAAAACCTACCTAGGAGGGTGCTACATTACTAAAGCTAAAGGAGAGTGCAAAATATGGTGCAACTCTGCATAAAATCCAATCAGCTGCCAGGTTTTATTGCCAAAACATACAAGTTAGAAGCTGATTGGCTACCATGCACTGCTGCACCAAGTTCTGAGTTCTTTAGTAAATCTCCCTCATAGTAAATCTCCCCCATATCAAAGCTTCCTCTGATATCAAGCTTTCTTGGCTATTTTTACATTTGTCTGGCAAGTACAAAAAATTCTACCACATTTGGTACTACCAATAAACAAATATTTTGTCATCACAAAACCTGTTCTCAAGAATTTGATGTATATCACCCTATGGCTAATACGTAGTCCCCAAAACCGGAGTGTTAGTCTTTTATTGTGCCAAGCCACCCAAAGAGTCACTGAACATGGTCGCCATACAAACTCAACACTCCGGTCTTCTTATCCCTGGTGGCCGTGTCTTTGACAAGAAAAGATTAATGTTGGGAGGAAGAAATCTCGGAGGTAAAGGAAGAATGACAGGGAGAGAAAATTCAGGCGACTAAACATGTGTTTGTTATTATTTTTTAACATTTCCTTTCAGATTTGGTGAACAAGTGATGGAGGTGATTCTGAAAAAAGTTACAATGGCAGCTTTATATGTTACGGTGGAACAGAAAAAATAAGTTTTGCTGGCATAGGATTAGCACAAACATTACCATAAAATGAACACTTTAATAACTTTAGGAGTTTGTGTGAATCCATTTCTGACATATCATAATATGCAGTATTTGTAACATTTTTCAAAAGCCACTCTTTTTTGTTATTAAAAAACCTTCTTTGAGCTATGCCTAGACTGGGATGATGCCATCAGTTTGCTCCAAGCAGGTGAAGCATTTTCCCAAGATCCATAGATGGATCCCTTCTCGGCTGGTTCAACAGGGACTGGCCGATATTTGAATGATCTATGGATAGGCTGGTTGTGCTGAAGTCAACTCATCAATCAACTTCAGTAGAATCAGCCTGTTGGATTTTTTCATGTGATCATTGTGTGATTTCATGTGATCACAATGTGATCATTGTGTTCTTTCGATGTGGAAAGATCCCTGCCGGCACAGCACAATAGTGCTGGGGTAGGGATTCCCCCATCAGCACTGACTGTGTTGATTGGAAAATCAATCAATTTTTTTTCCTTCCACCAGTGGTGAACTTTCCCCAAGTGATCAGTCTGAAATTTGTAAATTTGTAGGAAGTCACAATGTGAGAGGCCACAGCAGGAGCTAATCTGTGTCAGCAAACCAAAAGCTGCTTCTCAAGTAGATAGTAACCTTTAGCCTAACCCTTAGCCGGTATTCACACTTTTGTGGGAATGTTTTCATGTTTTTGGAACTTTTTTTCTTTTTTTTGCACTTTTTTTAGCCTTGAGTATTTTTATTTTAGCCAATGGAAAGCCAGTCACTAGCAGGAGGACATGATTTATAGCCACAAAATCATGCATTATGCGTGTTCAGGTGCTTCTGTTGAAGTCTTTTGGGGTCAGAAATATGTCCTCATTACCCAAAGAAGTTCCTGTACAGTTTCTGAGGCACATCACTTAGATGTGAATGGGCACATTAGAATAACATAGAAATCTGGTGTCGAGCATTGAGGCGCTTCTGGAAATCTGTCAGGTTGTTATTGTTCCAGAACAACATACAGTACTTAAAGAGGTGCTGTGAACTTTAAGGCTTGCAGGTGTAGTTAGATTAAGGAAAAATGACAAACAAGCTCAATAGCTCTGATTAGGTGATTCCCACATGGCAAGGCTTCCCCTGATGGGCACCCAACAGTAATTCAAGCCATAGAAATACAGAAAGGTGTACCAGACCGAAACTGGATGAAAGAGTCCAACACCATTTTAATTGATAGTAAAAAAAAGTCTTATAAAAACAGACAACGCAAAAAAAGCAAGCACAGTCCAAAATGGTGGGCGCCGTTTATGAACGGCAACCCACCCCTGCACTGCCACCGTCCGGCCGTTTATATACAGCGTCCGGATGGGAAGTGGTTAAAATTATTTTGGACTGTTCAAGGTGGTTTTTGCCTGGTGCTCCTTTCTGTATTCCTAAGGAGAAACATGCACCGTTAAGGAGATATTCTCTTTTCTTTAGAGTTGGCAGATGATTTTTGATGACAGGCACTTATAATCACTTTTCTTATGTGAGTTGCCACTTGCAAAACTACACTTAGGCTGCCGCCCTTTTGTGTTTCCTTGCTATTAAAGAGTCGCAAACTAAGGACCTGCATGCACATGTACCAACAAGATTAATGTTGGGTATTATGTTCAACTTGAACATCGGCTGTTCGCTAGCCGCACCCCACAATGCACTACGCCCAGACAGTGCATTGTGATTGGCTAAAGCAATGCACCTGACCATTGGCTAAAGCAATGCACCTGACCACAGACAATCAGAAACAGACTTCATGAGAGTGGCCTGAGGGCCTGATGTTCTCTAGTGGGCCCTGTGCTCACTGTCCAGCACTATGGAGCTTGATTGGCATTTGCCAGTGATCACCAGAATTGGCAGGCTAGCGTAGTGCTTTTCACAGATAAGAGCAGGTTCACTCTGAGCACATGTGACAGATGTGAAAGGGTCTGAAGAAGTTGTGGAGAATGTTCTGCTGCCTGTAAGATCATTCAGTATGACCGTTTTGGTGGTGGGTCAGTGATGGTCTGGGGAGGCATATCCATGGAGGGATGCACAGACCTCTCCAGGCTAGATAATGGTACCCTGACTGCCATTAGGTATCTGGATGAAATCCTTGGACCCATTGTCAGACCCTACATTGGTGCAGTGGGTCCTGGGTTCCTCCTGGTGCAGGACAATGCTCGGCCTCATGTGGCGAGAGTAAGCAGGCAGTTCCTGGAGGATGAAGGAATTGATACCATTGAATGGCCACCACGCTCTCCTGACCTAAATCCAATAGCACACCTCTGGGATATCATGTTTCAGTCCATCTGACGCCACCAGGTTGCACCTCAGACTGTCCAGGAGCTCAGTGAAGCCCTGGTCTAGATCTGGGAGGAAATACCCCAGGACACCATCCGTCGTCTCATAAGGAGCATGCCCCGACGTTGTCAGGCATGCATACAAGCATGTGGGGGCCAAAGAAACTACTGAGTACCATTCTGAGTTGCTGCAATGAAATTTCAGCAAAATGGACTAGCCTGCTGCATCATTTTTTCACTTTTATTTTTGGGGTGTTTTCAAAGAGTTCCTTTAATTTTTTTGAGCTCTCTATCTATCTATCTATCTATCTATCTATCTATCTATATATATATATATATATATAAAAAACATCAGTCTGACTAACTTGGAATGGTTTGGCTTAAAGTGGAAAGCCTTTCCCTCTGCTTGGCTACCATGCTGGTCCAATGGCATTAATGCTTGCATCACTGACCTGGAATGATTATGCAGATCAGGTGTTTTTACTTCACTCTGCAGTTGTTGTCTGCATGCTTGTTCCAGGCCAGTGACTCAGAAAGTATTAAAGCCAGAGACATTTGAACAAATAAACTGATTTAAAATGACTGCACCTATGTGTTAAAAAAAAAAGAATTTATAATGATAAAAATAGTTTTCTTTTGCCAGGTGTTTTTGTATTGTAGAGAGAAGTGATCACAAAGTGATATTAAAGTCTCATTTTTTTTTAAGTTAATAAACATTTTAAACTTACCTGTCTTGTGTAATGGTTTTGTACAGAGCATCCCCAATCCTCTCTTTCTTGGGTACCCTGTTGGTGATCCTGGCTCCTCCCCCCTTCTGAGTCCCCCTATAGCAAGCTGCTTACTATGGGGGCACTCCTGCAGGCTTGTATTCGGTAGACCTTTCTGAAAATGCAAGATGTTCTGTGAATGGGGAAGGGGAGATGAGGGCAATTTAATGTCGGAGTTGATTCCCTTTTTTAGAGCCGCAGCTCTAATTTCATGTAAAAGAAGTACAGCAGTAAGTGAACCTTCCTGCATATACAAATGTGTGAATTAATTGTTAGGAGCGTTTCTATTGACAGCCCATCACACCTGCCCAGACAAAATTTCTTTACAAATTCAAAAAAAGTATAAAAGGGTGTAAAAAAATTATAGGATGATTTGTGCCTGGAGTTTCATTTTAATAATACTTATATAAATACCTAAATTTGATTTGGTTTGGAACTCTTGTCATCCCATGTACAGCATCATTCAGACAGAGAGAGGGTGGGACCATCAGGGTTAATCTCGGACTTGACAAAGAAGCTGGGCAGCTCTGAAATACAGTACATAGCAACACCCCTTTTTTGCTCCACTGACATATGATGTCACTTTCGGCCCTCAGACAGCCCTGATTCCTGGTACCAGAGTGACGGATAGCTTTGTACCGCTGAGCTGCCGGTTCCATGATTTTTGATGACAGGCACTTACAGTATAATCACTTTTCTTATGTGAGTTGCCACTTGTATTTTGTAAAACTACACTTAGGCTGGCGCCCTTCTGCGTTCCCTTGTTATTAAAGAGTCACTCATGGTCCTATTATACATAAGAATGTGTGGGACTATTCCTGTAAAAAATAATCAAACCAAATTGCGTAACACAACACAACTGATATTCTTTGAACATAAATCATCCAATATAAATGGTGAAGAAATTAAGTGCAATATACATAAAGGATTTGAAGCATTATTCCTTTAAAAGATGTGCAGCAAAAAAACTAAGGACCTGCATGCACACGAACCAACAAGGTTAGTATTGGGCATTATGTTTGGCCCGAACATCGGTTGTTCGCTTATCGTACCCCAAAATGCACTGCGCCCTGACAGTGCATTGTGATTGGCTAAAGCAATGCACCTGACCACAAGTCAGGTGCAATGCTTTAGCCAATCACAGTGTCTGATGACGTCACAAGGGGGTGGGGTGACCCCAACCCCCTCGTGACATCATCACAGTATTTACGAACTGTCATTCAGGTACAGCTGTCCGGCAGAAGGAGCCAGCATCAAGAGCGTTTCTTTTCTTTTTTGGAGTCAGCGGTGGCGGCTGACATTGTGATTCGGGGGAAAATATGTTGGAGGACTTTTATTTATTTTTGTTTTTAACAAAGGACTTGTCAAAGACTATCTACTGTAATTTTTTACACTACACTTTTTTTTTTTTTTTGAAAGGGTAGCGGTATAATGTACTGCATACTCATTCACATGGGGGGTGGGCAGGATCTGGAGGGCCCCCTTATTAAAGGGGGTTTCCAAATTCCAATAAGCCCCCACCTGCAGACCACCACAACCAGTGGCCATGGTTGTGGGGAAGAGGCCCTTGTCTCCATCAAAATGGGAACAAAGTGCTTTGGGAGGGAGGCCCTGCCCCAAAGCACCCCCCTATGTTGAGGGCATGTGGCCTGGTATGATTCAGGAGGTGGGAGCACTTGCTTGCCCCACCCCCCTTTCCTGACCTGCTGGGCTGCATGCATGGATAAGGGTCTGGTATGAATTTGGGGGGACCCAAACTTTTTATGTTTAAAAACATAAAAATTCATACCAGACCCGAAGGGCTTGGTATGGATGGAGGAGTGACCCCACGTGTTTTGTCTTTTTTTTTAATTGCAGGGCAATTATTTTTACATTCAGCTATCAGCGGGGAACCCGCTGACAGCGGGAACAATAAGGTTTCGTAGCTGTGCGGTATCGTACACATACTCAGATGTGGTAAGAAAGAATTGGAGATTTGGAGGAGGCTGAGAGCAATAGAAGGGACTGTTTTGGGGTAAGAATACAAATATAGAATTGAATAAAAAATTTTTTTCTTGAAACAGAATCAGAATTTAGTGTTACTTGATCTCATATATTTCCTGCAAGTTCTATGAGTAACTTACTTGGTAATCCCATTGCCACATTCTAAATAGTTTTTTTTTCTGTTTAGTGTTACTTTAATCCCTTGACATCGACGTCAGACAAATATGCGGCCTCACAGAATTCGGCTTTTTTCCGTGGGCCACAAATTTGAATACCTAAAAAAAACAACTCAGCGAGCGCTCAATATAAAAAAGCAACTATGCACAGTACAAGGGAACCATAAAACCTTCCAAGTAACACATATAGATAAGATAAGTGCAGCGCTAAACCTTTAAAGAGTTCTTCAATAAATCGATAGTCCTTAGTAAAACATATACGTATGATAAAAGTGCTCCGTGTGACTTCACGTCTCAGTGCATCATTCCTTCAAACGGATAGGTGAGGAGCAAGGTAATGAGTAAAATGCGCACTCACCGGACGCGCAATGGTTATGCGCAGTTGGCAACCCCAACTGAGGAGGTACACGCGTACGAAACGCGTTTTGGAGGAGCCAACGAGCCTTGACGTCAAGCCGCCGGATCAAGGAGGTCCGGCGGCCCCTATTACTTAACCAGCTGAGCTCCCCCTGGTGACCACTGTACCACACTGAAGAGGCTGCACCCGTGTCCTTAAAGGGGACCTCCAGATATATATATCTTGATGACATCTACCTATCCTGGGTCGATCCCGTTCCTATGCTGAGAGGGACCCATTGGCAGACCTCTATTATATTATACACCAGGGGAGGACTGACCACTCATAGGGGCCCCATGATCCCCTATTGCCTGGGGGCCCTGTGTCCTTGCCCAAACTCAAAAAAGCCTATGAAAAAGGTACCAGGGGCATCTCATGGGGCCCCTACTGACCCCGGGCCCTCGGGCAGTGCCCGAGTTTCCAAATGGTCAGTCCGCCCCTGTTATACACTGCGCATAACCATTGCGCGTCCGGTGAGTGCACATTTTATTCATTACCTTGCACCTCACCTATCCATTTGAAGGAATGATGCACTGAGACATGTGAAGTCACACAGAGCACTTTTATCATATGTACAGTATATGTTTTACTAAGGACTATCGATTTATTGAAGAACTGTTTATAGGTTTAGTGCTGCACTTATCTTATCTGTGTAGCACACCCTTGGCTGATGCTTGGCTAGATATATAGGTTCAGCTCTCACCTGAATCTGGTGAAACCTCCGATTACCCAGAACACTCCGACACTCTGAAAATATTTTATATGGGTTTTATTGAAGAAAACAAACCCTGAAAAAGAACTGGCTGATTTAACACAGGTAATGTACATAAAACACAGATACCACTTTGAATAACACAGTTGGTAAGAAGTCACAATTCACTCGCCAAAGAAACCAAACTGACTAGTATCACACTGACTAGGGTGACATTGACACATGAAACAATAACTGTTAATGAGATTAAGCAGCTTATTGATATTTGCTATAGCAGTACTATCTAGAGCATAAATATCTTACCTAACCACTGGTCAGTGGGATGAAACTTAAAGTCTCTCAACATTGGGGCCCTTTAATCAATGGAAGAGCGCTCACCCCTGGATTACAAATACTCTCCCATGCAGAGAGTAACAGGATAGCACAGTCTCCTTTAAGCAGAATCTTCCAGTGAACATTGCAATAGAAAAGAACACTTTCAACAAAGTCTTTACCATACAGGTGAATCCTGATGTATTGACACTTGCTCAGTATATTTAGAGCAGCAAGCTTTCTGTGGGGACTAGGAACTAAACACACTCTTCAGCCACAGCACAAATCTTGAGGAGACAAACTAGTAATATACAGTGACAGAGGTCTCTCATCAATCAGCAGCAGGAATAGCTAATTCTGAGCAGCTTGGGCTTTCCAAGATCTGTGTCACTCTGGTCATGACAAAGCCTGCTCTCTAATTCTCATTCTCCAGAGATGAACAGCAAATGCAGCAATATCAAAATCCCCTTTCATTACAGAGTACTCACTGTTTCTGGATTGTCCTCTAGTTAGCATTAGACAGCAGTAGAAATCCTCTCTCTTTCAGCAGCTCCAGACTTTGAGAGACACTTGAGTGGCTGTAATCCTGAGTGTCAGGCAGGACAATCCTTAGTCCACTGTCCTCCTGCAACAATTCCTCTGCTACACACTCCCAGCCCAGCCCATGGGCTCTAGCAGCACAGAGAGTGAGATTCTGTGACTTTACACCAGGAGCCCTTGCTCCATGCGGTCCCCTGAAAATGTCTGCCTCCCCACATGTGCTTCTTCTTCCTTTTTCCTCTCTCCTTTCCTCCACAGCCAATCATAAGTCCAGCTGCAACAGTGCTGCTATGGGTGGATCCTTCTCAGCTGTAGCAACAACCAATCAGAGCAAAGTCCCGCTTTTCCTGTCTGTCACTCACAAAGAGGGAAAAAAAAAAATGCTTTGCAACTGCTGTTTAAAATTGAAAGCAACCAGCACATCTCTACATCTATATGTGATATTTGAATACCTGTCTTTGTGCTGGGAGCGCACCACACAGCGCGCTTCCAGCACAAAGACCTGAGTGTCACTGAGAGCCCCGGGTCCCGGTCTAACGATCGGGACCTGGGACTCCCGATTCTGGGTCACAGGTTGCTGTGATAGCCTCTGATTGGCTATCACAGTGATCAGTCACTGTGAAGCCCCCCCCCCCTGTTTTTTTTTGCTCTGAATGGAGGAGAGAGATACATTGTCTGTCTGTCTCTCTCTCTCTCTCTCTCCTTGCATAGAGAAAAAAAAACAACTGTTTGTAAAAAAAAAAGATACAAAAATAAATATTAAAAAAGAAAAGAAAAAAGAAAAACTACCTAGATCAAGGTTTGATCTAGTTCAATGCCAGGGTTAGTGTTTGGGTTGAGGTAAGGGTCAAAGATAATGTTTTGTTTTGTTTTTTTATTGGTATCAGTGTCAGTGTCAATGTGTTTTAGGTAAAAAAAAAAAATGTGCACTATTGTTTCTGAGCTGTAGTACAGGTATAAACAACAAATAACATACACATATATGGTATCGCTGTAATCGTAAAGATTTTGTGTTTTTTTTTTTTACTATTTTGGCCCAGCTTTCCTTTGATAATAAAAAAAAACAAAATCAAGAGATATCCATTACCAGTTAACATCAAACGAAAGCCTGATTTTTCCTGGAAAAAAACGCGGTATAATTCACCTGGATGTACAAAGTAGTTGTGATGATATGTATGGCTTTACTAACACAAGTTGTAAAAATTTACTTAGGCTTTAAGATTTGTTTTCCCCTTAGGTGTGAAGGGGTTAACTCTATTTGACCTGTTTGCCTGGAGTTCAGCCTAAATATTTTCTAGGTTCATAATGGAACGCAGTGCGGGAAACCCACATTCCGCGCGCATTTCCTGTACCACCTTCAAAGCACAATGCAGTTGCATCTGCAGCGGGTGGCAATGTTAGGTTAACAACACTCCAAACTCAGGTCACAAATGCAGTGCGCTTACCAGCATCGGATCACATGGTACAAAACTATCATGTGATCCAGTTGCAGTGCATTTCCAAAAGTACTGCATGCTCTACTTTTGGTGCAATGCAGTGTGATTTGAACGCAATCAAAATGAATGGGCTCAAATCTCACTGCACTGAATCACAAGTGAATTGCACAGGAATGTGCACATACAGGTATGTACAATATTTAACTGCTTTCAGACCCGCCTTCAACCTGTACAGACAACCTGTATAGGCACAGCAATGTACTTATACGCTGCTGGACCTACTGGCACTGGCACTGGTGATGTCAGTGGCACTTAGTCAGTTCCAACCCATGAATTAATGGAAGAACAAAACAAAAGTCCCCTGCGTTCAATAGTGGTGTACTGTGATCAAAAAGTATCAGGTTATTAGCACATACAATGTCAACATAGGCCTTGCTACCCTCTAAAGATCGGGGGAAACCCAGAAGAGTCACTGTAAAACAAAAGGGAAGGAGGGCGCATCAACCTAGTGCATTACCTGAGAAGTAACTTTATTAGTAACTTAATAAAGTTACTTCTCAGGTAATGCACTAGGCTGTTGCGCCTTCTTTCCGCTTGTTTTACAGTCCCACCCAGCATCAGTTAGTGTCAGATCACCCACTGCACTCACAGTCCCACTGTAAGTTGCTGATCCCAGCCATTAGTAGTATTAAAACAAAAATTCACTATATACATACCATAGCTTGTAGACACTATAACTTTCACGCAAATCAATCAATATACCATTTGCCATTCACTATAGCACATGCCAATTAGCAGGTCCCAGCCAATGATTTATGGCTGGGACCCGCTAATCGGCTGAGTGAGTGACAGAAGAGAACCCTGTGTTGGTAAATAACACAGGGCTCTCTAAAGACAGCAGCAATGTGCCATTTTTCTTCCTCCCTACAAAGCAGGGAGTAAAAACTGCACATTGTTTAGTGAAAACAGCACACAGTAAACATTGTGAGGCACACAGTTAACTTTTTGATTGCACCAAAATGAGTTATATAATGTATATTAGTAGCACTGATCACTGTATTAGTGTCACTAGAGATGTCAGTGTCATTTAGTCAGTTCTCACCGAGTGTCAGATTGCCCACTGCCTACAGTCCCACTATAGGTAGCTGATTGCTGCCATTACTATTAAAACAAAATTCCAGCATATAACAAAATTCCAGCATATATACCATTATTTGTAGACGCAACGTAACTTTCACACAAACCAATTAATATAAATATATTGGGTTTTTGTTTTATCAAACACATGTAGTAGAATACATTTTGGCTTACATTTATGAAGAAATTAGATTTTTTTTTTAAATTTTATTGGATATATTTTATAACAGAAAATAATATATATATATATATATATATATATATATATATATATATATATTTATTTATTTTTTAAATTTTCAGTTGTTTTTTCCTTTATATATTAAAAAAAGCAAAAACCACAAAAATAAATCTGTTTTTTTTATTACCTTCATTGGTGTAAAAAAATATATAATTTTTTTTGGTACAGCATTGCATGACAGCTCAATTACCAGTTAAAGTTGTACAGTGCCGAATAGCAAAAAAAAGGTTCCGGTAAAATCCTTCGGAGCTGAAGTGGATAGGGAGCGCTGCGTAAATTGTCATTTCTATAAAAATACCTGTAATAAATAAATAAATAAACCACCATGAACGTAAAACAATCATTATGACATCTCGGGGTAGGCTCCTCATTATTACACATCCATCTGACAAAGTGCCAATGAATCTGCCAGTACGACGGAGATTAATATTAATCTCGAGGTGGTCCGATGGTGACACGAAGATCACCTCTGTTCCCACGTGCCATCAGCAGCACAAAAGCACCCCATTAATAATGATTGTTCTTTACAAGACATTTCTTTTAAGCCCTGGAAGAGTAAGTGCTGTGCGTTGCAAATGAGACAGTAATTTATGAGAGTCGAAGGCAGCGATGAAGTTTAGCTGGGAAGAGAGAGGCGTGAGACGCAACTGAGACTCTGATTAGCTGCCAGATTTTATTTCCCACCCACGTCCTGTTGACAATAATATTATCATTTACTTGGAGGTAGCACATGGAGATGGAGGTCTGGCAGGCTATGCTCAGCCTAGCTGAATATCTCCTACCACGTCGATTTCTCGGTTTTAAAACAAACAATGGAACAGACTGAAATTGATGGAAGATAAGAACCAAATAATTACTTTTCTCCTCATATTTTTTTTTAATTTATGTTTTCATAAGTTGTTTTCTAATAAAGGTCAACTCCATTGTAAATGAAAGTGGTTGTAAACTTCAAACATGAAATATGAACAAACCATATCCCTCTATAGTGTGTACTTGTCTGGTGAGCTGGAACACCAGGTAAAGATAGACCCAGAGGAATAAAATTGAAGCAGAGGGGCTACATGACTTAGTGTATTAGTCCCAAGAAAGAGTTAAAGTGTATGTGGATGGAGTAGGTACAAGAAGCCTTACTTGGTTGGAGGTCAAGTGGTTGGCAGGTAGGAGGTAGGAGCTGCAGGTATTGCTGGGAAATCATTCCGGGAAGAGAATGTTGTCCCACTTGAACTCCTTCATTTCTTGTACATCAGATTATAGAGACATTTGACATGGCAGCTTGAAAGGTAAGGAGTCTTTGGAGGCCTCAGCTATATATAGTATACAAGGCTGTGTTCCGGCAGTGGGATAGGAACTTCCCATCCCACTGCCAGAACAAAATTGAGTCAGGCTGAGCCAGCCATTCATATGGAGCTATGATTTTTCTGAATGAATACATAGCACCTTTGGAAAGACTGGGGTGGAGAGGCAGGCAGATTATGTTATGATCTCTGACTCAACCATTCAGAGGAAGCCTTGTTTTCATTTTTAGAGTATGTAACACCCTCTAGGTTAGCTAGATACGGCAATCATGGTGAAATATTATGAAGTGATCCAACAGGGAATCCACCGCCTCTGTCAGATGTACACTTGCCAGGCATCTACTGGAAAACAGCATGTATGTACATGTCATCTGGGTACAGGTAATAGCAATAAAGCCTCTGCAAGGTATGCTCAGCCAAGGGCAAAAAACGCAGGTGGACCCTGTGCAAGATAGCCTCCGCTCCAACTTTCGGCAACAGCGGCGTGACGTCAGCATGTGCGGCTCCACCCAACATTTCATATTATATATATATACAGTACGTGCCTGCTGTACCATGTAGTTGTAGGAAAAAGGTTTTTTTTTACAAGTACTTATATAGCGCTATCTATTTACGCTGTGCTTTAGTGCTTTAAATACTGTATATATTTTACATTCACATTGTTTCCTAACCCTCAAGGAGTGTACAATCTAAGGTCCCTTAGCCCCCTGTCACATCATATGCCAAGTCGCACCCTATTGTCCACTATTAGAGCTGTCATATCGGTGCGGTTCCGACTTGGTCGGAGTCGCACCGATTTCTAAAGTAGTACATGCACTACTTTTGTTACAATTTGTATAGACATCTGTGTCAGATGTCTTGCAAATTGCACTGAAATCAGCAGGTCACCCAATTTAAAAATCGTGCAAATTCACTGTAAGTCGCACGATTTCAAAATCGGCTTTGATGTGCCCGGGGTGTAACTCACATACTAGGGACAATTCACATTCATACATATACATACTAGGGACAATTCACATTCATACATATACATACTAGGGACAATTCACATTCATACAAATGCATACTAGGGACAATTCATTCATACATATACATACTAGGGACAATTCATATTCATACATATACATACTAGGGACAATTCATTCATACATATACATACTAGGGACAATTCATTCATACATATACATACTAGGGGCAATTTGCATTCATACATATACATACTAGGGACAATTCACATTCACACATATACATACCAGGGAGAATTCACATTCATACATATGCATACTAGGGACAATTCACATTCGTACATATACATACTAGGGACAATTCACATTCATACATATACATACTAGGGACAATTCACATTCATACATATGCATACTAGGGGCAATTCACATTCATACATACACATACTAGGGACAATTCACATTCATACATATGCATACTAGGGGCAATTCACATTCATACATATGCATACTAGGGACAATTCACATTCATACATATGCATACTAGGGACAATTCACATTCATACATATGCATACTAGGGACAATTCACATTCGTACATATGCATACTAGGGACAATTCATATTCGTACGTATGCATACTAGGGACAATTCACATTCATACGTATGCATACTAGGGACAATTCACATTCATACGTATGCATACTAGGGACAATTCACATTCGTACGTATGCATACTAGGGACAATTCACATTCATACATATACATACTAGGGACAATTCACATTCGTACGTATGCATACTAGGGACAATTCACATTCGTACGTATGCATACTAGGGACAATTCATATTCGTACATATGCATACTAGGGACAATTCACATTCGTACATATACATACTAGGGACAATTCACATTCATACATATACATACTAGGGACAATTCACATTCATACATATACATACTAGGGACAATTCACATTCATACATATACATACTAGGGACAATTCACATTCATACATATACATACTAGGGACAATTCACATTCATACATATACATACTAGGGACAATTCATTCATACATATACATACTAGGGACAATTCATTCATACATATACATAATAGGGACAATTTTAGACAGGAGCAAATTAGTGCCCGGTCATAAATTGCATCTACTGAATGTGAATGTCAGTGTCTTAACGTGCAATTTGCTGCAGCGCGAATTCTAAAGACGTTCTTGCATGACTTTTTCTGCAGTTTTGTTGCGATTTCACATACAGAGAATATAATGGAAATTGCACTGCAAATTGCAAGAAATAATAGAAAATCTTCACAAGTAGCAATAAGTCTTCTGAACTTGTGTGATTTTAAATGGGAGCAGTGTGACCGATGACTTAACCTGCCATCATTATTTTGGAGTGTGGGAGGAAACCCACACAGGCAGAACATGCAAACTTCATGCAAGGCTGGGATTTGAGCCAACAACCCCAGTGCTGCTAGGCAAAAGTGCTAACCATTTAGCCACTGTGCTCTGTTCTCTTTGTATTGCTTCCTTTGTGTGAAATCCCTGGGGTTCCAAGTCAGTTCTATAGCTGTGCTGGGAACTCAACCTACTCTCCTCCAATGAGCAGGCTTATCTTGACATGACCATCTCCATGCACAGCCATTCACTGGGAAGTTCAGTGTGCTGTTTTTTTCTCTCTGAGCTTCTTATGCAGCTGAGAACAGAGGGTATGTGACCACTTAGAAAAAAGGTATATCCTGCCTGGAGTTTTCATGTTTTCCCTTTGCCTGCGTGGGTTTTCTCCAGGTTCTCCGGTTTCCTCCCACACTCCAAAGACATGCTGGTAGGTTAATTGGATCCTGTCTAAATTGGCCCTAGTATGTGTATGTATGAATGTGAGTTAGGGACCTTAGATTGTACGCCCCTTGAGGGTTAGGGACTGATGTGAATGTACAATATATATGTAAAGCGCTGCATAAATTGACAGCGCTATATAAGTACCTGAAATAAATAAATAAATGTATCATGTTTTTTAATATGTGTACACATGTATTGCCTTTCATATATATTTTAAACTGAATGGGCTGTTTTACAACATGAAGATGTATATATACTTTAACAATCAAGTGTCACAATAGCTCATCACTAGGCAAGAATGACCCCTTAAGCAAACCATATCTGAATAAAAGAGTTTTGCCTTGCAGAGGACGCAGGGTTAAAGGCACCAAAGGTTCTGCGCCTAGAGGATCCAGAGATGGAAATCTGACCCAGTTATGTCACAAGGATACAATTGGATCAAGTCCGGATCGGGAATACACAGTCTCATCCTTCCCCGGCTTTGTATTTGCTGTTTGTGTCATTTCTGTTTTGTTTGAAATATAAAAAAAAAAGACAACAAAATAACAGAAAATAATTAGAGGAGGAAAAAGGGATAGAAGATAATGCTGGCTGAATAGAAGTTCAGATTCCGGTACCTAAAATGAAATGCTGTTTGGATTAGCCAAACTAAATTTGGAAAGGAGAGGAGCTTGACAAATAACCAGTGATATCCGCAGAATCTCCGAGGATTAAGGCAGTCTGCTGTGTACTGTCAGGGCTTTAACAGGTGCCTGGGAAGTGGAGAAGCAGTTCTTTGTTTCTTTTATTTTCATACTTGATTTTCATATGTCTACTCTTTGCTTTACTGCAAGAGGCGAAAACAGATGCTGAAACAAAATTGCTAAAAATTAAAAAAAAAACAACATAATGACATTATTATTATACAGTATTTATAAAGCGCCAATAGTTCGCTCAGCGCTGTACATTACAAAGGGGGACAGAACGTGTGACAGAACAATACCAATACAATGCAAAACATGAGGGGATCGAGGGCCCTGCTCCTTGGCGCTTACAATCTAGGAGGGAGGGGATAGTGGTACAGGAGGAGATAGCTGTGGGGGATGGAGTGGTAGGAAGAGTGGAGGAGGTCGGCAAGTTAGCAGGGGGTGGGGTAGGCTTCCCTGAAGAGATGGGTTTTCAGGGTGCGCCTAAAGGAGAGGAGAGTAGGTGATAATCTGATGGGTTGGGGCAGTGAGTTCCAGAGGATGGGTGACACCCTGGAGAAGTCCTGGAGGCGGGCATGGGAGGAGGTGACCAGGGAACTAGGGAGAAGAGGTCTTGTGAGGAGCGGAGTGTGCGTGCTGGGCGGTACTTGGATATTAGGTCAGTGATGTAGTTCGGGGCAGTATGGTGGACAGCTTTGTACGTCAGTGTTAGGATTTTGAATTTGATCCGTTGCGCAATTGGAAGCCAGTGGAGGGATTGGCAGAGGGGGGTGGAGTAAACGGAGCAGTTGGGAATGTGAATGAGTCTGGCAGCCGTATTCAGGATCAACTGAAGCGGGGATAGCCAGCAACATTAGTCGCATAGCACAGTTAAAGTGAGATTAAAGCGGAGCTCCACCCAAAAGGGGAGGTTCCACTTTTAAGACTGGTCCCCTGCTCCCCATTAAAGATTGTCACCTTTGGGGAGCGGGTATCCGAAATTGACAGGTACCCGCTCCCACTTCTGCTGTGATCACCTAGGTGATTGGAATCAGAAGTTGTCCTCCCCGTAGTCTTCTGGGACATGTGACAGGTTCCAGAAGACTACGGGACCATTCAGAAAGTGCAGTGCTACTCATGCAGTGGATGCCCAGCTCCAAAGCCGAAAGCTGTCACAGCCGGATGCCCACACTGAAGATGCTGGCGCTGGGAACACTCGATGACCGGTGAAACAGGCTGCGGGGAGGACACCGCGGGATCGAGGAACAGGTGAGTGGCTGTTTTTTAAAAGTCTGCCGCAGTTTTTTACAGTTTTTACAGCTGCTGACTGTTATTTTTTTTACAGTGTGATTGGAACTCCGCTTTAAATTCTGGTGTAACTAACTGTATTCAAGTATGTATTCTTAAAGTTGAACTTCAGGCCCCTCAAAAAAAACAACTTTAAAGAGTAATTCCACTTTTGTCGAGAAAAAGCATTCCCTTATGGATGATCTACAGTATGCACATTGCAGGGATTTAACTAAACTTCGTTGCAGATTCCTACCTTTTGCTATTTTGAATAAATAGTGTTTGTCTGTGTCCATGTGCAGAGTGAATCTGTATGGGAGTGATTTTATAATTATCAATCAGCTGCTGCACTTTCAGGGTTCTAATCAGGAAAGTGACAGGGTCTGCATCCCTTTAGACGTGATTTCCCTTTGGGGGTATCTCACCAAAAATGACATTTTCTGTTGCAGGGGATGTATCGACTTGTATTTTAGCGCAGACTTCTAGGAAAATCAGTGAGCCAATCACACAAGGAGGAAATGATGTTTCTGGGGGGCGTTTAGTACACATCTGTGTACACAAAACCCCCAGGTAGCCATATTGCATTGCATTTTACAGAAAATTACAGCGTTGCAAATTGCAAAGGAAAGATAATTTTAACAACATTCAATTACAATACATATATACAATATATTTTGTTTTTTTATTTACTATTGTTTTCTGAAGAAAGTGGAATTACCCTTTAAATGATAAAGTATAATATGTGAGTGTGAAATTCTAAATAAAACACAGTGAGATGATATAGCAATTTAATTTGTGTTTTTGTTATCACAAATCTACATAGAATCCATATAGTGCCTAAAATATAGTTCATGTACATATGGTGTCTTCATCCACCTCAGTCTTCCACATACACATAAATAGTGATCTCAGATCCCCAGTGCTGCAAACACTCCTCAAAAGTGGTGCAACACCCTGCAAAAGATAAAGATGTGACCTGACCTTGATAACGTGGCCTATAGATAAAATGAGGGTCTAAATGTGCTTCCCCCACCCTGTGGATTATATGGAATGCCCTTTGGTTTTGACTGGTACTCGGCTTGCCCACTCCCCTTTTCAGGGTTGTTGTGCCTTTAAACCTCTGCTGCATCACTGTGTGTCTCTGTAAAAGTAACTTAGAACCACATAGAAGCCGCCATAGTGTAGTAGTTTAAAACGCCATAACGTTTATTAAGAAATGCGTTCACAGTATAATAATTGTAAATTGCATGGAGTCAAAACAGTCATTCGGGACATTAAACCGTACTTACAATCCTCAGCTCCTGCATCACCTAGCTCCGCCCCATGCGTATCGTCATTCTTCAGATGACTTTATCAAAAACTTTCATTGGGTCCCACTGCTGTCAGCCAAACCCTGAGATGAGGGGAGTGGGGGCGGAGTCAGGGCTCACTGTCTATGTCTAGATGCAGGCAGCACTGCTTGGGATCAAGCCCACAGGGGTGCCACAATAGGAAATAGTATGGTTGCACACCGAGAACAGGAGGACCCCGGGGTGCTGATGGGGGACCTGAGAAGAGGAGGCCGCTTTGTGCAATGCTACAGCAGGTAACTGTAGCATTTTTATTATTTTAAAAGAGAAAAAAATTTACTTTTTAAGCAGTAAGAACAAAAAAAATGATAAAACCATTTTAATCCCCTTGGCAAAATGCTCTGAAAATTATCAGTTAATAGGTCTGTATATATACTGATCACCCTCTCCATGGCACAACACTGCAGTATAGCCTGTGAGGATAAAAAGTTTGGAAATATAGTATATAAAGTACCCTGTTGTGAGAAGATGATTCTGCATTGTGGTGGAGTATCTTCTCACTAGATATGAACTACTCGGAATTTTCTGGGAAGGATAAGGATGTCACCCTCACTAGATACCACAGGCAGAAACTGGGAAGTTGGGTTAGCAAGGGGGAGGATGGTAAATGTGTGATCAGTACATAGGCCAATCTTGGCCTTGGTGCAAGGTCCTCTTTAAAAGCTAATTTAACATTTTAATGGTTGGGTTTTGGTCTACTTTAATAGCTAAGCCATTTTGCCTAGGAGCCTACAAATTATTACATCCACAGTCAGTGGATTGTGAGTGCAATGTCAGGCTTCTGCAGACTCTTCCTCTACCAAGGTATGGGGCTTTCAGTTGAAGAGCTGGAGGAAGTGTCAATGGACTATGAGTGTGATTGCCACACTTGTATTCCATTGAGGACTGTAAGTCCATCAGCCATGGTGGCAAATATGGGTGTAGCATGTAAGATGGTGCAAAGGGTAGAGTTATCCTATAAAAATGGAGTGGAGGGGGAAAGAAATGGCTCATTCCTGGTAAAAACCCAGAAGATTCCAGTTACTTCCCTGACCAAGCCGGCTTCAGTTTTATGCACCTCTATGTTAAAGTGATTCTAAAGCCTAAATATTTTTAAAGGTAAAAATCATTCCAAGACCTATATCGTCCCCTTGCCCCCTCTTATACTTAAGCGCAAAGCTGGATTGAGAGAAGACTTGGCTGTCTGTAGTGGCTCTCCCTGCTCTCACAGGCTTTGCTGAGATAGTGGGAACCATTGGTTCCCACTGCTGTCAGTCAAATCCTATGAGAAGGGAGTATGTTGGGATGTCCATACACAGAAAGGGTGGTTTGGGATCAAGCCTCTTGGTGTGGCACCATAGGAAGTGGCATCCTTTGGTGGCACACCGAGAAGAGGAGGAGCCAGGAGTGCTATCAGAGGACCCCAAAAGAGGAGGATCAGGGCCATTCTGCATTTATCTTGCACAAAGCAAGTAGGTGTAAACTTTACAATCACTATAAGTGTAATGGCCACTTTATCAGTTGTCAGATCATCATAATCCCCTTTATAGCATAATCATTTTCTTTCTCTGGTTTATACAGGCAGATTTTTACTGAAGTATTTTGTTTAGAGATGTCAGCAGTCCTGGACAGTATCATCATAACACTGCAGATCCATTGGTGCCAGTATTCAACGTCACCTTCCATTCCTCCGTCTATATACACTGTCAGCAGATATTTCTGTCTTTATTTAAACTCGTTCAGCATTTGTAAAACACAGCTTGGGATTCAGGATGCCAGAAACCAGGCCCCGTCTAATATATTTTTCCTTTGTTATAAATTTACGCCTGTTAGTCTCTTCTCTGCACAGTTGCCTGTCTCCGGTTGCTGCATATTTGGCTGCTGAGTTACAGTATAAAATACTCCTCCTTTTCCTGTAAACTTTCAACCCAAATTCCAACCAAGACACAAGCTGATGGTCTGCAGAGCAAAATATTCTGGGTGTTCTCCTCATCATGTAGAAGTGAATCACTTGAAGTCTGACGCCTCGTTCAGAATTTGTTTTTTAAAGTAGTCTCCTAGAAGGTTTTAAAAGAAAGAAGAATTACTAACCTTGCAACCAGTAGGTGCTCAGGGACGTTACTAGAAGAAAAATACTACACAAGAGTTCCCAACAAGCCTTTATCAGTAAGAGGAAAACTGACAAATAATTATTTTTCTTTCAGCCTTGTCTCCCTCCCAATGGAGAAGAGGCCAAGAGGACTTCAAGCATCAGGTGACCAGCCTGAAGATATCCTAAAAAGTACTAAAAAATGTTGGAGCCATCCAGTGGAACGAACTGGAGGGCAACATTGAGCGTGAAGATAACCTCTTATGTAGAGACTACAAATATTGACCTTTCTCTCTGAAAGTACTAGTTCTCTGGTTGTTATTCTGACCCGCAGACTTCTGTCTTTCCTGGGAGGCAGAAAAAAGTACTTTCAAGAGAAAGCTCAGATATTTATGTAAATAAGCGTTTTCACATGGGAAGATTTCCAACCGCTTACTGTCAAGGTGACACCAGGAGAAAAAAATGAGACGGTACAGGTGTCACCAGTAGAGAGACATAGAGAGTAATAAAAAGCTGAGAGATTTTCAATTTCAATACATTTCCCATCTAGACATCATGGCTTTAAAACCCAATTCAAGACTCTTGCCCCCCACCCCCACATCACCATCAATCCTCTCTTCATTCTTCAACCCAAGAGCCCCCCTTCCCTATATGTATTTCTAATTCTTACATACTGTTGGAGGGCAACATGTTTCTATATCAGATATTTATGAAATCTTACTGCTTGGTTGTCAAATAACTATTTGGCCTATTGAATGTTACCTTGGAGTGTCAAGAAAAGCAAGTATTTACGACAGGATGTGTAACAAAAGGTTGCATACCAAAATCCTTGTCCTGGGAGTTTACACATACCCCCTAGTGGTGGGGCATGGCCTCAGCCCAGATGCCCCGGTGATGGACACTTGCTCATTGGATGGAGAACTACACCAGGTGGGTCAAGGGTGTGTGTGGGAGTGCTTGAGACGGCCTTTAAAAACAGTGTTGGCCATGTTGCTGGTCCCTTTTCTGCTCTGACGTAGGACCAGCTAAAAGATACTCATCTTTCAGGACGAACTTACGTAACGTATCATCTTTACTATTATTCCTATATACCAGTGATGGCGAACCTTTTTGAGCCCGAGTGCCCAAAACTGCAACACAAAACCAACTTTTTTATTTCAAAGTGCCGACACTGCAATTAACCACTTGCCTACCAGGCACTTCTACCCCCTTCTTGCCCAGGACAATTTTCAGCCTTCAGTGCTGTTGCACTTGACAATGACAATTGTGCTGTCATGCAACACTGTAACCATATGCAATTTTTATCATTTTTTCACACAAATAGAGCTTTTTTTGGTGGTATTTAATTGCCACTGGGTGTTTTATTTTTTGCACTATAAATGAAAAAAGAGCAAAAAATTAAAAACATAAAAGGTTTTCTTTGCTTCTATTATAAAATTTCGCAAACAGGTAATATTTCTTCTTTGATGTGCGTTGGTGAGGCTGCACTGATAGGCAGCCCTGATGGGCATTGATGAGGCGGCACAGATAGGTAGCACTGATGAGGTGGCACTGGTGGACATTGATGAGGAGGCACTGATGATGCACTAATATGCAGGAAATGATGGGCACTGATAAGCGGCACTGACTGATAGCACCAACTGGAGGCACTGACAGACGGCACTGATCGGCGGCACTGCTGGGCATCATTGATGGGTGGCACTGCTGGGCAGCACTGATAGGCGACACTGCTGGGCACTGACAGGTGGCACTGCTGGGCAGCACTGACAGGCGACACTGCTGGGCACTGATGGGTGACACTTCTGGGCACTGATGGATGACACTGCTGGGTACTGCTGGGCGGCATTGCTGGGCACTGCTGAACGGCAATGATAATCAATGCCCTGATTATTAGTGCAGATCTCCCCTATCACATTTGCCGGTTATCTGCAGTACTTTCTTCAATCTGTGACAGCGTGCAGCCAATAACCAGCAACTGTATTTACATTGTGATCAGCTGTGTCATTGGATACAGCTGATCACGTGGTAAAAGCCTGCTGTGATTGGCCTTTTACCTTATCACGTGATCAGCTGTATCCGTAGGACACAGCTATCACCGGCAGCGCAGGGTGTGTGCCACTGGGTTTGCGTTCTGGGACGCCCTCCCAGAACTAGACAACCACGCTGTAGCCATCTTTTGGCTATAGCATGGTTGGCAAGCAGTTAATCTCACCTCTGGCAGTGTCGGTGTGGATTCAAACCCAGCAGCTCATTCCCATCCACGCTGAACACATTGCCCCTGGCCCTGGAGCAGTGTGGGAGCGTCTTCCTCTCTTCCACGCCCATCCCCGGCTACATCACCCCTGGTGAACCAAATGCAATATCTACTGCACTCTGGGACCCAGGCCGGAGGTGAGTAGATGGAATCAAACTCCAAAAAGGAAGGGACCACCGGAATAGACAAGGTCGTGCAGCTCCACACCAAGGCTGGGGAAGCCCAAACAAAACTGTGAAGGAGAACAACAAAAGAGAAGCGCACCAACCTTGCGCATTACCTCAGTAACCAAAAATTTATTGAATAAAAGAATGGTACTCACAAACAGCGAATAAAAACAAGCATGTAAGTCCTCAAGGGGACTTTAGAGGCAAGATGCCAATGCGAATCCCATCATGGAGGAAGCCACTCAGTACAGCTGACGCGTTTCGAAGGACATGCCTCTGAGTCAGCTCTGAGGAAGAAGTCATGTCCTTCGAAACGCGTCAGCTGTACTGAGTGGCTTCCTCCATGATGGGATTCGCATTGGCATCTTGCCTCTAAAGTCCCCTTGAGGACTTACATGCTTGTTTTTATTCGCTGTTTGTGAGTACCATTCTTTTATTCAATAAATTTTTGGTTACTGAGGTAATGCGCAAGGTTGGTGCGCTTCTCTTTTGTTGTTCTCCTTCACATCACCCCTGGTGCCAGATCTGCATAGGAGCCGTTTCCTCTCATCCACACCCACCCTGGCCCCAGAGACGTGTGGGAGATGTAGTTTGATGGGGGTCCAGTGTGGATGAGATCTGGATGGCCGGTCAGTGTGCGTAGTCTGTGTGCGCTCATCTTCCTCTTCTACCTGGCGTGCCCACTGAGATGGCTCTGCGTGCAATAGGTTTGCCATCACTGCTATATACTCTGTAATATTGGCTTAGATTTCTATGTTAGTTTTACTTCCTTTGTAAATAAATAAGACTTTGCTTCTCTGAGCATTGTGTTTGTTATTACCGCTAATATTGCATTGTATTACATCCTTCAATATTGTCAAAGCTTATATATATTTAGCAACTAATTATAGGAACAGACAAATAGTACATAATTGTATAATAATTAGGTGAATTCCAAGAAACAAACCCCATATTAGTTATTTCATATACTTACTAATTTAAATGGTTTCTAGCTGGTGGTGTGACATGCAGGGTCCTCTTCACCTCTCTTTCTGCGATGGGTGGTCCTCCATTATGCGGAGGGTATAGCTAATGTAATGATGTTAGCACTATTCTCTTTATCATTGCACTGTGAGCGCAGGGCACCGTGATGAAACACCCCCGAGAACATACTGTAGGTCTTATGTAACTAATATGGGGTTTGTTTCTTGGAATTCACCTATTTATTGAAACCCTGGTCTCACAAGTATTAGGTTAGGAATGGGTGTAATTTAACCTAGAAGAGGACTGTCTCTGAACCAGAGAGTGTTGAGTCTTTAGGGAAGGGCTTTTTTTCAGCGAGAATACAGGGTAACGCAGTTCCGGCGACCTCCAGCACTGAATGTATGTAATGGCAAGGGGTGCTGGGCTGTGCTGGAAGGTCTATTGATTCTGGCTTCTAGGGGATCTATTGTCACTGGAGGGGATCTGTTTTTGCACGGTGGTCTGTTGTTGCTAAGGGGGTCTATTGTTTCTGGAAGGGATCTACTGTTGAAGGAAGGGTCTATTGTTGCTGGCTGCTGGAGAGTCTAGTGATGTTGACTGCTGCTGGGAGATCTGATGTTGCTGCTAGGGGGGTCTATTGTTGCTTGGGTGGTATTTTGTTGCTTGGGGGGGTCTATTGCTGCTGGCTGCAGGTGATCTATTTCACGGCTTTTCTTGTTATTAACAAATTTCATATAAATTACATAGCACCACAAAATGATAGTTGGCTCTGTATTCTCTATAAGGTGCGGTACTGGGAGGTGGGTAAGGGGTGGGACCAAGGGACTTTGCTCAGGGGTGGGTAGGGTAGCGGAGACAAGAAGTTATTCAGGAGAGAGTTATTGAACCTATTCTCTGAGAAAAAAGCCTAGGAAGAAGGTAAGTATTGCAGTGGCAGCTGCTTTTTATTTTTACAGATACTGGGCTGCTTATGTTTACTAAAAAAAAAAAAAAAAAAAAGTAAAACAGGAATTTTGCTTTAAAGCAAAATATTAAAAAAAAATAGTTTTCCTTGAGCAAGAAAAGAAGTCTGTGCAACATTATAAAGACGTGTTTCTCAGAATCTTGGCTTGTTTTATTCAAAATTGATTTACTGTTTACCACTGTAACTTCATGGCCGGACTGAACGGCTCTAAAATTGAAAGACAATTTTATTGATGCAGAGAAATATGTCACGGTCATAGAAAACACCAAAACACACTTGGCTGCATTATATGATAAGAGTCAGGTGGAGATTGTTCTTCTACAAAGCATTTTTAAATTCCAGACATGCTACACGTTTGTGAAATTGTTCCATTCACAGCAGTTTGTGATTTTCAATAAACCCTGAGTTTCTCCAAATGGGAGAAGTCACATATCTTCGAAACTCAGCTGGGTATTTTTTTATTTACGCCTTTCTGTGCAGAGTGCCATGGAATTATATTATGATCAGCTCCAGTGGTTGGGTCATGTTTAAGGTGCAGCGCTTTGTGCCTGCATAGTGTAAAATAATTATACTACGATCATAAGTCAGGGGTCAAATCATGTTGGGAGGTGTAGAGTTTTATGTCTATAATGTGGTGTACTATTCAACTTTATGTTGATCATAGACAGTGATTAGGTCATGTGGAGAAGTGTAGTATCACAATGTATTATGGTTGTGTGTTTTGAATGTTAGGGAGTGAAGTGTTCTATATCTGCATAGAGTATATTAGAATTGTAATTGGGTCATCCTGGGAGGTGTATTGTCCTACAGTATAGGACTATTATTATTATACAGTATTTATATAGCGCCAAAAGGTTTTCTCAGCGCTGTACATTATAGAGAAGCACAATTGTATTTAAAAGAAAAATATTTTTTTTGTTGCTAGTTCCTCCGGTGTTACTTTTTACCACAAGCATGTGATGTAGATTTTTTAAAACTGTTTTCGATTGATTCCACAAATGTTTAGAAAACCGATCATTTTGGCTCAAAAAAATTCAACAGGACGTTCTTTTTTTCATAAAACGTTGCATTTCGATAATCAAACTAGCCCACTAACATTTTGAAAGTCGAACGGTCGAGCATATCAAACGCTTTTTTGAATGATTTTCTAGTCGTGTATGGCCCGCATTTGGTGGTGAGGTATTTTGTCATTCGGTTAATTGTTAGCTGTTTGTCTTTTGTTTTACTATTAATAAATTCACTTTAATATACAGTGGGGATCGAAAGTTTGGGCACCCCAGCTAAAAATTTGTATTAATGTGCATAAAGAAGCCAAGGAAAGATGGAAAAATCTCCAAAAGGCATCAAATTACAGATTAGACATTCTTATAATATGTCAACAAAAGTTAGATTTTATTTCCATCATTTACACTTTCAAAATAACAGAAAACAAAAAAATGGCGTCTGCAAAAGTTTGGGCACCCTGCAGAATTTATAGCATGCACTGCCCCCTTTGCCAAGCTGAGACCTGCCAGTGTCATGGATTGTTCTCAATCATCGTCTGAGAAGACCAGGTGATGTCAATCTCAAAGGTTTTAAATGCCCAGACTCATCTGACCTTGCCCCAACAATCAGCACCATGGGTTCTTCTAAGCAGTTGTCTAGAAAACTGAAACTGAAAATAGTTGACGCTCACAAAGCTGGAGAAGGCTATAAGAAGATAGCAAAGCGTTTTCAGATGTCAATATCCTCTGTTCGGAATGTAATTAAGAAACGGCAGTCATCAGGAACAGTGAAAGTTAAAGCAAGATCTGGAAGACCAAGAAAAATATCAGACAGAACAGCTCGCAGGATTGTGAGAAAAACAGTTCAAAACCCACGTTTGACTGCACGATCCCTCCAGAAAGATCTGGCAGACACTGGAGTTGTGGTACACTATTCCACTATAAAGAGATACTTGTACAAATATGGTCTTCATGGAAGAGTCATCAGAAGAAAACCTCTTCTACAGCCTCACCACAAAAATCATCGTTTGAACTTTGCAAATGAACATATAGACAAGCCTGATGCATTTTGGAAACAAGTTCTGTGGACCGATGAGGTTAAAATGGAACTTTTTGGCCGGAATGAGCAAAGGTACGTTTGGAGAAGAAGGGGCACAGAATTTAATGAAAAGAACCTCTGCCAAACTGTTAAGCATGGGGTTGGATCAATCATGCTTTGGGGTTGTGTTGCAGCCAGTGGCACAGGGAACATCTCACGAGTAGAAGGAAAAATGGATTCAATAAAATTTCAGCAAATTTTGGATGGTAACTTGATGCCATCTGTGAAAAAGCTGAAGTTAAAGAGAGGATGGCTTCTACAAATGGATAATGATCCTAAACACACCTCGAAATCCACGGGGGATTACATCAAGAGGCGTAAACTGAAGGTTTTGCCATGGCCTTCACAATCTCCTGACCTCAACATCATTGAAAATCTATAAATAGACCTTAAAAGAGCAGTGCGTGACAGACAACCCAGAAATCTCAAAGAACTGGAAGACTTTTGTAAGGAAGAATGGGCAAGGATACCTCAAACAAGAATTGAAAGACTCTTGGCTGGCTACAAAAAGCGTTTACAAGCTGTGATACTTGCCAAAGGGGGCAGTACAAGATATTAACTCTGCAGGGTGCCCAAACTTTTGCTGACGCCATTTTTTTGTTTTCTGTTATTTTGAAAGTGTAAATGATGGAAATAAAATCTAACTTTTGTTAACATATTATAAGAATGTCTAATCTGTAATTTGATGCCTTTTGGAGATTTTTCCATCTTTACTTGGCTTCTTTATGCACATTAATACAAATTTTTAGCTGGGGTGCCCAAACTTTCGATCCCCACTGTATATATATATATATATATATATATATATCTCAGAAATTGGAGCAGGTAACTCCTGTTATATTGAAAATCTTATCAGTTGGGGATCTCAATTGGTGGGCTCCCATAATTCCATTCATATAAAACGTCCAAAAACAATTGTAGCTTGATGAAGAGCATGCTTCAATACTGCGCAGTCACTCTAATTTTTGTATGCAGATACACTTGAAGTAAAGAGAATTTTTGCAACTTGGAAACCTACTTCTCATTTGTTTTTGTGTATATATATATATATATATATATATATATCAATTACCACCTCTATGCCGACGACACACAAATTTACCTCTCCACCCCCCACCTCACCCGCTCACTCTCCGCCCGCATCGCCCACCTCCTGAACGACATATCAGACTGGATATCGCTCCATTTCCTCAAATTAAACCTGTCCAAAACCGAGCTTCTGGTCTTCCCCCCACCCCGCGCCCCCCCCCCCATCCTCTCCATCACTACTAACAACGCCACCATCACTTCCACCTGCCAAAGTCCTGGGTGTCACCCTGGACTCAAACCTTTCCTTCCTACCTCACGTCCAATTACTATCAAGATCATGCAGGCTCCACCTCCGCAACATCTCCAAGATACGTACGTTCCTCACCCCAGATACTACTAAACAACTCGTACACTCCCTCATCATCTCACGCCTGGACTACTGCAACTCCCTTCTCACTGGCCTACCCAAACAAACGCTATCCCCACTCCAGTCAATCCTGAACTCAGCGGCGAGACTCATCCACCTCACCGCTACACATCTGCCTCCCCCCTCTGCCAATCCCTTCACTGGCTCCCGATTGCCCAATGCATCAAATTCAAACTGCTAACTCTGACCTACAAAGCCATTCACAACGCCGCCCCAAACTAACTAACCAACCTGATACCCAAATACTACCCTACCCGTGCCCTTCACTCCTCACAGGACCTCCTACTCTCTAGCTCCCTGATCTCCTTCTCCCACGCCCGATTGCAGGATTTCTCCAGGATTCCCCCATCCTCTGGAACTCCCTACCCAATCCATCAGACTGTCACCTACCCTCCTCACCTTCAGGTGCACCCTGAAAACCCACCTCTTTAGGGAAGCCTACCTCACCCTCACCTAACAACTGACCTCCTCCACTCCTCCCACCACTCCATCCCCCACAGCCATTTCCTCCTGTACCACTTTCCTCTCCCTCCTAGATTGTAAGCTCGAAAGAGCAGGGCCCTCGAACTCCTCGTGTATTGTATTGTTTCTGTCTTGTCTCATGTTCTGTCCCCCCCCCGCTATTGTACAGTGCTGAGCAAACCCTTTGGCGCTATATAAATACTGTGTAATAATAATATATAACCAAAACTATTGGGCCAGCCCTCCAAATCATTCGATTCGGGTGTTCCAATCACCTCCATGGCCACAGGTGCATAAAATCAAGCACCTAGGCATGCAGACTGCTTCTACAAACATTTGTGAAAGAATGGATCACTCTCAGGAGCTCAGTGAATTCAAGGGTGGTACCGTGATAGGTTGCCACCTGTGCAACACATCCATCCATGAAATTTCCTTGGTACTAAATATTCCACAGTCAACTGTTAGTGGTATTATAACAAAGGGGAAGCAACTGGGAACAACAGCAACTCAGCCACCAAATGGTAAGCCACATAAAATGACAGAGCGGGGTCAGCGCATGCTGAAGCGCACAGTGCGCAGAAGTCACCAACTGTCTGTAGAGTCAATAGCTTAAGACCTTGAAATTTTGTGTGGCCTTCAGATTAGCACAACAACAGTGCTTAGAAAGCTTCATGAAATGGGTTTCCATGGCCGAGCAGCTGCATCCAAGCCTTACATCATTAAGTGCAATGCAAAGCATCGTATGCAGTGGTGTAAAGAACGCCACTACTGGACCCTAGAACAGTGGAGACGTGTTCTCTGGAGTGACATATCATACTTCTCTGTCTGGAAATCCAATAGACTTGTTGTTTTTCAGGGGTTGGACTTGGCCCCTTAGTTCCAGTGAAGGAAACTCTTAAGGTGTCAGCATACCAAGACATTTTGGACAATTTCATGCTCATAACTTTTTGGGAACAGTTTGGGGATGGCCACTTCTTGTTCCAACATGACTGCACACCAGTGCACAAAGCAAGGTCCATAAAGACATGGATGAGCAAATTTGGGGTGGAGAAACTTGACTGGCCTGCACAGAGTCCTGACCCCAACCTGATAGAACACCTATGGGATGAATTAGAGCAGAGACTTTGAGCCAGGCCTTCTTGTCTGACATCAATGCCTGACCTCACAAATGCGCTTCTGGAAGAATGGTCAAACCTTCCCATAGACACCCTCCTAAACCTTGTGGTCATTCTTCCCAGAAGAGTTGAAGCTGTTATAGCTGCAAAACTCAATATTGAACCCTACGGACTAAGGCTGGGATGCCATTAAAGTTTGCGTATGTGTAAAGTCAGGTGTCCCAATACTTTTGGCAATATAGGGTGTGTGTGTGTGTATGTGTATATATATATATATATATATATATATATATATATATATATATATGTATATACACACATACATACATACAGGTGAAACTCAAACTCAAAACTGAAACTCAAACTTTTGCAAGATATTCAAATTTCTCATTTATTTCAGTAATGCAACTTAAAAGGTGAAACTAATATATGAGATAGACTCATTACATGCAAAGCAAGATAGTTCAAGCTGTGATTTGTCATAATGGTGATGATTATGGCTTACAGCTCATGAAAACCCCAAATCCACAACCTCAGAAAATTAGAATATTACATGCAATCAATAAAACAAGGATTGCATGTAGAAAAATATCGGACCTCTGAAAAGTTTAAGCATGCATATGTACTCAGTACTTGGTTTGGGCCCCTTTTGCAGCAATTACTGCCTCAATGCGGCGTGGCATGGAAGCTATCAGCTTGTGGCACTGCTGAGGTGTTATGGAAGACCAGGATGCTTCAATAGCGGCCTTCAGCTCTTCTGCATTGTTCGGTCTCATGTCTCTCATCTTTCTCTTGGCAATGCCCCATAGATTCTCTATGGGGTTCAGGTCAGGCGAGTTTGCTGGCCAATCAAGCACAGTAATCCCACGGTCATTGAACAAGGTTTTGGTGCTTTTGGCAGTGTGGGCAGGTGCCAAGTCCTGCTGGAAAATGAAGTCAGCATCCCCATAAAGATCGTCTGCGGAAGGAAGCATAAAGTGCTCCAAAATCTCCTGGTCGAAGGCTGCGTTGTCCCTGGACTTAATGAAGCACAGTGGACCAACACCAGCAGATGACATGGCTCCCCAAATCAACACAGACTGTGGAAACTTCACACTGGACTTCAAGCATCTTGCAGTGTGTGCCTCTCCATTCTTCCTCCATACTCTGGGTCCTTGGCTTCCAAATGAGATGCAAAAGTTGCTCTCATCAGAAAAGAGGACTTTGGACCACTGAGCAACAGACCAGGTCTGTTTTTCTTTAGCCCAGGTGAGACGCTTCTGACGTTGTTTGTTGTTCAGGAGCAGCTTGACAAGAGGAATACGATATTTGAAGCCCATGTCCAGGATCCGTCTGTGTGTGGTGGCTCTTGATGCACTGACTCCAGCCTCCAGCCAGACTCCAGCCTCAGTCCACTCCTTGTGAAAGTCCAACACTTTTGAGTGGCCTTTTCCTGACAATCCTCTCCAGGCTGCGGTCATCCCTGCTGCTTGTGCACCTTTTTCTTCCACACTTTTCCCTTCCACATAACTTTCTATTAATGTTCTTTGATACAGCACTTTGGGAACATCCAACTTCTTTTGCAATTACCTTTTGAGGCTTTCCCTCCTTATGGAGGGTGTCAATGATGGTTTTCTGCACGACTGTCAGGTCAGCAGTCTTTCCCATGATTGTGATTCCTACTGAACCAGACTGAGAGACCATTTAAAGGCTCAGGAACCCTTTGCAGGTGTTATGGCTTAATTAGCTGATTAGAGTGGGACACTTTGAGCCTATAATATTGCACCTTTTCATAATATTCTCATTTTCTGAGATTGTGGATTTGGGGTTTTCATGAGCTGTAAGCCATAATCATCACAATTATGACAAATCACGGCTTGAACTATCTTGCTTTGCATGTAATGAGTCTATCTCATATATTAGTTTCACCTTTTAAGTTGCATTACTGAAATAAATGAACTTTTGCACGATATTCTAATTTTTTGAGTTTCACCTGTATATACACACACACACATACACAGTATCTTACTTTTCAAAAGGGGTGTATTCATTTATGCTGATCACTTATATATATGTTATGATCTCAATTTCTAAGTGTAGTCTTGCAGATCTGGCCCTCCTTGCTGTTATATATTTATGTTAGCTGTTTAGTGTTTGGATGTCTTTTGTTTTATTATTAATACATTTACTTTATTATATACTGTATATTTATATATATGGTTTGGTCTCAGTTTCCAATGTAGCCACGCAGATCTGGTCATCCTTGCTGTTGATCTGACATCTTCACCATTTATATCAATAACCCCAGTGCAGATTTCAGCTCATTTTCCAGCACTGATGAAGGATGACTTCTGTACCCTGAAACATGTTGGCTTTGTTGACTACAACAACTAATAAAAATTATTCTGGGCACATATCAGGCTCCATGCACACTGGGCGTTTTAATAATGCTAATAGAGTTAGCTGTGTAAAGTTAAAAACACAAGTTTTTCAGTGTTTTTACATTAGGGGTTTGCCGCATTTTGCCGCGTTTTTCTGCATTTGCGGTTTTTAGCTTTTTTTACTAAAAATAATTTTTTTACTAAACACAAATCCAAAAAAGCTGCGTTTTACCATGTTTTTCAGTGTTAGAGCGTTTTTACAGCTAAAAAACTCCTCTAGAAACCCACTAGTTCTGGGGGGGGAGGTTCCAGCCAAAAAAACGCCTCTGCCAAAAATCACTGATTATAGCCTATGTGTGCATGGGCACATAGGATAACATGCTGGGGAGTTTACTGGCTGTAGAAAAAAATGCCAAAAGCCAAAAACAGCAGAATCTGTATGATTATTATCTGTGAGTATTAATGCAGGCCATAGATGGGTCAAAAATCGGCCGATTTTTCAGCCGAAAATAAAATCGGCCTATTTTCAGATCGTTAGTGGGTTAATAGGTCAGCCGTTTTTCGGTATTTTGGCAGATTTTTTTTATCGGTAAAGTTTGAAAAAAATCAGCAGATTTTCGCGGCAATGATGGGCAAATTGGCCAATCTTTTTACCGTAAAAAATCTGCGCATGAGCAGTGACCTGCAAGAGGAAGACAAAAAGAAGAAAAAGAAGAAGAAGAAGAGGAGGATGAAGAAGGAGAAGAAGAGGAAGAAGAAGAATTCCAGTCCGGCAAAAAGTGTCCCTGCAGAGAGCTCCGCTATTTCTTTGACAGTTCTTTGACATTTATAGCGGCTGCAACATTGTATCTATTTGTTTCCGAATAAAAACATCTCTATCCGAAATGGAAACAAATAATTACAATGTTGCAGCCGCTATAAATGTCAAAGAACTGTCAAAGAAATAGCGGAGCTCTCTGCAGAGACACTTTTTGCCGGCTGTAGATGGGATGAAAATCGGCCGATTTTTTTTACCGTTCCTGGTAACGGCAGCCGATTGAACGACCGATTTTTCATTTTTTTAAAGAAAAATCAGCCGGTTTTCGCCCCATCTATGGCCTGCATTAGTGTATTGCCACCTTCACCATTAACCCTTTTCTTGTGTTTCTACATGGATCTTTCTAAAGGCTGCTGCATGACAATAGAGCTGCCTGCGAACCTACACTTAATATGCAATATGCCCAAACAGAAAAATATTAGTTTAACTAGAAGTTCATATTTCCTCTATTCTATCATAATACATTCTCTGCGTATTGTCAAGTCTTGCTATGCAGTTGACCTCTGCTTCTAATCCACTGCCTACACTAAGAAGCTCTATCACTGTATATAAAAGATTGACTTCTTTGTTTCAGTCAGTACATCTTGTTTCTGAACAAACCAGATTAAATTGGGAATGAATTCTCCCATTATCCTGCCAGGTTTCATGCCTGATATAATACACAATCCTAATTGTGTCTGAAATGCAATGTGAACATTTCCATAGCAGTAAACATCTCTTTTGTAAAAGTAAATAAGATTACTTTCTCGTGTGAATTTTAAATGTGTTTCCGAAAGTGTGTTTTGGAACATTTGCCTTGACGCGGCTGCCAAAAAGGACGATCTGGCCCTCGTCTGCGTCTGTGGCCGAATGCTGATAGACGCATTCTCACGAAGGTCGGATGGAACTTAACAAATATTGTATGCATGTCATTTTTTTTTTTTTTTTTGCTGTATTAAGTCGCAGAAATGCTCGGGTCCATATTAACTAAGCAGTGATCAGCCCCGGGGCATGCCTGGATACCAGAATACATCCTAAAGCATTTAATTAGGTCATAACTAAAGCTACAGGGTTTTGTTCTGCTTTGGGGTGTATTAGAGCACAGCAGCACATTTTATATGCAACTAACAGGAATTTCCACAAGGCACTGTTAACCCCCAAGACCTGACATTTATATGGGATTTAACTCGCCTCTGTTCTCCTCAATGAGTGCATAATGTCACATTGCTCTTTTAATTTTTCATGAGGGAATATATAGAATGCATATAGGCATTAAAGGAGAACTGCAGGCAAGACAAGACATTCAGTAATAAGCAGGGAATTAGATGCTCACCTGTCCTGGGTCTAATTTATTTTTGGATGCACTGTTTGGTGTTTCATTTGATAAAGCATTTTCTGTGGCTTTGGGATCTGCATGCTGTTGGCTTAGAGGCTTCCAAATGCAAAATGAGAAATGCATGACTCACAATAGCAGTTAAAGAGACCCTGTCACCACCCTACAAAAATGCAGGTACAAGCACAGAACAATCACATATTTTAAACCGCTTACTTGCAGTGTTTCCATTTCATAAATTATATTTTATTCATTTGCAATGGGCCTTTGAAATTGCTAGACAATTTGATTATTCCAGGAAACGTCAATTCCCTAGTACAGCCCCCTCCATCTTTGCACCTTAAAGCCCTCTCCTCTTCTTGGAGTGTCTTATTACTGTCTGTGCCAGCCCAGCTCCTCTGCTCCTCCCTCTACCTCCTTACAAAAACTTTTATGTAGCTACTAGGGTAAAAGCAAAGGAGAATACTACCGGGTACTACTTGACTAATAGATCTGAGTCTGCTGGAGTTGCTGACAACCTATCCAAGATGGTGGAGACCAGCAGTAGCCTCAGAGATTTTTGGCAGTCTACACAAAGGAGGTTTTTACAGGTAAATGACATGCAGAAAATACTTTAAATGCACATATAATCTTTTGGGTAATGTTTGTTGAAATGAATGGGCTAGTGACAGGGTCTCTGTAAGTGCTCTCAGTAATGGTTAAAGTGATTGTACACCCTCATCTTGTAAAACAACCCATTCAGAATGGAAACGAAAGGCAAAAAGATCTGTGTATAGATATAAAAAACATTATGAATACCCTTTTTCTATAAGTGATCACATTCCTTTTGTTCTCAGCTGCATAAGAGCTAGGGGAAGAGAAACAGCAGCACACTGGTCTTACCAGTGAATGACTGTGTGGGAAAACGCATGTCAGCACAAGTCTGATGATTGGAGCAAAGCAGACTGCAGCACAGTTAGAGAACTGACCATGCTGTGTTCTCATGTCTAATGTAGCCAGGTTTTAATAGAAAAGCAGAGTGGCTGGCAGGAACACCAGGGATTTCACACAAAGAAAGTAATACAAAGAGAACAGGAGACTTTTTCATACAAGTACATGGTACAGCAGGCACATATCATATATGAAATGCTGGGTTTACATATTCTTTAAGGTACAACTGTACTGTTAAATCTTCTAATCCACCCCACCCCTGCTGAAATACTTTGCACTTGAGCTTCTTAATTGCTTCTGCACCAGAGCCGAGTCTAATAGATCTGTCTTCACCTTGAGCAGCAACCATCTTTAGTACTGCCCATACATCTGTAGAGTCCTCATATACTTGAATGTTTTAATTCTTTTCTACTCTAAAAATAAAGTGTAGGCCTTTAACCAAACCTTAATACTATATTAAGAATGTATAGAAACATTGTTGTATGCTATAGCTCTTTTTAAAGATAAACTCCTGGAGAGTTTAGGGACCATTGCCTAGGACTAGGTAATAGTGTCCCAGTCTAAAGTTAGCTCTGCTAGCCTGTAGTCATCCTGAGCTCTAATTAGTTTTGCTTTCCTAAGGTTTTCCAAATGGCCAAACACTGGGAGGTTTATTGCAAGGGATGCATGATAGGGGAGTATATATACCGTATATATATTTATTTCAGATGACCTTCGAAAACTCATTTTTGCCTTCCAAGCTCTGAACGGTGAGTAGATGTGCACTGTGGTCTATTCCTGTCCTCCTAGTCTGGGTTCCTGGGACGGGTGTGCTTTGTTACAGAGAGACCGAAGCCCGGAGTCTGAAGATTCCTGCTGTAGGATATATCCAGGAGAAGTGGAACAGGAAGGTGATCACCTGGACTGAAGCACCGTGGGCAAAACTTCATCTGCTAAAGAGTGTCCTGGAGAGCTACTGTCAATAGACATTGCAGAAATTTTTGGTCGCTCATCCAAGGAATAAGTGTTGTGAATAGGAACTGCACTACAATATGAAGCACAGAATGTCAGTCTAGATTAAAAGTCCTTTGTAACTGTGAGCAGAGATACAGAGATTGCATTTTTTGGTCTTTTCCCGTATCCTGTTCCATAATCTTGCTCTCCCTAAGTTTGTTGGACCTATAAGAAACTCTGTTAAATTTCCTTAAGTGGCAATGTCTTCCTTCCCAAAAAGAGTCAAGGATAGGTCCTAAGGTAAAATACTAGCCCACTGAGCCACTCAAAGGTGGTATGGGATATTTTTGGTAACCAACATGGGTCTGGCAAGATATGGGCTGTGCATTAACTCTAATAGATTGTCAGTATAGGCTGGTGGCAAGATAGACTTACCTTATTCTTCGTTCACACAGGCTTCCTCCTCTTCTTGTGACTGGTATCGCCTAAGCCTCTCCACTTCACTGAATGACTACTCACAGCTCTCTGACAGCATCCCATACAATGCGGGACTAGCAGTCTTGAAATATTGGGGAGGATGCTGAGGGCCTTCCAAAATGCTGGAGCATCAGATAGTGGAAAGGAGCATCTGCTCCCTTGGGGTGAAAAAATAAGGTGAGTATATCACCTTATTCATCATTCCCTAGACAAAACAAATGTAGCACCCTCCTAGAATAGGTTGTTATTATTATTATACAGGATTTATATAGCGCCAATAGTTTGTTCAGCGCTTTACAATATAAAGGGAGACAATACAGCAACAGATATAGTTCAATACAAGAGGTTTAGGAGGGCCCTGCTCCTTGGAGCTTACAATCTAAGAGGGAGGGGCTGGTGGTACAAAAGGTAATAACTGTGGGGAATGAACTGATAGAAGAAATGGAAGATTCAGTTATTAGCTAAAGGCAGGATAGGCTTCCCTGAAGAGAGAGGTTTTCAGAGATTGCCTAAAAGTGGGCAGAGTAGGGGATAGTTGGATAGATTGGGGTAGAGAGTTCCAGAGGATGGGGGATGCTCTGGAGAAGTCCTGGAAACAAGCATGGGAGGATGAGACAACGGAGCCAGAGAGCAGGAGGTCATGGGAGGAGCGGAGAGGACGGTTTGGGTGATATTTGGAGACAAGATTGGTGATGTAATTTGGGGCAGAGTTATATATGGCTTTATATGTTATTGTTAATGTTTTGAATTTTATTTGTTGGGCAATGGGACGCCAGTGGAGGAATTGTCAGAGAGGGGTGGTAGATATGGAACAGTTAGTAAGGTGGATGAGTCTGGCAGCAGCATTCATGATAGACTGAAGAGGGCATAGCCTGAGATTAGGTCGGTCAATGAGGATGGAGTTACAATAGTCAAGATGAGAGATAACAAGGGAGTAGTTAAGTTGCTTAGGGGTTTCAGTGGTTACAAATGGGCATATCTTGGAGATATTGCGGAGGTGAAGTCTACAAGATTGGATTTGGGGTTGATAGAGAAGTTCCGGTAAATTTAGTTCTTTAGCACCAGTGTAATCAGTGGAGCAGTATGTCATTATTTTGGCTGTTCTGGGTCTCACTGGCTGTAGGCTCAACTGTTTCCTCTGCCTTCTGGAGGGTTATAGAATGTAGTGGGTTGGAAGAGGCAGACCCTAGACCTGAATATTCATATAGGACAAGAAATATGAGGTTAAAAATGGGACTTTAAACAGGTTTTCGAGGTTAGTACAATTATATCAAGAAACCAGAAAATATATATGAAATTGTGAAAATGTATTAGATTTACATATGAAAAAAAATATGTACGACATCTTATCACAAATGTTGGGTACATCGAGTGTGTAGGTCAACGCGTTTCTTGGGTATGCCCGCTTCTTCAGGACTCTGGAATTTTTACTTTAACGTACAAATAAATAAATGTATGTATAAGATTCTACTATAATAGAAAAAAAAAAAGGGAGACATTGGTAAAGAACAAATATATCAAAAACATATCATTTACATATATATTGGCAAAAAATACCATCTGCATGGAATAGAGAGACCAGTGAGGTACAAATATACATATAAAAAACTATATAGTAAATCAGATGACAAAATATAACATGAATGTCTTACCCAAAGGCTATAAAAGTGAATCACGGACAACCTCAAGATGGGGATGAAATAATGGTGTCACTTTGTGCTTGCTGGCCCAAGGGAGTCACCCATAACACATCAGGGCCAGAGAATTAAACAAATACTACTGAATATTCATAATGTTTTGGCCAATCCCCGCGAGGAAGATGCCTAGTGATGGAGGAGTGCATAAATAGTCTAAGGCCAGAAACAGAAGGGTTCTTGCCTAGGAGCAGAAGACCCTAACCTGAAGGAATGCTGCCCTTCTATGTAGAATAGCTGAAGTCATGGAGGTCTCAGCTCAGAGAGAGCTGGGGGGGGGGGGGGGAGGACACATTTTTAAAGGAGCTGTAGCCAATTCAAAAGGGGTTCACTTAGGATCTTGCCTGGAGGTTCACAGGAGAAGTACCTGGCTGGTTTTGGACAGAGGTATCCAACTGCATGGGGACATTGTGAGCATAGGCCAGAGTATGAGATCCTAGTGACTGTTTGAACCTGACCTCACACTGTGACAGAGACCAATAGCTATAGCAGCAGGCCATCCAACAGGATAGGTAAACAAGCAGGTCACCCTGGGAAATGACTCAGGCACATTTGAGGTGCGGTGTCTAAGCACTAACCGTTATTCACAGGAGCTCATGATGGTGGAGATGGATTTTGCTGCGTGTTAGTACCAGATGGCAGTTCTCAGGATCACCCCACCAGGAAGTGAGCAAGCCAGGATCCAGTAGCAGATATGGCAGGTAGGGATCTAGCAGAAGCGTAGTCAGTAAACAAGCCAAGGGTCAGTAACAAGCGGTAGCAGGTTGGGATGAGGCAGAATCGTAGTCAAGGAACAAGCCAAAGGACTGTAGCAAAGGTATGGACGGTAGCAGGAGAGACAAAGCAAGATACTGGCTGGAGAAGGCACAATAATGTGGCAAACAGGAAATGCAGAGACATGGCTTTTTATCAGGAAGTTCATGGGAGGAGCAAGGTGTTCAAGGTTCAAGAAAAACAAGGTCAAGGTAGGATCATCCAAATAATTGTCAAGGGAGCTGTCCAGCATTCCAGGTGGCTCAGCAAGAAGAAACATTGCCCCTCACCGCAGAAGGCCAAGGTTTAGACCCAGGCTCTGACACAGTTGCTGTTTAACCCTTTGAGCATCTGTTTCAGTGTTGCTGAATTGGGACTATTCCTTTCCTCAGAGTCCCAGGGTAGCTTGGTCTCCTATGGTCTGCCAATAGGAGAATTATACTGAAGAGTGTAGACAAGGCAAAGAGTGTATTCTGCTTATTTAGTGCACTTAGTGTTTAATGTGCCTGGCTGCCTTTAAACCCACATGGGAAGAGAACCTGGGACAAATCTGTGGGGCCCATCAGGGGTCTGTGCACATAAATATTTAACCCTTGCAGTCTTTTCTTTTCCCAGAGCTTAGCTTCAAATGCAATTTTACAAATATTCCTATTATATGCAAACCTGTGTTAAAAATCTTTTTTTTTTTTTTTATTATTTAATAAATCATATACTTTACAAGCAACCCAACCATTATTAAAATAATTACACCAAATATTCTAGATAAACCTTACTTCAGCTGAAGTCGCAACAAAAAACCTCACTTAAGCTGTTCATGCAGAAATGTCCAAATGCTCATGTAACCTGATGTGATGAATTAGATGAAATGCCTCTTGTACAGAACCAGCGTACATCACAAAGAATAATTTAGACTTTGCGTTCATTATATACAAACATCCATCTCAGCTAGAAATCTTTCACACAGTTACAAGTCAACAACATGTCAAAGTTATAAATAAATATCGCTCAAACTCCAGCAGGAGAATACAGTTCTCTCAAGAGAAGGAAGACTTTTTGTAGCACACACAACTCCTTTGTTTTTAAAGGTTTCCTCCGTATCAGTTTAGGATGGATGCCAGTATTATATAGCCTACACCTACATCTTAAAGGGCCTGTCCATAAAATGAATACTTCACTTTTGGTAGATGAGGGGGAGTTAAAATGTAACTAAAGCCAAAACCTTAATATTTTTGTTTGTTTGTTTGTTTATTTGTTTTGGACATAGTAGGGAATTCCCTTTTCATTTTTTTAGTTGTCTAATTGGGAAAATTTAGTCTCAGTGATTTAACAAGTAGTAAAGGGAAATCCATTCACATGGGTGTACTTATGCATACACCTGTGCAAAGGACTGGCTTTGCCCGCAGGGGATGCACAGGTGTTCTGTACATCCATGTGCAGGCAGTCCCATTCATTCCTATTGGGACATAGTGGTTGCACAGACACTGCTTCCAGTTTGGCAGCTACATGGCTACATGTCCCTGAATGAAGACGGCTTGCATTTGAGGACATCTCACGGCTGTCAGATTGAGAGAAGCGGCTGTGTCCATGCAGCTGCTGCTATCCAAAAGACATGAATTGGACTGCCTGCTTACAGATGCATGGAATACAGTCATGGCCGAAATTGTTGGCACCCTTGATATTTTTCCTGAAAATCAAGTATTTCACACAAAAAAGGTATTGCATTAACACATGTTTTGCTATACACATGTTTATTCCCTTTGTATGTATTGGAACAAATATAAAACAGAGGCAGAAAAGCAAATATGACATAATGTCACACAAAACCCCAAAAATGGGCTGGACAAAAGTATTGGCACCCTTAACTTAATATTTGGTTGCACACCCTTTGGAAAACATAACTGAAATCAGTCGCTTCCTATAACCATCAATAAGCTTCTGACACCTCTCACCCGGAATTTTGGACCACTCTTCCTTTGCAAACAGCTCCAGGTCTCTCTTATTGGAAGGACACCTTTTCCCAACAGCAATTTTAAGATCTCTCCACAGGTGTTCAATGGGATTTAGATCTGGGCTCATTGCTGGCCACTTCAGAACTCTCCAGCGCTTCTTTGCCATCCATTTCTGAGTGCTTTTTGACGTATGTTTGGGGTCATTGTCCTGCTGGAAGACCCAGGATCTTGGACGCAAACCCAGCTTTCTGACACTGGGCCCTACAGTGCGACCCAAAATCCTTTGGTAATCCTCAGATTTCATGATGCCTTGCACACAGTCAAGGCACCCAGTGCCAGAGGCAGCAAAACAACCCCAAAACATCATTGAACCTCCACCATATTTTACCGTAGGTACTGTGTTTTGTTCTTTGTAGGCCTCATTCCGTTTTCGGTAAACAGTAGAATGATGTGCTTTACCGAAAAGCTCTATCTTGGTCTCATCTGTCCACAAGACGTTTTCCCAGAAGGCTTTTGGCTTACTCAAGTACATTTTGGCAAACTGTAGTCTTGCTTTTTTATGTCTCTGTGTCAGCAGTGGGGTCCTCCTGGGTCTCCTGCCATAGCGTTTCATTTCATTTAAATGTCGACGGATAGTTCGCGCTGACACTGATGCTCCCTGAGCCTGCAGGACAGCTTGAATGTCTTTGGAACATGTTTGGGGCTGCTTATCCACCATCCGGACTATTCTGCGTTGCAATCTTTCATCAATTTTCCTCATCCGTCCACGACCAGGGAGATTAGCTACAGTGCCATGGGTTGCAAACTTCTTGATAATGTTGCGCACTGTGGACAAAGGCAAATCTAGTTCTCTGGAGATGGACTTGTAACCTTGAGATTGTTGATATTTTGCCACAATTTTGGTTCTCAGGTCCTCAGACAGTTCTCGTCTCCTCTTTCTGTTGTCCATGCTTAGTGTGGCACAGACAGACACACAATGCAAAGGTTAAGTGAACGTCTCTCCTTTTTATCTGCTTTCAGGTGTGATTTCTATATTGCCCACACCTGTTACTTGCCCCAGGTGAGTTTACAGGAGCATCACATGCTTGTAACATTCTTATTTATCCGCAGTTGTGAAAGGGTGCCAATACTTTTGTCCAGCCCATTTTTGGAGGTTTGTGTGACATTATGTCGAATTTGCTTTCTTTCCTCCCTTTTTTTGTTTTGTCCCAATACACACAAAGGGAATAAACATGTGTATAGCAAAACATGTGTTAATGCAATACGTTTCGTGAGAAATACATGATTTCCTGGAGAAATATCAAGGGTGCCAACAATTTCGGCCATGACTGTACCTGTGCACCCTGCATGGGCAAAGACGACCCTTTACATGATTGTGTGCGTAAGTATGTTCGTGTGAATGAGACCTAAAGAATTAGCATTAGGAGATGTCTCTTTTCCTGTATTGGTGCCAACTGTAACAATTTGGAATAGAAACACACACAGATTCATAGCCCTGCTCAAAACTGGCCTCTCCTGCACATGGACAACCTGGGTGCCAGCCATCAGTCTGTCTCCACTCTTCATTGAAAATAGAAAAAAATCAGCTGCTCTCCAATAATCAGTACACTGACTGAATACAGTGATGCCTTCAACTTAAAACAGCCTTCACTGATGCATTTCACCACTCCTGAAATGCTCAGAAATATAGAGGAAGTCCCTTATCCTTGTGAGCAAGCCAGGAGTGGTGAGATGTCAGGGAAGGCTGGTTTTGAAACCTCACTGTATGCTGTAACCTCTTGTAGCTCTACCGCTTTAGGAGTCACTTAGTTTTTGGGTCCCCCTACAGCTCTGTACAGCCAGGCAACACACACTTTCTTCAACATCTGCACACTGAAGACAGCAAACAGTCCTTGAGCTTGGTTTTGATGTTTTATTAAGGGATGTTGAACTTGAATGGGGCTGGGGGATGCATGGCCAAGGGAATCATGAACTTTGAGGACAAACTCCTTACCAACTATATACAACTCCATTGACAAAAAGTCTCTCCTTTGAAGAACTTTCAAGCCCTCCTGATGTACCACCTCTGACCCCAGATGAATCCTCCTCTTCCCTGGGCAAGGGGACAAAGAAACTGCTGCTTAGCAAAATAGCCCCAGATGAGAAGCTAGTTGAGTCTTCCACCTGACTGCCTTATCCAGCCCAGGTGGTGTAGGATTACTCACTCTGACTCTCCTGTGAGCTTGATGATTGCTTTCAGGCCTTACGCTGGGCTGGCTCCTTCCTTGATCCACAGGCTGTCTTCTCTCTGGGAACAATGAGGCAGAGAGATCGTCCTGTCAGCTTCTGCCTGTCTGTAGGCCCCTCTCCTGGGTCCCCTCCCAGACTCCATATTCCAACCTTCACTCCATCTTCCACCCGACACAATACTCCACTGCTGATCAGGCTCAACCATAATTAAGGTCTGCCCTGGCCCCATGCCAAGCCTCCTGCTTCTAGAAACTTCTTCAGCTTCTAGAGCAAGGGGAGGTATCAGGGAACTGGCCTGCAGAGCCCTCAGCCCTGATCTAAGGTAACCTGGCTGACTCATTCCAGGTTTACTTATCCAAGGCTGCTACTCAGGCTCTACCTAAAAAAACTAACTAACTGCCCCTAGCTAAATTTGAGGGGTGCTACACACTGATTATTAAAAATACTGCAAGAAGAGCTAATTAGAGTGCAGCTGATTTTTTTCTATTTTCAACTATAACAAGAAGGAGAAGGAAAAATCTACCACCGATTAAAAAAACAGCTTCAGAAGATTGGCACTGCAATAGGAGAAATGTAAAAAAAAAAAATACAAAAGTTAGAGAAATTTTTCACTGAGTTTCAAGGGCAACATTGAGAATGAATTAAGAATACACAAATTCTTTCCATACTATGCTTGGGGGATATCTTAAAGCTGTGGGCTACAGTACAGTACAATTTTTACATACAGTCTCAGTGACAGTAGCAGTGCATATTTGGTTGTAGAATTGATCTTTTAGTTTTACAGTTAGCTTGGCTTACATACAGCAGCATATCCCAATCTGATTATTTTCAGCTTGAAAAATAAGTTTTTTTCAGGTAGCCTTAGCAGTGACAATTGTTTTTTAAAGCTAATGTTAATAGGCCTACTTAGCTGATGGAATTTGGCCATTAGTTTGCAGTTGCTGCCCTTGTTCTTATAAAGGCAGAACTGCAACGTGACTAGTCAGTGTCTATTAGGCTTTCACTAAGAATTAGGATACTCCAGATATTTTAGCAGTGTACAGATAGCCAGTATTGGGTCAGTATTGATGAGCGAGAATTATCCAAAATGTACTAGAGAAAAGAAGTACAGGCAGCAGGACAATTTTAAAAAGCAAGACTAGTTTAAAATTTACTAGAGACAAAAAGTACAGGCTGGGGCTTCATTATAAGAACTAAGATACTGCAGAGGATATAGCACTGTAAAATAGGCCATAAGCATAACAGTTTTAATCAGAGATAATAGGCCAAAGTATACTACAGTTAAACAGTATGGGCAGATGTTTTATTACAGGAATTAAGATGCTACAGATGAAACAGTAGTCTGCATTTGGCCAGTAGCAGGGAAATGTTAACAAGCAAGGCTAGGCCCAAATATTCTAATGACAAAGAGCACAGGCTGGATGTTAATACATGAATTAAAGTGAAACTTCACTCTCCCAATCAACATTGACTATTTTTAATCCTTATGCTGCTAGCATTAGTAAATAGATAGGAAAGTATAGCATATTTAGTTGTTGTAAACTTTTTTTTTAATATTTCTTCAGTTACTTCCTAGTTTCCATGCCTAGGCAAATTATGTCATACATCTTTAGGAGCCTTGAGGAGGGGAGAGTTCTCAGCTCTGCCAATGCCTGAGCTAAGAGCAGATTGATTCCATGAAGTAAATGCTACATGGATCATCTGCCCTTACTCAAGATGACCACTGCCAGAAATAACAGGGGGTGTTTTTCAAAATTAATTCTCAGCAAAATAAAGCATGGAGACATGGATGGATGGGTGAGTTTGCTTTGAATACTAAAAATGAGGTAGACTTTTTGGTTGTGGTGCTCAGATACAGTGCAGTTCCAATTTAAGATACTGCAGAATATACATCAGTGTGAAATTGGCTGGCAGCATGACAGTTTTAAACAGGGATAATAGGTATGAATGAAGTATGCAGTACAAAATTAATGATGTACCTTTATTGTATCATGGCCAAAAGGAACCACCCCATAAAGGGAGTTGGGGCCCTTCAAAATGTTCAGTTCTATAAATAAAATATTATTATGTAGGCCAGCACTTGCAAAATCTGACAAAACCTTCACCAATCAGCAGGGGAACAGAATATGATATTATTTACAGAATCGCAATCTAGGAAAAATTCTTCAATCTGCTGAAAAGTAATCAATGAGAAGAGACAGATTCAGAATGTAAAGTAACCTATTCCCAGAGCCTCTATTAGAGGCTGCACGTGTGTAAATATAGTCTGTCTGTCTGACATCCAAGTGCAGAGTTATCTCACAGTCGCAGATAGTAGGGATAATCTGGCAGCCTTAAACAAAACAGAACATTATTCCCTGATTGTTAGTTAGTTTTACTGTTGCACCTATTATTTTTTTTCTAGTGCTGTGGTGTTCTGGGAAACATATGGACCCATTTTATTTACAAAAATTCAATTTTTATTCTATTTTTTTGTACTTTTGAAAGTGTGAGCTCATAATCAGGCAGTTAGTCGACTTAAATAACCTAAACCTGGAATTATATTGAGAAAATGCAATCTGAGAGCCTTGAGAGCAATTTAAGGATCCATAAACTTTTTTTTCATGGACACATACAGTGTTTGTTCACAGATTGCCCTAAAAAAGTGAAGGCCAAGATATAAATCATTTTAGAGAATTTGTCAATGAGTTCTGCAACATTACATATAGGTCGTACATTTCCTATAATTGTATGTAATGTGCAATGCCCTGTAAATCTTAACTCGATCGTTAAAACGTTATGCTTGGATATGTGTGTCTGTATATACATACATACACACACATATATATATATATATATATATATTATACACACAGATAACACGTGCCAGCTAACCATAACACACAGGTACAGTACATTATGGTGTGCTACATTGGAAGAAAAGTGCATGTATGTTAATTAGTCTTTAGAAGTGTGTCAGCAACCCATACATAATGAACAGGGTGCCTTAAAGAATAAGTTTACCTTTTAATAAAAAATAATAAATGCACATTTTTGTGCAGGTAAAACAAAAATGTGCATTTATTATTATTAATAATAATTAATAATAATAATAATAATATTATTATTATTATTTTTAAATTTTTGGAGGCCGTAAAGCATTGCCCCAGCAATCAACAGTTCAACAGTGCCATGCAGGTCTCCTGCAGATTGTCAATTTAATCTGTGTGCCCATGTCTCGTAGGAACAGGCAGTTTAATATGGACAGGAAGACTAAATGAACTACCACGGAGCTCCACAGCGTACTTGTAGTACATTCATTCACAGAACTCTAATTTCCAAAACTGACAGCTAGTACAGAGAGCTTCTCCCCATACTGCTGTTACGGGGAGAGGCATGACCAGGCAGCAGTGGGAACACGTTACATGTTCCACCTAGGGTTGCCACCTCATCCCTTTAAACCGAACACATATTGATTACACAGGTTCTGGGGCTGATTAAAGTGGCAATTAAATTCACTAAGTGCCTTATCTGCATTAAATCAGCCCCAGAACCTATGTAATTATAATGTGTTCGGTTTTAAAGGGATGCGATGGCAACCCTAGTTCCACCCTAAAAACAAGGGGGGCATGTAACATGTTCCCAAAGGTGAACTTATCCTTTAAGCCTATATAGGAAACATTGCAAGTCACGTTAGAGACCTAATTTACTAGTTTGGTTACAGGTGCAATCTAATAGTAGGCATGTCTGTTGCTATTGCCATTGTGACATGGGTGTCCATCTTGGCAGGTATACTAAGGTTATCACCTCATCCCTTTAAAACAGAACATGTATTATGGCTGATTAAGGTGGTAATTAAACTCACTTAGTGCCTTATCTGCATTAAATTAGCCTATGTGTTTGGTTTTAAAGGGATGAGGTTGCAACCCTAAGGTATACGGGAAGGTGCTTCCATTTAAGTCAGTAGAAAATGCACCTAAAATGTGCCAAATGTACTCATGGTGTATTTGTGAGGTTACATGACAGAAAAGATGCTGTGTTAAGGAGCCGGTACCCACCAGCATCCTTAACAACTAGCTATTAACTACATTTGCGTTTCTCTAAATTTTAATGCAACACATTTGAAACACACTATGCATTTTTGAAGAGCTGCAGTGTGGAAGCAACCTTAGACAGGAGACAGAAAACTTACCAACATGCCTTTGGAGATTGGTAGGAAGCCTCATACAGGTAGTGTCATGGTTGGGATTTGAACTTACAACTCTAGTGCTGCCAGGCAAAAATGCTAACTACTGTGCTGCCAAATAGTAAGTGACATCCACCATTCTTATCCCAAACCATCCCCTATAGGGATTCGCCCAGGTATAGGCTGGTAAATAGTGAGGTTTCTTCATCATTAATTTTCTAGGGCTTCACAGCTGAGCTGAACTGCTTGCAGCTGCAGCTTTCATACAATTGAATACACTTCTGATCCGATCAACTTGTATTCAGCATCCAAATTCACACAGAGACAAGGTGTCTTTTCTTAAATTGTTTACTGGGCAGTTCTTATTCCACAGAATACAAAACAATTTACAAGGCCTAGAAATATATTTGATGCAGATGGTGAATTAAATTCCAAAGAATTGGTAACCCGCCGTTTCCAAAATATTGGAAATTGTCCATATTTAGATGGTAACTTGCAGTCCATAATTTGTTCCCAGGTTTGGCTGCAAAGGAGGTTATGAGCTAAGACTGCAGTGCCTTTTTTCAAACCATGGCTGCAATTCACCTTTCCAGGCCATACACCTCACCAGGGGCGGACTGACAACTCAAGGGGCCCCCGGGCAATAGGGGATCATGGGGCCCCTGTGTCCTCGCCACACTCAAACCACGCCCAAAAAAGCCTATGAAAGGTACCAGGGGCATCTCATGGGGCCCCTTACTGACCCTGGGCCCTCGGGCAGTGCCCGAGTTTCCGAATGGTCAGTCCTGCACCTCACCATTTGGGCCTCCTGAAGAAGTTAAAACTTAGGCTACATCTCCATAATTTCTAAACACATTTGAACCAACCCATTAAATATACTATAGGTCCAAACATTAACTCCATCCAGAGGGTGGGTGAAACAAAAACAAAACACACAGAAACCCCCTCTTACAAATGTCAAACTTACAGTCCATAACTTGTTCCCAGTTTAGAGCGCAAAGAAGGTTATGAACTAAGACTGTGGTGCCACAGTCCGGACCGTGGCTGCAATCCACCTTTCCAGGCCATAAGCCCAACCATGTCTGCCCCCTGAAGAGGTTAAAACTTAGGCTACATCTCCACCATTCCTAAACACACTTGAACCAACAACATAACTTCTTTACTCTCCCCCATTAGATATACTATAGGTCCAAACTCTAACTCCATCAAGAGGGTGTGTAAAAAAAAAAACAGTGTAAACCCCTCCTACATGTGCCAAACAAATTATTTACAAATAATTGTTAGCAGGAAAGGTGCTTGACTATTTTGCGCCCTAGGCAAGACCAGCTACTTGGGCCCCCCCCCCCAAAAAAAAAAAATTTTTTAGACAATAGAAAATATTAAATCAACAAAAGATAAAACTGCTAAATTTCTTTTAATTTGCAACAATAAGTGCCATAGGATAGCTCTGACAGATCCCAGGATGGAATTCCCCAGGCAATGGGGGGGAGATAAAACACTGTGACAGCAGGCAGCCCAACGCACACACACACAGAGAACACCTGAACTGAGCGATCCCTCACAGTGACAGATCTGACACAACACACAACCACCAACACTGACACAGATCAGCAGGCCCAGAAGGCACTAGAAGAGCAGGCTGTGGGATCGTGATGATGTCATCACTCACTGACACATTGCACATATGATGGATGGCCGGCCAGCTGGGTCACACTCACACGGACATGAGACATCAGAGTCAGACATGATCTTCCTCTGCAGGTGCAGCTCCGCCTCCGCTGTTCAATTCGAAGAGAAGGGTTGGAACTCCACAGTGAGCAGCAGCTGCTAGGCGGCTTGCAGCAAGGCAGTGAGTCTGAGAGGAACACTGGAAGGAGCGCCAGCTCAGCTGCTGCACTGGCCCGAGACACCCGTCATCTTCCTCTGTCCTTTCTTCCTCCCCCTCTACCACCCCTCAGCTGAAGGATCATTCATGACGTGGCGGTGTCCCGCACAGAGAGAGTGGCGACCTGTGTTGCGCCCAGGTTCCCCTAGGTGACAGCTCGCCCTAGGCAGCTGCCTAGTTTACCTAGTGGAAGCACCGGCCTTGATTGTCACCTCTCTCAGACAACTGCAGCCCACCTTGAAAAAATGGCTGCTGTGAACCCTCCGTTTTATAGAAAAGGAGCTTCCTTGAAATTATTGGGACTTGGGCCCAGGGCAAAGGCTATGCACTGCATTATAAATTGCTCCTTATTTCAAGTGACAAACCTTTGATTTGGCCAAACGTTTGCATACTTTGCTAATTTCCAGGGATTTGCTGCAAACCAATGGTAGAAGCCAACCTGAATCTCATCCCTACTCAGCACCAGGGGCGGACTGACCATTTGGAAACTAGGGCACTGCCTGAGGGCCCAGGGTCAGTAGGGTGCCCCATGAGATGCCCCTGGTACCTTTTTCATAGGCTTTTTTGAGTTTGAGCAAGGACACAGGGGCCCCATGATCCCCTATTGCCTGGGGGCCCCATGAGTTGTCAGTCCGCCCCTGCACACTATAATATGCAGCATAACACAATAACATAAGAGGTGTTCACGCTAAAAAAATGTTTTCATTTCGGATTCATTTCTTAGGTCAATCATTTTGTTTCTGCATTTTCTTTATGTTAGAATGTTTTGTTCTCGGAATTTGTTTTGTATATTCGTATTAGTTTCATATATTTGTCATTACAAATTGATTTGTATTCGATTCTGAAGTTATTTTTGGAAGATTCTAATACATTTGTTATGTCATTATGCTATTTCAGCTACTTGCTTACGACTTGCTTGGGACATTTCAATGTGACTTGCTTGTGGATTGCTTGCAATTTTTTGATGCAACTTGCTTGCGAGTTCCACAGGACTTCTTTGCTATATCAAAGCAACTTGATTGAGACTTGGATGTTTTGTTTGACTTTGGCTTTGGCCAATCATAACAAAACAGGGTGTGAAAATATTATTGAGGTTACAAAACCCTCTGAAGTTGCAAACGAATGAAACCAATGAATACAAATGAATTTGTTGTCTTTGCTGTGATTCAGATACAACTGGATCTCCAAATGACAAAAATTTGCACGTGCAAATTGCACGTCTATCAGTAATGCACTGCAGCTAGCCAGATAAAGAATTCATGAATGGGCCCTTCCAGTTGCGCCCAGGGGCGGACTGACAACTCATGGGGCCCCCGGGCAATAGGGGATCATGGGGCCCCTGTGTCCTCGTCCACACTCAAACCACACCCAAAAAAGCCTATGAAAGGTACCAAGGGCATCTCATGGGGCCCCCTACTGACCCTGGGCCCTCGGGCAGTGCCCGAGTTTCCAAATGGTCAGTCCACCCCTGATTGTGTCTATTTTTAGGGTCTCTCAGTTTCTTACTTGTTTTCAAATACAACTAGTAATAGAAATTACCTCTTATTTGGTTACATTCTTCTTCCCTCCAATGGCAACAAATATAGAGCAACAGGCTGCACAGCAAAGATATAAAAGTAGCAGATATGACGTTTTTAGGTGCCGGATGCCGGATCTTGATCTCTAATTGCTGGTATGTCACAAGCAGTCTGCACCATGACAAGGCTGATCTGAGATGTGTTCAGATAAATCCATCCAGAAACATTGAATAGAAAGAGGTACAAAAAACCCCACACAGGTGCAGATAAATAATCCGTGATTATAGCGGAAGTGACAAGTAATCTGTCTACTTTAGATCTGGCAAAGCAACAGCAACGTCACACTCAGCAAATAGGCACAGTATTATAGTCTATCTCACAACCTAAAGGGGGCCTATCCATTTTATTCCCTTAAGGGTCCTTTCACACGGGCATTCCGTATGCCTGTTTTTCATCTGTCCATTTAAGAATGAAAAACTGACACCCATGTATTTCTATGGACCAGCAGATGTAAACGGGTCATCATCTGTTTACATCCGTTAATGTCTGCATTCGTTAACATCCATTTTCTTGGATGGAATAAAACCCTATTTTTTTTCAGTAAAAAAAAAAGACTAGTTGAAAAACAGATGTAAATGGATGTAAATGGATATAAACGTAACAACTGATGTAAACGGATCAAAATTAGATGTAAACGGATGTAAATGGATGTAAACGGATGAAAACGGATAAAAACGGATATGAAAAAGGAGGTAAAAAATTAAGTCTTGAGTTTAGCTCCGATTTTGAAAAAAAAAACTGATGAAAAAATGGAACGTCCATGTGAAAGGACCCTAAGTAGGGGACTACTTAGCATGATTGCATCAGTACTGCATTGTGAAATGCATAGAATTGAGAGGGGCCTGAGTGCTTGTGCATCATTGAGGGAAGGGTGGGGGTTGGTGAATTGTTCTTGCTTAGGAGCACTTTGGTGGTTATATTTGAACTCTGGGGAAATAAAAAAATGTACCCTTGCAATGGGGAGGGTGAGTATTTTTGGTTAAAGTGATATTAAAGGTAAATTAGAAAAGTTATAGTTTATCTCTGGGGAAATAAAAAGATTTACCCTTGCAATGGGGAGGGTGAATATGTTTGGTTTAAGTGATATTAAAGGTACATTTTAAAAAAAAACATGTTGTACTTACCTACTCAGAGGAGCCCTGATCCTTCTCTTCTCGAGTCCTCCGCCGGCAATCCTGGCTCCTCCCTTGCTGAGTGCCCCCATAGTAAGCCACTTGCTATGGGAGCTCGTGCATGCATAATACACACAGAGAGGCAGACAATGCCTCCCACTGCTGTGTTTGAGCCAATGAGGAGGGGATAAGCGAGAGAGCAGCTTCTCTCATGCACATCTCTGGATCAGGATTAGGCTCAGGTAAGTTTAAGGGGGGACTGGGGGGGAGGGGAGCTGCATGCAGAAGGTTTTTTACCTTCATGCTTAAAATGCATGAAGGTAAAAAACCTTCAGCCTTTAGAATGAGTGGTAATAAACTAAAAAAAAATTCTTCTCCCTGTAAGGTAATGTCATTATATGCATTGCATACTAGACTTACCTCAGAAAAAAGTCCTCCAGTGGCATGCTGTCACCACTGACAGATCTTCTTTCCTAGTTCACGGGGCTCTGGCTGCTTGATTGTACATGAGCACAGGAGTCTCGGTGGCGGCACAGAGCTCTGAAGGAATGGCATGGGTATGCCGTTCCTTTAGAGTGCATTGTGCTGGTGACACTTTAACTTCTCATTGTACCTAAGGGATAAGGAATTAGGTGATATACGTACCTTAGTCAATGCCACCTTGGCAGAAGGTACTCTTTTTTGCTGTCTATCACTCTAGAATGGATGGACACTGCTGGTCCTGCATTGTATGCAATATTGCCAGAGAGCTGTGACCGGCCAAGTGAATGGAAGAGTCTTTGCGAGACTGAAACATGAAGGAGTGAACAATAAGGTAAAAATATCACCATATTCATAATCCTTTAGGCAAAACTAGCAGTTAAAGTAGAACTAAAGGCAAATGTTTTTTTCCATTTTGGATAGAATAAGGGAGGGTTATAATCCCTGTCAGCATTTTTTGCCATTTGTGTCCCATTGGGGAGATTCACCTTCACTTCCTGCTCCACAGCAAAAACAGAAAGAGACAGGAAATACCTGCAAATTAGGAGAATCCCTTCCCCCAGGTCACCAGAACTAGTGTCCTCATTGGAAGATTTCCCCTCTATTTTCTGGGGACAGTCCAAAATCTGGGATTTTATTTTTATTTACAATGATGAAGGTAAATAGGACAAACAGAGAGGGTGAATCTCCCTCACGGAAACATAGACAGAAATGAAAACCTGACAGGAGCTCTAATCTCTCTCCGCTCTATCCAAAACTCAAAATTTTTTTTTTTAAAAATCTTTGGTTAATTTTTATTGTGTTAAGTGGGGAGGGGTGCTGTCATTCGGTGGTGCAGACAAAGCAGTCAGTGTTGGGCCTTCCGGGTCCCAGCATGGAGAACCTCTTGGAGAACCCGATTTGGGCTTTGCTCTACCTGCGGGAAATGAACAGCATCATTCTTAACCAGCAGAGCCTCTTCCACACCCAGCGGTAGCAGATCGATCCTCAGTCTCCTACTGGTTGCCACATGTGTTCCTTCTTCCAGGGGCAGCACCGCCCCCTTGAAAAATACTGCCTAACCAAATTCCTTGTTTGCCTCACTGTAAATATGCCCCTGGCTGTGGTTCCAGGACAGATGTTCGAGCCTGGATGCAGCTGACTGACCCCTGGCTTGTTCCTTGACTACTCTTCCGCTCGATTCCAACCTGAAGCCATTTGTTACCAACCTTGGCTTGTTCCTTGATTACTCTTCCGCTTGATTCCAACCTGAAGCCATTTGTTACCGACCTAGGCTTGTTCCTTGATTACTCTTCCGCTCGATTCCAACCTGAAGCCATTTGTTACCGACCTTGGCTTGTTCCTTGATTACTCTTCCGCTCGATTCCAACCTGAAGCCATTTGTTACCGGCCTTGGCTTGTTCCTTGATTACTCTTCCGCTCGATTCCAACCTGAAGCCATTTGTTACCGGCCTTGGCTTGTTCCTTGATTACTCTTCCGCTCGATTTCAACCTGAAGCCATTTGTTACCGACCTTGGCTTGTTCCTTGATTACTCTTCCGCTCGATTCCAACCTGAAGCCATTTGTTACCGACCTTGGCTTGTTCCTTGATTACTCTTCCGCTCGATTCCAACCTGAAGCATTTGTTACCGGTCTTGGCTTATTACTTGACTACTCTTTTGCTTAAAACTTTGGCTTGTTCACTGACTATGCTTCTGCTTGATCCCAACCTGCTATATCTGCTATTGGACCCTGGCTTGCTCAGCTCCTGGTGGAGCAATCATGATAGGATTGCCACCTCATCCCTTTAAAACAGAACCTGTGTAAATAATATGTGTTCAGAGGTTAATTTAATGCAGATGAGACACTAAGTGATTTTAATTACCACCTTAATCAGCCACAGAAGCTGTGTAATTAATATGTGTTTGGTTTTAAAGGGATGTGGCAACCTTAGATCCTGAGGCCTGCAACATGGTACTAACATGCAGCAAAACCTGCTCGTGGGCGGTGGGAACCTCTCTATTGCTATAGCTATTGGTCTCCGAGCCCAACTCCTGACCGTGACACACCCCCTGCTGTTAAAGAGTTAGAACCCTCTAGTCAGCAAGGAGTGTGATTTTTCATTGGATAGATCTAGCTCTGACTCAGAGGAGAAAGGGGTATACCTGATCTCTGCAGAAAGATCACTTCTTCCACACAGAGAGCAAGGGTCCTTCTTTGCAGCATACTGGCAGGGGACAGGCTTTTCTATTCAGACTGTGTCTGCTTTTTAAATAAAAAAAACTGCACACCTTTTTGATTTGGTACATCGGGAACAGGGGCGTACTGACCATTTGGAAACTCGGGCACTGCCCGAGGGCCCGGGGTCAGTAGGGGGCCCCATGAGATGCCCCTGGTAACTTTTTCATAGGCTTTTTTGAGTTTGGGCAAGGACACAGGGGCCCCATGATCCCCTATTGCCCGGGGGCTCCATGAGTTGTCAGTCTGTCCCTGATCGGGAATGTACATTATGTAGCTGATTTAGACTGAATGATTTATTTGAGCTGTTTATATTATTAGCATCTCTTCAAAATCATGTAGTTGTTTCCTTTGGGTGTAGTGGTGCTTTAAAATAAATTAGATTCCAGATAAAATATTCTTCACAAAACAGTCAGGCAATTCAGCCTATAAACCTCTACCTGGGCCGACATTAGAGATGTAGTTTTGATATGCTGTAAGTTACATGTTATCTCCGAAGCTTAACCTTGCTACAAAAAGACCAATCATTTCTAGGCACAGGGGGCACAGAAGCAAGTGTGATTGTTAATTAGTCCAATCAAACAATCTGCAGTTAAGAAGATAGGTTAATTCCGCATGAAACAGCCTCAGTCCAATAGAGCTTCCATTAGACTGCATTAAAAAAAAAAAAAAGAAGTGAAAAAGAATTACCTTTTTGTAAAACGTTTTTAGAAATGAAAAATGTAGGTCAAGTGTTCTAAGCTATTAATTCATTAGTAAAAGTTTAAATATCTCACTATAATGCAATGGAAATGTATTTTTTTCATTAACTTTTTTAATGTGTTAAAGAAATCCACTTGATTTCTTTAACTTTCATAATATGTGCTAATGATATATTAAAAATAAACATATGCTATTCAGAGGTTGTGCTGTTGGGTGTTTTCACACTGCTCCATTGAAAAAAAAAACACATTAAATTGCATATGTATTTTTGATGCATTTCCAATGCATTTTCTGGTTGACATGCACCTGTGAAACAAGGACCTGAGACTCACAAAATGCACCAAAAAATCAACTGCGCATTTAATGCTTTTTTTTGCTTTAGGTCCCACGGGACACTTCTGAACGATGGAAACTATCTGCTGGAAAACATAGGTTAAAAAACATCTGTTTAGCTGTGTTTGCATAACGCGTTTATGTGCGTTTGCGTTTAGAAGCTTTTTTTTAAAGATAAGCACAGGAGAACCTCCCAGATGCCCAGAATGCTCTGAAAAGTGGTAAATTATTAACTATTTCAGACTATTTCAGAAAAATACAGAGAGTAGAAGCAGAGACAGCAGTATGTGTTGAAATTAGCTTAGGTGTGAGTTGCTCCTTAACATTTCTTTTGTTTCCAAGGGTGGAAAAGGTGTCTGCTGGAGGGAGTCATTAAGGCCCCCTGGCAGGGGGTCTTCATGAGGAATTTGAGGTGTTAATGGTCATTAACATGTCTTTTGTTTCCAAGGTTGGGGAGGTCTGAGGTGTGAATTGGCCATTACAATGTGTGACAAGCTTGGTAGGAACATCCTGTGTTCAGTGTTTTGTCCATCTGAGTACCTTGAAAACGTTTTGCATGCATTTTTCATGATGAAAAAAAGCTCTGGACAGCATCGGGAACTGGAAGAGTTAAAAAAAAATTTAGACGCAAACGCTTATAAATGCATTTAGCCACATTTACAAGCGTTTTGCGTTTGAAACGCTGATAAAATTGACTCCTGAAGTTTTCTGCTTTAAAAAAAACAACTGTAAACTCAAATGCCTGTAAATGACTGTAAACGAAGACGTGTACATGGACACATAGGAAAACATTTGGGAGAGTTCAGGGGCTGCTGAAAAAAATGCTGAACAGCTCCTAAACATGAGTTTATCAGCTGTAGTGTACATGAGCCCTTAGACTTGATTCTATTCAGCAGCACAGTGGCTAAATGGTCAGCACTTTTGCCTGGCAGTACTAGGGTTGTTACTTTGAATCTCAACCCTGACAGCACCTGCCTGGCGTTTGCATGTTCTCCCTGTGCCTGCGTGGGTTTCCTCCCACACTCCAAAAACATGCTGGTAGGTTAATTGGCTCCTGTCTAAATTGGCCCTAGTATGTGTATGTATGAATGTGAGTTGGGGACCTTAGATTGTACACCCCTTGAGGGTTAGGGACTGATGTGTATGTACAATGCATATGTAAATTGACTGTGTTATATAAGTACCTGTAATACTAATTTCAGTGGGGAGCTGCACATTTGAAACCCACATCGTTTTTCTTGCATTTTTAACAAGGGAAAAGCGCAGCAAAAATGTATCAGTGTGAAAGGGCTCTTACTGTCTCCTCTTTTTTAAACAAATGTAGCTTTTATTGAATAAAAGTGCAATTACAAGCAGTGTACAGATTGCATCCAGTACTAACAGAAAACGATCTACATATTGTACATCCCAGGAGATCTGTTTTATAAGCGATTTTAATAGTGTACCATGTAAGTGCAATATATTTTTAATAAAAGCAGAATGATTTAACATACTACACCATAAGATGCACATTTCTCTCCCCATATACGGGTAAGGTGATGGCAACATTAGGAGCCCATGAGAGACTTAAAGTGTTACTAAACCCACAACAGTAAAATCAGCCTGTATATGCAGTAAAAATGCTGTTTGATCCTGACAAGACATACTGTGTGGAAACACTGCACATGCTCAATTTGGTGTGTATTGTTAGAGAGGGTTTTTTTCTTGGTGCATGTGATCAGCACAGGGCCAATCAGCACTGTTCAGACAGAGGTCAGGGGTCCTGCATCCTCCTAGAGAAAACTCCCCCTACAAGCTTTAACCAGTGCTCTGCTGGACATATTCTGTGTACTATGGGAGACCAGGTATAGTGAATGCAGGGTCCTGGGTTTAGTAACACTTTAAAGGCATCATACCATCCTTGTGTTGGCTCCAAATAAGAAAAGAGTGGAGAGCCCCTGGTGGTCTGGAGGAGTAGGAGGCATAAAGAATTGGTGGAATCTGGATAGAATACCATATACTGTACATGCAATACAATATAAATCTGAAAGTAGGACCTCTGTGAGCACAGAGGTGACACTTTATGTGCAAAGTTAATAAGGAGTACTTGTACTATATTGGTGTTGGAAAATCACGCACATTTATAGGGACTTTATGAACTGCTATAATGATTAAGTTTACATTTACGCATGTTTGAAATGCACTAGATTTTATATGATTGTTTATTTAAGTATGTTAATTTAATTATTTGTTTAATAAGGATTACATTTGTAATTTTATATCACATTTATTCACTAATATTCACAGCAGCACAGCATCACTTATCATAGTATTGCATTTCATTTAATGTAGGAACACATTTGGATGCTAGCAGCAGCAATAGATATTTACAGAGAAACGCCCCTGATTCACTTGAAATACAGAAAAAAATTCTCCTGCGCTGAAAGGAAGTTTACCTAATGAAAGCTGCCAGCACTTGAAACTGATACCTAAGCAGTATGTACAATAATTATAAATAGTGCAGCGCTCAAAACAATACTATGTGCAATACAAAAAATTGTGCTCACATGCAATTGTGTCAATAATTATTAAAAAATAAAATAAAATATATTAAATCATTAACTGAAATATCTTAAATGTAAAGTGCCACTCAAAATTAGTCTCTTCAAATTAGTGCCCACATAATCAAAAAATATAACAACTACCGTCTTCACAGGGGATAATTTACACAGTGCCCTAAGTGTAATACAGTGACCACACTTCACATGCCACTCAAATCATCAAAATAAAATGTCCATAAAAAACAAGTGATATCAAATTCATGCAATGTGCAAAACGGTGTTTGTATTCTGTGAACGTGTCACTCTTCACCTCCTAAGGCTAAATTGCCTCCTCACCTCCTCCAAGCGACCCCTAAGGGCCAGACAGCTTTCAGGATCACTCAGGATCCCTATCTCCTGATGACAAGTACCTCTCCTCACGTTGTGGATCTCTTAGGGGACTTCCATTACCCCCGGTCAGAAGCCTCTGGAGAATAATTGCTCACCAGCCCAGTGAGCCAAAAAAGAATCCTCTAAGTGTAGTATTATAGCCAAAATACTTTAATAGTAATAGGCAGAAAAGAAGAACCCACTCACATGTTCCCGCAGTCGTCCTTCCTCCCCAATATGTGGGTGTACTGCATGGTATACCAACATGGCGGCTGGCGCCGGAAGTGCGTCACCACGTGCTGGAAACTGCGTGCTAACGTGCCTACACGTTACGTCACTATCGCTCGGGCACTAATTTGAAGAGACTAATTTTGAGTGGCACTTTACATTTAAGATATTTCATTTAATGATTTAATATATTTTATTATTATTTTTGAATAATTATTGACACAATTGCATGTGAGCTCAATTTTTTGTATTGCACATAGTATTGTTTTGAGCGCTGCACTATTTATAATTATTGCCCCTGATTCACTAGTATTTACATCACCAGTTAAAGGTAGCGCAGGACTATCCACTATACAATTTTATCCCAGGAGATATGATAACTACCATGATAAAATATAACAAGGGTACCATACACAAAGATATAAGAAAGGAACCCAGGACTAAAATAAAATATAAAAAAGCAGACATCCATTTGAACACTAAGGGGAGGAGACTGCTCTCGACCAAGGGCCAGGACTAGACCTAAACCTGAAGAACGGAAAAAGGAGAGAAGGGGAACTACTAGGCATGTAAAAAGTAAGAGGAAAGAAAGAAATGAGCGAGGGCAAAAAATAAAAGGGTGGGGGGAGAGAAAGGATGGGGGGGCGCGGGGAATGCATAAACCAAGTAAAGAAAAAAAGATGGGCGCAGATAAGAAGAAGGAACAGCCAGAGGCAAGGAAGGTGGATCTGAGAGGGAGCAACTCCAAAAGAAGGATAGGATTATGGAGGTAGCAGGCGATGGTACAAATGTCTAAGGCCCCACAGTTGCAGACTGCAGGACACCCTCAGGCCCTTGATGTGTTCTGGCACTTGCACAACTAACAGTCCCCAGCAAGATTTTTATTCACAATGTCCTAGGAGCTGTCTGCCACCCAGCATCCACAGGTAGATCCTTCGTAAAGAAGAAAACAAAATTCTTCTCCAGACCAGGACTCTGAAGCAGTGTCCTTCAGCAAGTATGCCTCCTCAAAATTTCTCTAAGGCCCTCAACCCAAGCACCACTGAGGCCAAAAATGTAGTCACTTGTCTCAGTGATTCTTTTCCTAGGGGCAGCAGCCCCAGGAGTACTGGAACCCTCCCTGTTTGGAAAGAACAATCTGTTGAGGCCTCCTGTCTATTTATCACCTCTCCAGCCTCCTTCCAAGGATTGGACAGGGTATGATAGATTTTTAGATGATCATTTGAATCTTCCTCCCTATGCTCTGGAAGCCTCTTCCATATGCAAAGAGAAGCAAACAAACTGAGGAACCCTGAGAAGACCCAAATAATAAAAACACTCCACTCACTATAGTGGAGTCAAATTAAAAGTACCTGAAAGCATAACTGGAAGCAATCAGTCCACTCACTAGTGGAGCCAATAACGAAAATACCTAACAGCCTAAATGAGAGCGCACTACATAGTTTTCCTTTATACTGAGTTCTGAAAGAAAATTGTCACAAAACAATTTTTGTGCCGCTGCCTGGAACATTGCATTCTTAAGCACATGCTCCCTTCGCCTAAGTAATACCAGGGATTTTTTCAGTGGGTGAATGTAGTTACGGCACCTCCAGCATTGAATGTATATATTGACAAGGGGTGCAGGGTTGTACTGGAGGATCTCTCAATGCTGGCTGCTGGGAGATCTAATGTCGCTGATAAAGCCTATTGTTGCAGAGAGATGTATTGTTGCTGGTGTAGCACTACCTTCGCAAGGGCCGCTTGTATGATGTCCAAGTTTCCACTTACTTCACCCCGCAGGCAGGGACAGTGTATTCCTTCCACCAAATACACACACACACACACACTTCCACTCATTGCATCCAATGACCGATCTAGAGGACAATTTTTGTTATATAGTTTTATTGAAGAACTGGAGATAGGGATGGGTAATTGTAGTAGGATACCTCAAAAATCAGAACTATTCACACTGAGGACATCTAGCTGATTTCTTAGTTGAGCAATGTAGAAATCTTAGCTGAAGCAGATACCAGACTTCCCTTAACTACTGCTACTACTACTACTACTACTGTAAAAAGGGAATTTGCTCACTCCTAAACTACTTGTTGCTACAAAGTAGTTACAGGGTCGAGCTCCTCAGGTATGAGCCAGTTATGACAGACTGCAACGGCTGAAAATTTAACATAGCTGAGCAAAGTCCTTTGCAGTAGCAACATTTGGATAAGCTCTTCAGAACACTGGCCAGTGTTACCTTTTTCCAGACCCACCCTGACTATTAAACAGCAAGGTAGGTAGCAAGCACACAGGGTGCCCAAATTCCTCAAGGTCAGTACTCTCAAGGTTCAAGGACAGAATGGTTGCCTCCTTCCAATCTTCCAAACGAAACCCTCCAGTGACACCAGACAGAGCTTTGGTAGACAACTGCCTTCAGTCAGCTTTCTGAACAACCAGGGTCACTCTCTCTCTCTCTCTTCAGGCCCTCAGGTCAACCCACCTGAGGCCACATGGCAGCAAGTGCCAGGTGAGGCAGCCTGCCTCTAGCCTGGCTGGTGCAATCCACTCCCGGGAAAGACATTGAACCCATGTGCTCTCCGAATATAAATACCATTCCCAGCGTTCAATGGGGCGACCCTCCCCTGCAATTGGCCAGGGCTGTATCCATACTCATGCTGTTCATTTGCCGAGCCCCTATCCATGTTCTGGAAAGCTCTCATAGCTTCCTGAAGGCGAGCAGAACTCAGAAAAAACTCCAACAGCACCAGAGCAGAGCATGAGCAGAGCTAACTCATCCATCACAGCACTCTGTTAAACAGAATACCGCACTGAATTTACCTGACAGCCTCTCTGATAAGCAGAGAAACACAGCTATGCCTAACCTAACTATACAAATCCTAGCACCCAACCAGGAGGGTACTACAATGTTTTTTTTTTTAATGCTAGCTTCTGGGAGATCTGTTGTTACTGGGGTGGATCTATTGTTGTTGGGAGGGTATTTTTATGTGTAGGGTCTATTGTTGCTGAGGTGGCTCAATTTTTGCTGGGGGTATTTTGTTGTAAGGATCTATTGTTGCTGGGTTGGATCTATTGTTTCTGGGGGATGTTTTGCTGTGGGGGATCTATTGCTTCTGGGGGTATTTTGGGGGTGTCTATTGTTGCAGGGGTGGATTAATTGTTGCTGGAGATGCTGGAGATGCACTTTGTTGTGGGGGATCTATTGTTGCCTGAGTGATCTATTGTTGCTGGCTGCAGCTGATCTATTTTACTGGTTTTCTTGTTATCATTAACGGATTCCAGGCAACTTGGTATTGTATTCTCTAGAGCAGTACTGGGAGGTGGGTAGGGGTGGAACCAAGGGAGAGTGCTTAGAGGTGGGTTGGGGTTCAAGACAAGGGGTGACTCAGAGGGGCACCTTTTCTCTGAGAAATAAAAATCCCTGCATAGTACTATGATCCAAGCTGTGACAGGTACTCTTTAATAGTACAAGCAGTAGTCAACATAGGTAATAACATGTCAGTGAGCATGTAAGCATGAAATTCGGGAATCAGACTTCATTATGTGCAAGCTGTTATCACCAGGAGTGACATTGCCCTTTCATTTGTGATTTCCTAAATCAACTGATATTCTTCCTGTTATACTTCACGTCTCCTTTTGTTCTGCAGAATGCTTTGCAGCATGCTTTTCAGGGCTTATTGGCTATCAATAAGAATCAGCTTATTAAATTATGAGCCCTTGACCGGATCTCACTCTAAGCATTTTTCACAGAGATGGCTGGGATGTCATCACAAAGTTGGCACGGTACAGTGACAAATTACCTGCCGCAGATGTGCAAAAATATAACGACATAGCTTAACCCACTTGTTGTGTGCGACAGATAGAAGCATAACAAATGTTTGTCAGCTTTCTATTGAGAGAAATCTCCCAGCTTTATGTCAGTACAGTGAGTTCAAGAGCGCAAGATGCCAAGGTAGGCTGGGTACATTCAACCAGGTTGCAAGCTTGTGAACATGGGAAATAAAAGTGGACCTGTCAGTACCCACATGGAAGAAAAATATATTTGAAATGTATTTTAAAAATATTCTTCCCAAATATATTGACAACATATATTTGAAATACTACAATTTTGGCCATATTCAATATATTTCAAAATATATTTAAAAACAAAAAAATATATATATACTGTATATATATAACTGTTTATTAAAAATCAGACTCATACTTTATACCTTTGAGGATATTAGCATAGATAAGATAAGATGTACAACCAGTAAAAATATGACAGTGCAATGAAACATTAATTTAATTTACCACTAGGCGCCTAGACAAGTCTTACCAGTATGGCTAGTAGTCACATACTGCCTCCCTTGTCTATGTCCACAATAAGTCTTGAATAGCCAGGGCGTGCCCACCAGGATGCCTAGAAAAAGTTCCTCAGCCCTGGATACATAAAGTACATTCACTCAATGTCTAAATGTCCTACCCCAGATCCAGCTTAGATCTAGGTTACCAAGTGGCACATGTTCAGCGGAAATAATCTAAAAAGTTAATATTGCAAACACTGCATTATGCAGCTTTCGAGGACCACCTGCAAGATAAAAATATGCCCAAGAAGAGTTGCATATCCCTGTCTAACACAATGTTCCCATAGATGCATCACTGTTCTGGGGACTTCCTGGCCACATAATCCCTGTAGATACTCCTGCACTGACGCAGAAGAAACTCAGCCACCCATCTGCCCTGTTTTCAGAATGGTTCACATTTTGGAAGGCATAGCAGCCTGTCCATTGGGGTCTTAGGAGGCCTTAAAAATACCCGTGCTATTGCATCATGGGGACCCATCCTTGAAATGGCACCCTCAAGTACATTCTGGTTAAAGGCGGGTTAACTGGGAATTTGGGAGATGGAGGTCTCTGCAGCTAGTTGGGATATTGTCTCTGAGTCAGAATGTTTCTGTATAGACTGATTATTGGCGGGTATGTTATGAAAATTGGTTGGGATGACCTGGCAGGTTACTGGTAAGTGGTTGGAGACATCTGTTCTGCCTTAGTAAGGACATATACCTTTTTATATCAGATTACACCAACTTAACCAAGCAACAATTATATCTAGTGAAAGCGAAAACCATATATATATATATATATATATATATATATATATGTGTATATACAGTATATATATATGTGTGTGTGTATATATATATATATATATTTATATGTGAATATATATATACTGTATATGTATATATATATATATATATAATATCACGCTGTATTGAAGACCTAGTTAAATAACTATTGATAATAAAATATGTCAAAGGACATTCCATTAAGCTTTTCAAACTATACAATGCCACATACACTACCACGGATGCTATGACAACATGCAGACCCATATACAGTATATTACAAACAAAACAATTTAAAAAAAGGTTTAGGACTTCACTGTGTCCAGTGGAATCTGTGGCCCTAAGTTGCTCTATCCATTTTGTCTCACACTTCAGCATGTGCTTATCAAAATTACGTTGTATCTTCGCTGGGGTCTTCATGGATCGTAAATATAATACATGTATAATTATGTTGGAGCCCAACATGTCTGCTAACTGGAGTTATGAACTTTCCATAACTGACATAATATGCATGGTCCTGCACGTTTTTTGAACTGTCTCTTAGTTTTGCCCACCTAGAATGAACCACAGCTAGGGGTCATAAGATATACATATGGCCCCAACTGTAGCACAGTCAACCTGGTACCTTGGAGTAAATGGCACCCCTTTAGGAAATACGCGTATTGTCCTATCATTTATCCTAGGGCATGGCATATTTGGTCAATGGCATCACACAGGATCTCCAAGCCAGTCTTTTTACAAGCACCATCTTGCCTGAGAACTGTCATTTTGTGGCAGTAGTGCTGCTTCCACAAAATTATAGATTTCTGACTGATGTGTGTTTCTGTGTTTACAGACATCTGCCAAGGGTTTTGGCTGGCAAACAAGACAAATAAGAACTCATGTTCAACCTAAAAAATAAACTCATCCCTATTACAGATATTATTGATGCTATCTATAGTGGTCATTATTTGGGATTGGAAGAGGAAATTCAGGTGCAGAGACCTAGAATTGATCATGTGACTTTTGCAGACAAACCTTACCAATTAGGCTACATTCACAGGCTGGTGCAAATTGCAGCGTGTATCCAACTTTGTGTGCGCCCTCCAGCGATCACCGTAGGTATTTGCTGGCTGTGAGTACAGCCGCAAATAGCTGCAGCCACCAACCTGTCATTATACTGAACAGTGCCAGTGGCCACACCGAACCACTGACAGCTGTAGCAGAAATCAAAAGATTTCTACCATTGCAATCTGCACCTGCCTCAATTGTCGGTGTGTATGTAGCCTTATCGCGTAGGAACTGAACAAAATGCTTGAGCCAATTTCAACAGAATACCAGCATGTAATGGGGTTTAATTCCCTTTGGCTGCAGCATCATATGAGGTGAACACATGGAACTCTTATCTCATTAATATGCAACTCTTTAGTATGGGGAAGGCTGAATCATCCTCACTGGAATAGCTAGAGTAGAGAACGTTCTGCAAAGGGACTATTGCAAGCATATGTCTGACTGTGAAGTCTAAACATGAGTCATGGAGAAATTGATCTTTTGCTTTCTGACAATTCTTTGGACTTTGTATATAATTCTTTATGCAAGTAAATTATAGCGAGAAACAAAATCAGACTGGATGCTCCATAAAAATAAGCTCAGATGAAGGGTAAGAGAACTATTCAGTTTTAAAGTAATATTAAAGAATAAACATATTTTACTTAAAAAAATGCCCCAGTACATTTACTACTGCCTCATCCCGAAACACCCGTTGTCTCTTTTCACCACTGGTTGTGCTCCATTCCCTGAACTTCCTGGTTTCTGAAGGAGTTAAAGCTAGGGGACTGATTGGATCCTGCAGCTGTCTACCAGGACATCGGAGAAGGGGCATGGCTTACTTGATACTTTACTTGTGTTTAAATGAATGTATAGAGCCCTGTGCATGTATCTCCTTATTAGTTGGCTAGTAAAGTAGAAATCTGCAAACCTGGGGAAGGGGGTAGTGGTTCTTGGACCATCTGGACCATAAAAAGAGAGGAATTCCTTTTAAGTAAGCTACACAAATTATGCAGTCTTAACCTTTATAACTTGAATTGATAAATATCACTTTAAGGGTACGTGAACCCTTGTTGTGGTTACTACTAGTGTAACGCCCTCCAGGCTACTTAGATAGCAGTTTGGGGATGATTTAGCCTGTGAGTGAGGCAGGAGTTCACCTCAGGACTGGCTAGGGAGGTTCTGAAGGTCAGAGCTGCTAGAGCCCTCCCACCTCTGCAGAAACCTAAGAGCTTTCTGCAGGAGGGATGGAAGAGGAGAGGAAGCTTGGATCTGCATACTTAAGGGAACTTGGACAATCCCCTGGCAGGAGGCTGGAAATGGTGAACAAGGCAACCCTTAACAATCAAAGAGCCTGGGAGTGACAGGATGGGTGTCGGGTGTAAGATGGAGAGAGAAGCTGGCGTGTGGAGGCTGTCTTCAAGGGAGGATATCCTGAACAGCAGAGAAGAAGCCAGCCTAGCGAAGGGCCTGAAGACAGCCACCAACCCATTAAGCTATAAGGAAGGAAAGTGTGAGTACTCTTACACCCCCTGGGCTGCATAAGGGGAGAGGGCAGTCAGGTGTAAAACCTAACTAGCTTCTCATCTGTGGCTGCTGTTCTGTATTGGCAGTTTCTTGGCCCCCTTGCCCGGGGAATACCCTCAGTACAGCTGGGTGAAGATGAGAATTCATCTGGGGTCTAAGGAGGTACACCAGAGAGCTGAAAGGCTCTTAAAGTAGAGAATATTTCGTCCACATCTGTACATAGTTGCTAAGGAGTTTGTCCTCAAGTTTGCAGTTCCTTAGGCATCCCATACTCCCCTCAACCCTATTCAAGTTTAAACCTCTTAGTAAAAACACAAAAGCAAGCTCAAGGACTGTTTACTGACTCTGAATGCAATGTGTAGAAAATATGTTGACTGGCTGCTCAGAGCTGTAGGGGGACCCAAAACTCAATGATTCCCAAGGGAGTAGTGCTACACTAGCAAATGCTGGAGTAACTGGTGTCTGTCCCTGTTGAGTGTTGAGGATTCCAATCCTAGCCTGGTCTAAAGGAAGAATGAAGGATTGTACTTTGGATGCCATGAACACTAAGTCTCTGTAAGTATGTGGATGAACCATACAAAACATTCTACGGACTGTTTAGGATGTTCTGAGCGAACGTGGGACTATCCCTTGGAATCTCAGAGTGTATGGCTATTATACTTGCATATTGCTAAGTGAAGAAGAGAATTGTTAGTGGTTGTGCTACAAGGTCTTGGGCCACCCAAACCATGTTGACTCCAATGGCCACCAAGATGGCGGCCAGACCAGACTTTGCTGTCCTGTTACAAGCAAGTAAAATTCTATCATTTAGCCAACTAAAGTCATTGCAAAATGCATATCTGACCTGAAGAAGGTTGTGCTTTGGCTAATAAAAGCAATGCTAGAATTTAAAATGGGGCTGAGTGCATCATATTAGGAAGAAAATGAATGCAGAGCACTATAGCATGACTGCAGTAATATGATAATTACATTTAATACGCAGAATATTACTATCATTGATGGTAATATGTAGGAGAATAATACATGAGCTCTGTGACTTGCATGTGCGGTGATGTTTACTGTTTTTGTTTCTAGAGAAACAAGGCTACAGAATTTCAAATAGTTGCAGAAATATTAATGTGATTCGGCAGCAGGAATGAGCTTTCTAACACCATAGCACTTTTCACGTATACCGGCCCTGCACTGTATTATGTATGCCCCAAATGAGAGCGCACACTCTATATCTAGAGCCATCTGGTGTGCAAGCTTAACTGTTGCCAGCTGAAATGCAGATTCATTCCAACGTCAGCACTGTGTTGTCTGGGTAGCCGTACGGGTATGTCATGAGACTTGGCACACATCCTGCCATCCTCGTTTGCATAGACTGTTCAAATGGTTCTCTAAATCAGACACTGGTTTCATGTAAAGGAACAAGCAAATGTATCTATCTATCTATCTATCTATCTATCTATCTATCTATCTATATCTATCTATTGATCTGTTTCTCTTCTTTCCTGTCTACTTTACCAACTTCTTTCCTTCCTTCCTTCCCCCTCATAACCCATTCGGTGTAAAATATACAGTAAATGAAAGGCAAGTTATTTGTGAATAGACATAAAAATTTTTTAAAAAACAAGTGTTTATAATTTTTTTATGTCTATTTACAAATATTTTGCCTTTCATTTACTGTATATTTGTGTGAAATCCCTGGTGTTCCTGCCAGTCCCTCTGCTTTCCTATTAAAAATTGACTACACTAAGCATGAGAGCACAGTGTGGTCAGTTTTCTGGCTGTGCTGGGAACTCAGCCTGCTCTCCTCCAATGATCAGACTTGTCCTAACCCACCCTCCTGCACAGCCATTCTCTTCCCCCAACGCTTATGCAGCTGAGAACAGAGGAAATGTGATCACTTATAAAAAACCGAGGGAACAAGTGTTTATAATTTTTTTAAGTGATCACATTTCCTCTGTTCTCAGCTGCATAAGCGTTGGGGGAGGAGAATGGCTGCGCAGGAGGGTGGGTTAGGACAAGTCTGATCATTGGAGGAGAGCAGGCTGAGTCCCCAGCACAGCCAGAAAACTGACCACGCTGTGCTCTCATGCTTAGTGTAGTCAATTTTTAATAGGAAAGCAGAGGGACTGGCAGGAACATCAGGGATTTCACACAAAGGAAGCATTACAAAGAAAACAGGAGACTTTTTATTACAAGTACATGGTACAGCAGGCACATATCAGAAATATGAAATATTGGATTTACATACTCTTCAAGGAGATTTTGCGGTGTTTAATCTTGAAATGTGTGATTATTCAGATTTCACCACTTCATGTGCTTATATTTAGAAATATATTTTCCTATAAATATGGAACACTGAGTGATCAGTGATTGTTTTCCAGACCTGTGTCCACTGTGCTCATCTTCTGTCCTGGTAGTATTGCTCTGTCTAGCACAACCTGCATTGAAAAGAGTTTGTGCCCAAAAGTGAAGACAGGAGATAAATGGATAACACACAATAAAACCCAAATGTATTGCAGGCAATGAGACAATATATTGTTGGCAATGGGAAGCTTCTTAAAGTTATGGTGGAATTTCGGAATTCCAAATTACTCCCACGCTGCCTAGTTATGGATGATCTGACGGATTTTCCAATTTGTCAAGCATTTCTCCAGACACATAAGGAAATTCCAATCCATACTCAACTTTTTTTACTTGCACATTGAAATTAAGTTTAACCTAGCAAGCTTATGCTTTTTTCTAGTCAGTCATAGTCCAAGTGGAAGATGGCAATTTGCTGCCCTTGTGACAAACCACACCTTAGCCTTCCTCAGCCTGTGCCACAGTCCTTGCAGGAGGCCTGGGGCAAGAGGAAACTGCTCAGCCCCAGACCTTTTCTAATAATGAATCAATGCCAGCTGAAGCAGATGGCTCACGAGAGATCTGAACAAGACTACAGCAAGGCAGAGGCAGACGTAGCACTTGCCTTTGGCTCCTTACTTTGTGGGGTGCAATTGTGATAGGAACCTCCCTTACCTCTGCTTTGCACAGCTATCTCCTGCACACTATGCGGGACTAACCTGTCAAATTAATACCTTATTCCTGCAGATTGCAGCTCTCCCTGTGTAACCACCAGCACGCTGCCACCCACTCTACACTATATTGCCAAAAGTATTGGGACACCTGCCTTTACATGCACATGAACTTTAATGGCTTCCCAGTCTTTGTCCTTAGGGTTCAATATTGAGTTGGCCCACCTTTTGCAGCTATAACAGTTTCAACTCTTCTGGGAAGGCCGTCCACAAGGTTTAGGAGTGTGTCTATGGGAATTTTTGACCATTCTTTCAGACGTGCACTTGTGAGGTCAGGCACTGATGTTGAACGAGAAGGCTTGGCTCTCAGTCTCCACTCTAATTCATCCCATAGGTGTTCTACTGGGTTGAGGTCAGGACTCTGTGCAGGCCAGTCAAGTTCATCCACCCCAAACTCGCTCAGCCATGTCTTTATGGACCTTGCTTTGTGCATTGGTGCGCAGTCATGTTGGAACAGGAAGGGGCCATCCCCAAACTGTTCCTACAAAGTTCGGATCATGAAATTGTCCAAAATGTCTTGGCATGCTGATACCTTAAGAAATCCCCCTCACTGGAAATAGGGGGCCAAGCCCAACTCCTGAAAAACAATCCCACACCATAATCCCCCCTCCACCAAACTTTACACTTTCCACACTACAGTCAGTCCTCCTGGCAACCGCCAAACCCAGACACATCCATCGGATTGTCAGACAAAGAAGTGCAATTGGTCACTTCAGAGAACACGTCTTCACTGCTCTAGAGTCCAGTGGTGGCATGCTTTACACCACTGCATCCAACACTTTACATTGCACTTGGTGATGTAAGGCTTGGATGCAGCTGTTCGGCCATGGAAACCCATTCTATGAGCTCTCTATGCATTGTTGTTGTGCTAATCTGAAGGCCACATGAAGTTTGGAGGTCTTTAGCTATTGACTCTGCAGACAGTTGACGACTTCTGCACACTGTGCACTTCAGCATGTGCTGACCTTGGTCTGTTATAATACCACTAAGTGGTAGGCCACATAAATAGACAAAGTGGAAGCAACTGAGAACAAAAGCAACTCAGCCACAAACAGTTGACTGTGGAATATTTAGTAGCAAGGAAATTTCATGGATGGATTGCACAGGTGGCAACCTATCACGGTACCACGCTTGAATTCACTGAGCTCCTGAGAGTGATCCATTCTTTCACAAATGTTTGTAGAAGCAGTCTGCATGCCTAGGTGCTTGATTTTATACACTTGTGGCCATGGAGGTGATTGGAACACCTGAATCTAATGATTTGGAGGGCTGGCCCAATATGTTTGGCAATATAGTGTATATCCAGATTTGTCACAGAGCTCCAATGATTACAAAAGAAGAGCTGAGTTCTCCCTGTGTAATCTGCATGACTGGACTTTCAGTTTGACAGCTTGGGCCCTGCTCTGCATTCATTTATGAATGAAAACTAAAAAAGTTACTATATGAACACTAATTGAATCTTTACTAGTTTATATTATCTAATTTTTCGTTCTCTTAGTGAGTTTTCATTGATTTTTTTAAAATAATTTGTATGTGATTGTTTTACATTTGCATTTGTTTGTGTTAGTAGAGCCAACTTAAAAAGTAAAATACCTTATACTGTACATTCCTCGAGGGCAGGGACCGATAAATTGACAGTGCTATATAAGTACCTGAAATAATAATAAAATAAAAATGCTTTGTGATCCTAGCACCTTCATAATATGGAAAATTCACAGAATAAAAGTTGTATTGTACTCTAATTAGTTAATAAATTTTGTTTAACCCTTATTATTTTTTATCACCTTCTTACCATAGTTCTTTTTTTTACCATTTATATATGTATATATATGTGTTTAAAATTTGCACTGCATTAAAGAACTGGAGTGGGGCACATTTTGCATCCTAGACTTGGGTGGCAGTGGACCTTGTGTCGAAACTGGATCTGAACTACCATCCATGTGGTTTACCTTGTTTATGGCACAGCAGAACCTTTGAAAAACCTCAGTTTTTTCTTCTGTTGAAAAATCATCAGTGGATGCTTAAATGGGTGAGTCATAACTTTTAATGGCTGGATAACAGAGCTTGCATAGACTTCGGGGAGATCCCATAAAATGCTGAGTACCCCAAATCTAATGGAATGATGCTCAGTGCAAGAGAGCCTTCTTGTGATATTTGGGGCACTCAGCATTTCCTCAGAAATGGAAGGATGGTTATACAATACGAAAGCCAGAGGTATTTGCTTTTTTTATCTTCCAGATATTTTTATACCCTTCTTCAGTGTTTTGGAAAGGTAAGGAGGCCTGATTAAAAAAGCAAACCCTGCTTTATAGTGCAAGGTCTACTTTAGACTCAAGACACAAGATTACAACATCATGTCAGTTTCATAGAAACTATTTAAGGGGAAAAATAATTTAAATAACTTAAAAAATCTGTTGCAAACATTATTGTCTTACTTCACCAAGATGACCCCAGCAGTATCATCTCATTAACACAAATGCTTCAGAAAGCTAAGTGTACATGTTTAGGGATCCACAAGTTGCGGTTCCCAAAGGTGTTCAGGTCCACATTGCACACTAGCCATATTTTTGGCAGTGGTTGTCAACTTATGAGTTAAAGGAGGCCCAAATGCAGCCCTTGACATTACCAAAAGGCGACACGTAATGTTTAATATATGTAATACTTGAAAGGACTGTCAGAAACTGCAGACCTAATAGAGGAAATGAAGGTCAGGGAGTGTGGACATGCTACATTTTTGGCTGGAGATATGCTTCAGAAGACAATACAACACTCGGAACCTGTTAAATGAGCCTAATAGAAATCAAGGCTATTATCCTAATTAGTATTCTCACTACATACTGCTGATGTCCGAGCACCATACATCATACACCAAGGACCACGTGTTGGGCTACAGGTTGGGCACCAGGGGTCTATGAGCGCTTCTGGACCTTTTTCTAGTCTAATCTAGTCTAGTCTAATTTCATTACAACCGTGTTTCTTGTCATGTAACAGAGTTACTTAGAGATACAGTCAACAACCCTTTTCTGAGAAAACCCTTTAACTAGGCCTCAGTTGTTGTCATATGGCCATATCATTGTAATGAAACTTAGTAATCGTCTTTACAGATGCTAGCAAAAAGACAGAACATGATCTGCTTCCCACAAGATCTTTCCTCACTTAAAAATGAAACAGAAGATTATAACTAGAGATGAGCGAAGAAATGAAAAATTCGATTCGACTGATTCGGCGAATTCGTGGACAATATTCGATTCGAGTCGAATAAATTCGCTGTGAATTTAACTTAAAAAAGGGTGTTTCTAGGCTTCAGAGAGACTTAATATTAGTGCAGAACACTGTACCTTTAATTTAAATGCCCTTGGAGTCTGCTGGGGAAGAGAAATAATACTGTCAGTCAGTATGACATGCAGATGAGTGCCGTCGATCTTAGAATCACCGCACACTTCACTCATTTGGGCAGTCACGGGGCCAAAACCAGAGTGTGGAGCCACAGTGTGGCGGTGGAGGCAGCAGCAATGGGAGGCCATACAGCACCCTATGACAAAAATGGAAACCACCAGCAGTGTGAGGAGACCTGAAAGTGGCACATGGCAGAGTGTGGCGATAGAGACAGCAGCAATGGGAGGCCGTACAGGGACCCATGACACACTCTGGACCTGGCAGCAGCATGAGGAGGCGGTACAGGGGCCCATGACAGATTACGGGCCTGGCAGCAGCATGAGGAGTCGGTACAGGGGCCCATGGCAGATTACGGGCCTGGCAGCAGCAATGGGAGGCCGTACAGGGACCCATGACACACTCTGGACCTGGCAGCAGCATGGGGAGGCGGTACAGGGGCCCATGACAGATTACGGGCCTGGCAGCAGCATGAGGAGTCGGTACGGGGGCCCATGACACACTCTGGACCTGGCAGCAGCATGAGGAGGCGGTACAGGGGCGCATGACAGATTACGAGCCTGGCAGCAGCAACTTGGACAGGAGGACGTTCAGCTTCTGCACCGTCGGGTGCGTGCTCGCAAACTGTTGTCTCTTGGAAACGGATTCCAAGAAAGACTGCTGACGGAATCCGTGAAGAGGAGTAGCAGGAGAAGGAGCATCTGAACGAGCGGAATATGCCAACAAGCGACAACAGTGGCCCATGACAGATTACGGGCCTGGCAGCAGCATGAGGAGTCGGTACGGGGGCCCATGGCAGATTACGGGCCTGGCAGCAGCTATGGGAGGCCCGTAATCTGCCAGCACCCTATGACAAAAAATGGAACCCACCAGCAGTGTGAGGAGACCTGAAAGTGGCACATGGCAGAGTGTGGCGATGGAGACAGCAGCAATGGGAGGCCGTACAGGGACCCATGAGAGACTCTGGACCTGGCAGCAGCATGAGGAGGCGGTATAGGGGCCCATGGCAGATTAGGGGCCTGGCAGCAGCTATGGGAGGCCCGTAATCTGCCAGCACCCTATGACAAAAAATGGAACACACCAGCAGTGTGAGGAGACCTGAAAGTGGCACATGGCAGAGTGTGGCGATGGAGGCAGCAGCAATGGGAGGCCGTACAGGGACCCATGAGAGACTCTGGACTTGGCAGCAGCATGAGGAGGCGGTATAGGGGCCCATGGCAGATTAGGGGCCTGGCAGCAGCTATGGGAGGCCCGTAATCTGCCAGCACCCTATGACAAAAAATGGAACACACCAGCAGTGTGAGGAGACCTGAAAGTGGCACATGTTTGGGGCATGATTCATGGCGGATTTAGTCAGTTGTGTCAGGAACTGGTGGTTTGAAATCCAGACTAATCCACGCCTGATTCATTTTCACAAACGTGAGTCTCTCCACACTTTGGGTGGACAGTCGTGTCCTCCGCGGAGTTGCAATACCTCCTGCCGCACTAAACACGCGCTCCGATGCCACGCTACTGGCCGGGCATGACAGCCTTTCAAGGGCAAATTCAGCTAGTTGGGGCCAAAGGTCAAGTTTCGTTGCCCAGTAGTCAAGGGGATTGTCTACCTCGGTTGGCAGGGTGCTGTCCAAGTAGGCCTAAGCCTGTTGTTTGAGGTCCTGCTCCAGGTCCACCTGATGCTGCTGCTGCTGCTGCGGCTGGTTAGTAGTTTCCTCACTGCGCTGGTGAAGAAAGCTACTCATCATCGACTGCAGACTGAGGCAGCCGCTGCTGGTGGAGCTGCCACTGCTCCTACCACCCCACCCCTCCCCTGCTGCCATGGCAGCGGAACACGAGCGCACAGGGCCCACAGTGTCTGAGGATGGACGTTGGCGCAGACAGGCAGAGACCAGCTGACTACATAGGTGTTTTTTATAGTACGTTATTTTGGCCTCCCTCTCAGCAGGTGTGAAAAAGGCCACCATTTTTGAACGGTAGCGAGGGTCCAACAAGGTGGACAGCCAAAAGTCATCCCTCTGTCTGATGGTTATTATTCGGCTGTCGCTACGCAAGCAACCGAGCATGCTATGGGCCATTTGTGCCAAGGAATGCGAGGGACTCCCTGCCTCCATCTCCACAGCATACTGCCACGGTGCGTCTAGGTCCTCTGTCTCCTCTTCCTCCTCCTCTACCAGATGCTCCTGCTCCTCCACTCCTGTCCGCTGAGTGGAAAAACCACCCATTTCACTCAATAATTCCTGAGCACCAATGTCCTCCTCTACCTCCTCCTCTTCTTCCAGTCCTGCCCCCACAGGGGCCATGTGGCGTTGAGATCTGTGCGCCACGTCTACCGCACCCTGACCAGCCATTGTTAACAGCATTTGTTCCAGGACGTGCAACAGAGGAATGACGTCGTTCATCCCATAGTCCTGCCGACTCACGAATAGCGTGGCCTCCTCAAAGGGCCTGAGCAAGCGCAGGTGTCACGCATGAGCTGCCAATGGCTGACATCTAAGTTACACAGGGAGTACCTTTATCTGCTTTTAACATCAGGAAATCTGTGATGGCCTTTTGCTGTTCGTAAAGGCGGTCTAACATATGTAGGGTTGAATTCCACCTTGTTGCAACGTCACAGCATGAGGAGTCGGTATAGGGGCCCATGGCAGATTAGGGGCCTGGCAGCAGTTATGGGAGGCCCATAATCTGCCAGCACCCTATGACAAAAAATGGAACACACCAGCAGTGTGAGGAGACCTGAAAGTGGCACATGGCAGAGTGTGGCGATGGAGACAGCAGCAATGGGAGGCCGTACAGGGACCCATGAGAGACTCTGGACCTGGCAGCAGCATGAGGAGGCGGTATATAGGGGCCTACGGCAGATTAGGGGCCTGGCAGCAGCTATAGGAGGCCCGTAATCTGCCAGCACCCTATGTCAAAAAATTCAACACACCAGCAGTGTGTGAGGAGACCTGAAAGTGGCACATGGCAGAGTGTGGCGATGGAGACAGCAGCAATGGGAGGCCGTACAGGGACCCATGACAGACTCTGGACTTGGCAGCAGCATGAGGAGGCGGTATATAGGGGCTTATGGCAGATTAGGGGCCTGGCAGCAGCTATAGGAGGCCCGTAATCTGCCAGCACCCTATGTCAAAAAATTCAACACACCAGCAGTGTGAGGAGACCTGAAAGTGGCACATGGCAGAGTGTGGCGATGGAGACAGCAGCAATGGGAGGCCGTACAGGGACCCATGACAGACTCTGAACTTGGCAGCAGCATGAGGAGGCGGTATATAGGGGCCCATGGCAGATTAGGGGCCTGGCAGCAGCTATAGGAGGCCCGTAATCTGCCAGCACCCTATGTCAAAAAATTTAACACACCAGCAGTGTGAAGAGACCTGAAAGTGGCACATGGCAGCAGAGTGTGGCGATGGAGACAGCAGCAATGGGAGGCCGTACAGGGACCCATGAGAGACTCTAGACTTGGCAGCAGCATGAGGAGGCGGTATATAGGGGCCCATGGCAGATTAGGGGCCTGGCAGCAGCTATGTGAGGCCCGTAATCTGCCTGCACCCTATGTCAAAAAATTAAACACACCAGCAGTGTGAAGAGACCTGAAAGTGGCACATGGCATGAGAGACTCTGGACCTGGCAGCAGCAGGAGGAGGCGGTATAGGGGCCCATGGCTGATTAGGGGCCTGGCAGCAGCTATGTGAGGCCCGTTATCTTGCAGCACCCTATGTCAAAAAATTTAACACACCAGCAGTGTGAAGAGACCTGAAAGTGGCACATGGCAGCAGAGTGTGGCGATGGAGACAGCAGCAATGGGAGGCCGTACAGGGACCATGACAGACTCTGGACTTGGCAGCAGCATGAGGAGGCGGTATATAGGGGCCCATGGCAGATTAGGGGCCTGGCAGCAGCTATGTGAGGCCCGTTATCTTGCAGCACCCTATGTCAAAAAATTTAACACACCAGCAGTGTGAAGAGACCTGAAAGTGGCACATGGCAGCAGAGTGTGGCGATGGAGACAGCAGCAATGGGAGGCCGTACAGGGACCCATGAGAGACTCTGGACCTGGCAGCAGCAGGAGGAGGTGGTATATAGGGGCCCATGGCAGATTAGGGGCCTGGCAGCAGCTATGTGAGGCCCGTAATCTGCCTGCACCCTATGTCAAAAAATTTAACACACCAGCAGTGTGAAGAGACCTGAAAGTGGCACATGGCAGCAGAGTGTGGCGATGGAGACAGCAGCAATGGGAGGCCGTACAGGGACCATGACAGACTCTGGACTTGGCAGCAGCATGAGGAGGCGGTATATAGGGGCCCATGGCAGATTAGGGGCCTGGCAGCAGCTATGTGAGGCCCGTAATCTGCCTGCACCCTATGTCAAAAAATTTAACACACCAGCAGTGTGAAGAGACCTGAAAGTGGCACATGGCAGCAGAGTGTGGCGATGGAGACAGCAGCAATGGGAGGCCGTACAGGGACCATGACAGACTCTGGACTTGGCAGCAGCATGAGGAGGCGGTATATAGGGGCCCATGGCAGATTAGGGGCCTGGCAGCAGCTATGTGAGGCCCGTTATCTTGCAGCACCCTATGTCAAAAAATTTAACACACCAGCAGTGTGAAGAGACCTGAAAGTGGCACATGGCAGCAGAGTGTGGCGATGGAGACAGCAGCAATGGGAGGCCGTACAGGGACCCATGAGAGACTCTAGACTTGGCAGCAGCATGAGGAGGCGGTATATAGGGGCCCATGGCAGATTAGGGGCCTGGCAGCAGCTATGTGAGGCCCGTAATCTGCCTGCACCCTATGTCAAAAAATTTAACACACCAGCAGTGTGAAGAGACCTGAAAGTGGCACATGGCAGCAGAGTGTGGCGATGGAGACAGCAGCAATGGGAGGCCGTACAGGGACCATGACAGACTCTGGACTTGGCAGCAGCATGAGGAGGCGGTATATAGGGGCCCATGGCAGATTAGGGGCCTGGCAGCAGCTATGTGAGGCCCGTTATCTTGCAGCACCCTATGTCAAAAAATTTAACACACCAGCAGTGTGAAGAGACCTGAAAGTGGCACATGGCAGCAGAGTGTGGCGATGGAGACAGCAGCAATGGGAGGCCGTACAGGGACCCATGAGAGACTCTGGACCTGGCAGCAGCAGGAGGAGGCGGTATATAGGGGCCCATGGCAGATTAGGGGCCTGGCAGCAGCTATGTGAGGCCCGTAATCTGCCTGCACCCTATGTCAAAAAATTTAACACACCAGCAGTGTGAAGAGACCTGAAAGTGGCACATGGCAGCAGAGTGTGGCGATGGAGACAGCAGCAATGGGAGGCCGTACAGGGACCATGACAGACTCTGGACTTGGCAGCAGCATGAGGAGGCGGTATATAGGGGCCCATGGCAGATTAGGGGCCTGGCAGCAGCTATGTGAGGCCCGTAATCTGCCTGCACCCTATGTCAAAAAATTTAACACACCAGCAGTGTGAAGAGACCTGAAAGTGGCACATGGCAGCAGAGTGTGGCGATGGAGACAGCAGCAATGGGAGGCCGTACAGGGACCCATGAGAGACTCTAGACTTGGCAGCAGCATGAGGAGGCGGTATATAGGGGCCCATGGCAGATTAGGGGCCTGGCAGCAGCTATGTGAGGCCCGTAATCTGCCTGCACCCTATGTCAAAAAATTTAACACACCAGCAGTGTGAAGAGACCTGAAAGTGGCACATGGCAGCAGAGTGTGGCGATGGAGACAGCAGCAATGGGAGGCCGTACAGGGACCCATGAGAGACTCTAGACTTGGCAGCAGCATGAGGAGGCGGTATATAGGGGCCCATGGCAGATTAGGGGCCTGGCAGCAGCTATGTGAGGCCCGTAATCTGCCTGCACCCTATGTCAAAAAATTTAACACACCAGCAGTGTGAAGAGACCTGAAAGTGGCACATGGCAGCAGAGTGTGGCGATGGAGACAGCAGCAATGGGAGGCCGTACAGGGACCATGACAGACTCTGGACTTGGCAGCAGCATGAGGAGGCGGTATATAGGGGCCCATGGCAGATTAGGGGCCTGGCAGCAGCTATGTGAGGCCCGTTATCTTGCAGCACCCTATGTCAAAAAATTTAACACACCAGCAGTGTGAAGAGACCTGAAAGTGGCACATGGCAGCAGAGTGTGGCGATGGAGACAGCAGCAATGGGAGGCCGTACAGGGACCCATGAGAGACTCTGGACCTGGCAGCAGCAGGAGGAGGTGGTATATAGGGGCCCATGGCAGATTAGGGGCCTGGCAGCAGCTATGTGAGGCCCGTAATCTGCCTGCACCCTATGTCAAAAAATTTAACACACCAGCAGTGTGAAGAGACCTGAAAGTGGCACATGGCAGCAGAGTGTGGCGATGGAGACAGCAGCAATGGGAGGCCGTACAGGGACCCATGAGAGACTCTAGACTTGGCAGCAGCATGAGGAGGCGGTATATAGGGGCCCATGGCAGATTAGGGGCCTGGCAGCAGCTATGTGAGGCCCGTAATCTGCCTGCACCCTATGTCAAAAAATTTAACACACCAGCAGTGTGAAGAGACCTGAAAGTGGCACATGGCAGCAGAGTGTGGCGATGGAGACAGCAGCAATGGGAGGCCGTACAGGGACCATGACAGACTCTGGACTTGGCAGCAGCATGAGGAGGCGGTATATAGGGGCCCATGGCAGATTAGGGGCCTGGCAGCAGCTATGTGAGGCCCGTTATCTTGCAGCACCCTATGTCAAAAAATTTAACACACCAGCAGTGTGAAGAGACCTGAAAGTGGCACATGGCAGCAGAGTGTGGCGATGGAGACAGCAGCAATGGGAGGCCGTACAGGGACCCATGAGAGACTCTGGACCTGGCAGCAGCAGGAGGAGGCGGTATATAGGGGCCCATGGCAGATTAGGGGCCTGGCAGCAGCTATGTGAGGCCCGTAATCTGCCTGCACCCTATGTCAAAAAATTTAACACACCAGCAGTGTGAAGAGACCTGAAAGTGGCACATGGCAGCAGAGTGTGGCGATGGAGACAGCAGCAATGGGAGGCCGTACAGGGACCCATGAGAGACTCTAGACTTGGCAGCAGCATGAGGAGGCGGTATATAGGGGCCCATGGCAGATTAGGGGCCTGGCAGCAGCTATGTGAGGCCCGTAATCTGCCTGCACCCTATGTCAAAAAATTTAACACACCAGCAGTGTGAAGAGACCTGAAAGTGGCACATGGCAGCAGAGTGTGGCGATGGAGACAGCAGCAATGGGAGGCCGTACAGGGACCCATGAGAGACTCTAGACTTGGCAGCAGCATGAGGAGGCGGTATATAGGGGCCCATGGCAGATTAGGGGCCTGGCAGCAGCTATGTGAGGCCCGTAATCTGCCTGCACCCTATGTCAAAAAATTTAACACACCAGCAGTGTGAAGAGACCTGAAAGTGGCACATGGCAGCAGAGTGTGGCGATGGAGACAGCAGCAATGGGAGGCCGTACAGGGACCATGACAGACTCTGGACTTGGCAGCAGCATGAGGAGGCGGTATATAGGGGCCCATGGCAGATTAGGGGCCTGGCAGCAGCTATGTGAGGCCCGTTATCTTGCAGCACCCTATGTCAAAAAATTTAACACACCAGCAGTGTGAAGAGACCTGAAAGTGGCACATGGCAGCAGAGTGTGGCGATGGAGACAGCAGCAATGGGAGGCCGTACAGGGACCCATGAGAGACTCTGGACCTGGCAGCAGCAGGAGGAGGTGGTATATAGGGGCCCATGGCAGATTAGGGGCCTGGCAGCAGCTATGTGAGGCCCGTAATCTGCCTGCACCCTATGTCAAAAAATTTAACACACCAGCAGTGTGAAGAGACCTGAAAGTGGCACATGGCAGCAGAGTGTGGCGATGGAGACAGCAGCAATGGGAGGCCGTACAGGGACCCATGAGAGACTCTAGACTTGGCAGCAGCATGAGGAGGCGGTATATAGGGGCCCATGGCAGATTAGGGGCCTGGCAGCAGCTATGTGAGGCCCGTAATCTGCCTGCACCCTATGTCAAAAAATTTAACACACCAGCAGTGTGAAGAGACCTGAAAGTGGCACATGGCAGCAGAGTGTGGCGATGGAGACAGCAGCAATGGGAGGCCGTACAGGGACCCATGAGAGACTCTAGACTTGGCAGCAGCATGAGGAGGCGGTATATAGGGGCCCATGGCAGATTAGGGGCCTGGCAGCAGCTATGTGAGGCCCGTAATCTGCCTGCACCCTATGTCAAAAAATTTAACACACCAGCAGTGTGAAGAGACCTGAAAGTGGCACATGGCAGCAGAGTGTGGCGATGGAGACAGCAGCAATGGGAGGCCGTACAGGGACCCATGAGAGACTCTAGACTTGGCAGCAGCATGAGGAGGCGGTATATAGGGGCCCATGGCAGATTAGGGGCCTGGCAGCAGCTATGTGAGGCCCGTAATCTGCCTGCACCCTATGTCAAAAAATTTAACACACCAGCAGTGTGAAGAGACCTGAAAGTGGCACATGGCAGCAGAGTGTGGCGATGGAGACAGCAGCAATGGGAGGCCGTACAGGGACCCATGAGAGACTCTGGACCTGGCAGCAGCAGGAGGAGGCGGTATATAGGGGCCTATGGCAGATTAGGGGCCTGGCAGCAGCTATAGGAGGCCCGTAATCTGCCAGCACCCTATGTCAAAAAATTCAACACACCAGCAGTGTGAGGAGACCTGAAAGTGGCACATGTTTGAGGCATGATTCATGGCGGATTTAGTCAGTTGTGTCAGGAACTGGTGGTTTGAAATCCAGACTAATCCACGCCTGATTCATTTTCACAAACGTGAGTCTCTCCACACTTTGGGTGGACAGTCGTGTCCTCCGCGGAGTTACAATACCTCCTGCCGCACTAAACACGCGCTCCGATGCCACGCTACTGGCCGGGCATGACAGCCTTTCAAGGGCAAATTCAGCTAGTTGGGGCCAAAGGTCAAGTTTCGTTGCCCAGTAGTCAAGGGGATTGTCTACCTCGGTTGGCAGGGTGCTGTCCAAGTAGGCCCAAGCCTGTTGTTTGAGCTCCTGCTCCAGGTCCACCTGATGCTGCTGCTGCTGCTGCGGCTGGTTAGTAGTTTCCTCACTGCGCTGGTGAAGAAAGCTACTCATCATCGACTGCAGACTGAGGCAGCCGCTGCTGGTGGAGCTGCCACTGCTCCTACCACCCCACCCCTCCCCTGCTGCCATGCCAGCGGAACGCGAGCGCACAGGGCCCACAGTGTCTGAGGATGGACGTTGGCGCACAAAGGCAGAGACCAACTGACTACATAGGTGGTTTTTATAGTACGTAATTTTGGCCTCCCTCTCAGCAGGTGTGAAAAAGGCCACCATTTTGGACCGGTAGCGAGGGTCCAACAAGGTGGACAGCCAAAAGTCATCCCTCTGTCTGATGGTTATTATTCGGCTGTCGCTACGCAAGCAACCGAGCATGCTATGGGCCATTTGTGCCAAGGAATGCGAGGGACTCCCTGCCTCCATCTCCACAGCATACTGCCACGGTGCGTCTGGGTCCTCTGTCTCCTCCTCCTCCTCCTCTACCAGATGCTCCTGCTCCTCCACTCCTGTCCGCTGAGTGGAAAAACCACCCATTTCACTCAATAATTCCTGAGCACAAATGTCCTCCTCTACCTCCTCCTCTTCTTCCTGTCCTGCCCCCACAGGGGTCATGTGGCGTTGAGATCTGTGCGCCACGTCTACCGCACCCTGACCAGCCATTGTTAACAGCATTTGTTCCAGGACGTGCAACAGAGGAATGACGTCGTTCATCCCATAGTCCTGCCGACTCACGAATAGCGTGGCCTCCTCAAAGGGCCTGAGCAAGCGGCAGGTGTCACGCATGAGCTGCCAATGGCTGACATCTAAGTTACACAGGGGAGTACCTTTATCCGCTTGTAACATCAGGAAATCGGTGATGGCCTTTCGCTGCTCGTAAAGGCGGTCTAACATGTGTAGGGTTGAATTCCACCTTGTTGCAACGTCGCAGATCAGGCGATGCTGTGGAATTCCGTTCTGCCGCTGCAGCTCAATGAGGGTGTTCTTTGCGGTGTAGGAATGGCTGAAATGCATGCACAGTTTACGTGACATTTTAAGGATGTCTTGCAGTGGGATGGTGGATTTTAGGAACCGCTTGACAACCAGATTGAACACGTGAGCCATGCATGGCGCATGGCACAACCTTCCTTGACGCAGAGCAGACACCATGTTCTTTCCGTTGTCAGTCAACATGGTTCCGATTTTTAGTTTGCGCGGAGACAGCCATCTGTCGATTTCTCTGTTCATTACACTCAGCAGTTCCTCCCCTGTGTGACTACGTTCGCCAAGGCATACCAGGTGCAGCACAGCGTGACACCGTTGCGCCCTGCACATGTGATATGCCGGTCGGGTAATGGGACTTGGCACGGGGGTGGCGGCTGAGGACACGGCGGAAAAAGAGGTGGTAGAGGCGGACATGCTTGCTGGACCAAGGACGTGCAAACGTGGAGGCAAAAGCGTCGTGACCTGTCCAAGTTGCTGGTGCGGCTGTGCCGGCACCACGTTCACCCAGTGGGCCGTAAATGACATGTACTGTCCCTGACCGTAGTTACAGCTCCACACGTCGGCGCTGCCGTGCACTTTGGCAGAGACCGACATGCTCAAAGACTGGCCCACCATCTCTTCTACATGTGAATGCAGGGCTGGCACTGCCTTTTGGGCAAAGAAATGACGGCTTGGCACTCTCCACCGCGGCGCGGCACAAGCCATCATTTCTCGGAAAGGTGCTGAGTCCACCAGTTGGAAAGGGAGGGACTGCAGCACCAGCAACTTGGACAGGAGGACGTTCAGCTTTTGCACCGTCGGGTGCGTGCTCGCAAACTGTTGTCTCTTGGATACGGATTCCAAGAAAGACTGTTGACGGAATCCGAGAAGAGGAGTAGCAGGAGAAGGAGCATCTGAACGAGCGGAAGATGCCAATGAGCGACAACTCCCCTCAGCAGAGGTGTTGGAGCCTTGACTGGCTGATAGAGGGCGATTGACGACGTCGGGTGACGGAGCAAGTAACGGAGCGGGTGATGGAGCGGGGGCTGGGGCAGGCAGAACCGCCGTATGTTTATCACGGTTTTCCCAGGCCACCGAATGGTGACGCTGCATATGCTGACGCAACGCTGTAGTCCCAACATGGGCCCCCTGGCCACGCTTGCATTTCTGGCCACATAGTCGACATACGGCTACGTTTACTTCCTCGGGCGGCTTGAGGAAAAATTGCCACACCACCGAGTAGGAAACTTTGCCCCCGCTACTCTTCACTGGCTGACTGCTACTTCCTCCGTGCGCACCGGCACCACTACTGGCCGTGGTGGTAGGCTGCAGTGGAGCTGGTGCTCTACTCCGTGGACGTTTGGCTCCACTGACACTGATGCGACCCTGCTGCTGTCTCCTGGGCAACCCACCGACTGTTTTGCTCGCTGCCAAGCTGCCACCCTCTTCTCCTGATGATGCGGAAGAAATTGCCTGATGACGACGAGGCTGCCAAGTGCGATCAACCTCCTCATCATCAAGTAGGGTCTCCGCCTCACTACTAGCCCCCTCGGCTGCGTCTGGGTCAGGAGACAGACCTGTCTCTAGACCGGCTACCGAGCCACTCTCCTCGCCAGTACTTGTTCGCTTGGCTGCTGAAAAGGCCGATGTCTCCCCCCGTTCCTGACCGCCCTCTGTTAGCTCTTCCTCACTGTACAGTGGGGCTGAGCCCACAGCATGCGATACTTCGCTTGGTGAGGGAACAGCAAAGGACAGGGGCAGGTAGAGGACACGTGATTTCAGTGGGCTTGGTCCCGGGCCATGCCAACTAACGGTTGTGTCTGACGTACCCACCGACCGTTGGCTGTAGGTGTCAGAGGTGACCTGGGAAGAGGAAGACGACCGAGCCAACCAATCAATGACGGCAGGGTTGTCGGTGGAGACACGACCGCTGGATGACACCGGGAGCACTGGCCTCTGGCTGCGAATACTGCTGCCTCGACCCCTTCCTCTGCTGCCACGTCTGCTCGCTCCTAAAACATTGCCTCCTCTGCCACTCCTCTGCATGTTGTCTGACATACTATTTAATTCAACGATTAGGTGTCCCTGAGTAACAATTCTCTGGCACTCAGTAACAATTCTGTCTGTCCCTGAGTATGAATTCTGTGGCCCTGAGTAACAATTGTGTGTCTGTGCAAGTAACAATTCTGTGTCTGTGCAAGTAACAATTTTGTGTCTGTGAGAGTAACAATTCTCTGGCACTCAGTAACAATTCTGTCTGTCCCTGAGTAACAATTCTCTGGCACTCAGTAACAATTCTGTCTGTCCCTGAGTAACAATTCTGTCTGTCCCTGAGTATGAATTCTGTGGCCCTGAGTAAGAATTCTCTGGCACTCAGTAACAATTCTGTCTGTCCCTGAGTATGAATTCTGTGGCCCTGAGTAACAATTGTGTGTCTGTGCAAGTAACAATTCTGTGTCTGTGCAAGTAACAATTTTGTGTCTGTGAGAGTAACAATTCTCTGGCACTCAGTAACAATTCTGTCTGTCCCTGAGTAACAATTCTCTGGCACTCAGTAACAATTCTGTCTGTCCCTGAGTATGAATTCTGTGGCCCTGAGTAACAATTCTGTCTCTGTGCGAGTAACAATTCTGTGTCTGTGCAAGTAACAATTTTGTGTCTGTGAGAGTAACAATTCTCTGGCACTCAGTAACAATTCTGTCTGTCCCTGAGTAACAATTCTCTGGCACTCAGTAACAATTCTGTCTGTCCCTGAGTAACAATTCTCTGGCACTCAGTAACAATTCTGTCTGTCCCTGAGTATGAATTCTGTGGCCCTGAGTAACAATTGTGTGTCTGTGCAAGTAACAATTCTGTGTCTGTGCAAGTAACAATTTTGTGTCTGTGAGAGTAACAATTCTCTGGCACTCAGTAACAATTCTGTCTGTCCCTGAGTAACAATTCTCTGGCACTCAGTAACAATTCTGTCTGTCCCTGAGTATGAATTCTGTGGCCCTGAGTAACAATTCTGTCTCTGTGCGAGTAACAATTCTGTGTCTGTGCAAGTAACAATTTTGTGTCTGTGAGAGTAACAATTCTCTGGCACTCAGTAACAATTCTGTCTGTCCCTGAGTAACAATTCTCTGGCACTCAGTAACAATTCTGTCTGTCCCTGAGTAACAATTCTCTGGCACTCAGTAACAATTCTGTCTGTCCCTGAGTAACAATTCTCTGGCACTCAGTAACAATTGTGTGTCTGTGCAAGTAACAATTCTGTGTCTGTGCAAGTAACAATTTTGTGTCTGTGAGAGTAACAATTCTCTGGCACTCAGTAACAATTCTGTCTGTCCCTGAGTAACAATTCTCTGGCACTCAGTAACAATTCTGTCTGTCCCTGAGTATGAATTCTGTGGCCCTGAGTAACAATTCTGTCTCTGTGCGAGTAACAATTCTGTGTCTGTGCAAGTAACAATTTTGTGTCTGTGAGAGTAACAATTCTCTGGCACTCAGTAACAATTCTGTCTGTCCCTGAGTAACAATTCTATGGCACTCAGTAACAATTCTGTCTTCCCTGAGTAACAATTCTCTGGCACTCAGTAACAATTCTGTCTGTCCCTGAGTATGAATTCTGTGGCCCTGAGTAACAATTCTGTCTCTGTGCGAGTAACAATTCTGTGTCTGTGCAAGTAACAATTTTGTGTCTGTGAGAGTAAGAATTCTCTGGCACTCAGTAACAATTCTGTCTGTCCCTGAGTAACAATTCTCTGGCACTCAGTAACAATTCTGTCTGTCCCTGAGTATGAATTCTGTGGCCCTGAGTAACAATTGTGTGTCTGTGCAAGTAACAATTCTGTGTCTGTGCAAGTAACAATTTTGTGTCTGTGAGAGTAACAATTCTCTGGCACTCAGTAACAATTCTGTCTGTCCCTGAGTAACAATTCTCTGGCACTCAGTAACAATTCTGTCTGTCCCTGAGTAACAATTCTGTCTGTCCCTGAGTATGAATTCTGTGGCCCTGAGTAAGAATTCTCTGGCACTCAGTAACAATTCTGTCTGTCCCTGAGTATGAATTCTGTGGCCCTGAGTAACAATTGTGTGTCTGTGCAAGTAACAATTCTGTGTCTGTGCAAGTAACAATTTTGTGTCTGTGAGAGTAACAATTCTCTGGCACTCAGTAACAATTCTGTCTGTCCCTGAGTAACAATTCTCTGGCACTCAGTAACAATTCTGTCTGTCCCTGAGTATGAATTCTGTGGCCCTGAGTAACAATTCTGTCTCTGTGCGAGTAACAATTCTGTGTCTGTGCAAGTAACAATTTTGTGTCTGTGAGAGTAACAATTCTCTGGCACTCAGTAACAATTCTGTCTGTCCCTGAGTAAGAATTCTCTGGCACTCAGTAACAATTCTGTCTGTCCCTGAGTAACAATTCTCTGGCACTCAGTAACAATTCTGTCTGTCCCTGAGTAACAATTCTGTCTGTCCCTGAGTATGAATTCTGTGGCCCTGAGTAAGAATTCTCTGGCACTCAGTAACAATTCTGTCTGTCCCTGAGTATGAATTCTGTGGCCCTGAGTAACAATTGTGTGTCTGTGCAAGTAACAATTCTGTGTCTGTGCAAGTAACAATTTTGTGTCTGTGAGAGTAACAATTCTCTGGCACTCAGTAACAATTCTGTCTGTCCCTGAGTAACAATTCTCTGGCACTCAGTAACAATTCTGTCTGTCCCTGAGTAACAATTCTCTGGCACTCAGTAACAATTCTGTCTGTCCCTGAGTAACAATTCTCTGGCACTCAGTAACAATTCTGTCTGTCCCTGAGTAACAATTCTGTCTGTCCCTGAGAATGAATTCTGTGGCCCTGAGTAAGAATTCTCTGGCACTCAGTAACAATTCTGTCTGTCCCTGAGTAACAATTCTCTGGCACTCAGTAACAATTCTGTCTGTCCCTGAGTAAAAATTCTGTGGCCCTAATAACGTTTCTGTGGCCCTAAGTAACAATTCTCTGGCACTGAGTAACAATTCTGTCTGTCCCTGAGTATGAATTCTGTGGCCCTAACTAGCGTTTCTTTGTCCCTAAATAACGATTCTGTGGCCCTCATTAACAAGTCTGTGTCCCTGAGTAATGGTTCTCTGTCCCTAAGTAACTTCTCTCTGTCCCCAATTCTCGTTTCTGTGGCCCTAACTCTGTCCCTGTCCCTAGTACAGAGCGGTCTGCCTCTGTTCAATGACTGCAGGCAAATGAAGATTTCCAAAATGGCCGCTATATATACCTCGACCATTACACAGTGCTGGCTGGCTGGCTGCTGATTGGCTGATGCGATCACATGTCGTTGAGGAATGCATTATGGGGCAGCGCGCCTTGTCTGCGCGCCTTCCCCGACATCCCCGCTCCGTCGCCGCACATGTCAGCCGCCATTTTCGGAAAAATTTCGATTCGCGCGTCCGAATTAGGCTGTTTTTCGGATTCGGCACGAATCGAAATTTTTCCGAAATTCGACTCGAATTCCACTTCGGATACTTCGATTCGCTCATCTCTAATTATAACATTAGGAGAGACCTTTTTTCCCTGCTGAAAGACAGGTAAAATAAAGTGTGAACATTTTCAGCTATTTATATTACATTTGGATGGTAATAGAATTGGATTATGAAAGAAAATCCTTACTGAGGGAAAATATAGGCCAGTATTTCTGACTTTTCCAAAGGTCACCAATGGCACTCGCTATATTCCTCTCAGTATGTTTTCTTAAAGCTTAAGTTGAGGTAAAACTTTTTTTAAATCAGCACAAGGGATGTACTTTCATTAATCCCTCGCTCCCCTTGCGTTGGTGTCAGTTGTCATAGTTGATATCTTCTGTCTTTTGCCCTCCTTCCATAGCCCACAGTCATAATCTGATGCTGTGGGGGTTAACAGAGTGAAGCGGCCTGTCGCAGGCACTCATCAAGAATGCCAACTTTTTTCACCCTCCACCTTTCATAGATACTTTACTATAGCTTCCATGAATGGAAAGCTATTTATGAATGTAAGACATATTAATGAATAAAGGTTCCCCTTTTGGACAGAGGATTTCAACTATGACAGCTGGAATCAGCACAAAGGATACTTCAGAATAAATGCATGTTCTGTCCCTGATTTTTTAAAATTGGCCTTTAATGCCATACATAATGTATAATTTTTCATTCTTTTATTTAGAAAATTTCAAAGTAAAAGTAATCACATTTTGCCATGTTACAAGTTACATCATAGAAGCACAGGCAAAGAAAATTACAGAAGAGAAAAAAAATTTAACAACAACAAAAAAATTCCAAAGAATATACAAAATGTAAAATAATTTTTAACACAAAGGAAAAAAACAATAAAAACAAACTACACCAAGAAAAATAAAAAAAAAACAACAATATCCAATGTGTCTGTTTTTTTTTTGTCCAGCACACACCAATGTACACATATATACAAGCCTTAAAGGCCAATTAACATACATAACATTGTATATACATATGCAAATACATATGCAAATATATACAGAAGCAAAAAGCGCTTCAATTTCCAATAAATTCATGTGATGCCGCAAAGCTCCAAGGTACATGTCCAAAATAAAGTTCTGTCCCTTCAAAAGCCGACCCTCAAAGTTAGACAAAGATCATCTAGTCATCCCTCCAAAAGGCACTGTCCCTCCAATGAACATGTCACCTAGGACAAAAAAAGGGAAAGGTAAGTTCCAACATCATTAAAACATATAAAGATGCATATATACCAAAAGCCATACAACTTTAATATCTACAAAAAAGAAAAGAGTAAAAAGATCACAAGGCTCACAGACTCCTGCGAATTCCAGATTCTGAAGAAACCCTCAGGCACCTGGCTACCTTCAAACCAAAAACAGGGAGAAGGCATCAAACTTCCTGCAAACTCATGGAAAAAAAAACTCCCATCAGGCCACAAACCAACTTTTCCATAACGCAAACTTCCATACATAATGTATAATATACCTGTAATATGTATGATATTCAGTTGAAACCGCACTTGTTTTAACAGTTTTACTAATATTTATAGGTAAAGTTGATGCAGGGTATATCCGATTGCCTCTTGGGGGATCAGGAAGGAATATTTTCAGGTGCAACTCTTCATAGACACCAATCGTCTTACAGGTTTCATTGCCAAAGCTTCATTGAACAAGCTAAAGTTAGAAGCCGACTGGCTACCATGCACAGCTGCACCAGATTCTGAATGCACCAGTTTTAAAAAATCTACCCCATAGGGTTTTGGCATGCAATCATTATTTCAGAAAAAACGTGTTGAATCTTTCACCTTTGAACCTCGTGAAGAGTGGGAATGCCTGCAATGGTCATTCAGTACATTCCTATTGACCTGATACACATTGATATACATTAAAACATTTTTAGGAAAGAAATAAGGTCTACAGCTATACACTTTACAGCTATACACTATATATATATATATATATATATATATATATATACATATACATTCCCATAATAAATGATTAGTGGCCCCCTCTCAGGCTCACAAGGTCTGATGAATTAGATGCTGCTGGCTAGGGAGGGTGCAGGCTGGGCAAAGGTACGTCCAGACCCAAAGCACGCTGCAGAAGTAGGAAGAGATAACCCAACTGCTGCACACCTCTTCCGGCCTAAGAGCTTAGCAGGTAAAAGCAGACTTAGCTCAATTTATCCAAGCCATACCCACAACATGTTTTGCCCCACCCCTGCCCACCAGGTGTGGGGCAAAACATGTTGGGGACATGGCTTGGATGAATCCAGCTCAGGCTGCTTTTACTTAACCACTTGGTCTGGGCTTGCTGCACAGCATTTGGGGTATCTCTTCCTATTTCTACTAAATACTGTAAATATATATATATATATAAAATACTTTTTTTTTTCCAAGTGAGTGGTCCTGGATAGAGAGATGGGGGGTGGTGTTTTCTTCTGCTCCAAAAGTACTGTGCAAAATACCATTTACATAATATTGTATAGCAAGGCAACTGAAAAACACACACATAAAAAACTACTTTTAAACATGTTTTATAATAATAGCTAAAAACTGAGTACTTACTAATACAACATTATAATTTTTCAAAAGTAATGCTTTGTGGGGCAGAGGGTGCTTCATTGGAGGCAAGAAATGGTAAAGTCATTAAACATAACGGGCTCTAAAAGTGTTACGATCTCCAATATTTTTGAAATTCTAGCCAATTAATTTAGTTCAATAATATACAGATGTCTTATGTATTAATGCCAAATAATGAGTTTATTTTCTCAGTAATCTAGCCTTTCACTAGTTAATCACCAGCGTACTGCTCTTGCTATTTTTATGGCAGCTGTCGGTATTCACAAGTGAAATGATATCATCATCCTGGGTAATTTTGCTACAAACACTACATGAAAAGATGATGAAGAGGTCCTGGTTTTTAAATTCTCTATAATAATGGCTACATTTTTCTTCAAGTGAAACATTTTGCCCTATTTAGTCTATCCCTGTAAGATTAATTTGCTCTCAAGTAAATGAGATTGGGTCCTTTTTTTTGTATCTTTTCCCACTTTGACAGATTAAATCATCTTTATAATGTAAATGGTGAAATGGTTACGTTGTATTGTCCTTGAGTGGTAACCAAGGCAACTAAGTCAATACATGTCAATCATATTTTATTCAAGGATTCCCAAATGTCCACCTGAATCATTGCCTCAATGAAGGCAAAATCTCCGACTTCTAAATTAGATTTCTGCTTCCTTCATCAGTTTTGTCTAAATAAATATTAAAATACCAGAAAGCGGTAGAAATGAAGGCTGCATTCTGAAGGGTTCAGTTAACTTATGTATTTTAAAGGGCAACTCTAGTCAAACAGCTGAATATGCAGTTGTAGTTGAACATACTTTTCTGATTCATCCACTTCTGCTGTTCTCTATGGCACTTTATTCCATTGTGATCCACAACAGAAATGACAGGTGCCGCTCAAGGCTCTCCCAGGTCCTCTTGCATAACAAACCGCTAGCAGTGCCAACAAGGACAGAGCTCGTCCCAGCTCAAAACATTCAGTAAGGAAGTCCTAAAAGTCACGCATCACAGCAAAAATCTGAGAAGCTGTATGACAGTCTGAGCCTGGCTCCAACCAGGCCATGCCCTCCAATGCATCCCACTCTGCCCTAGATCTTAACCATGATTAAGCTTTAGGGGTGCAGTGAAATGTGTTGGAGGGGTGGCTGGTGGAGCCTGGGTTGAGGTTGTCATATGCCTTTTCACAGGGTTTTGCTGTTATATGAGACTTTTAGAACTTCCTTCCCTACATGATGCCATTCTGACTTTAGCAAACTAAACGTTACTCTTGTAGTGACCCAAATAGAAGGAAAGCTACATGCCTGGTCTAACCTGCCATTCAATATGATGGGTCGTATTATCATTATGAAAATTATTTACTTGGCTAAATTACTTTATCCTCTAAGGACATCTCCAGTCTTCCTACCTAGAAAGTTGTTTAAAAAAATGGATAGTATCATATCTTCCTTCATTTGGAATAACTCCCCACCCGGGTTTGCAAGGACCTCATTACAAGCCTCTCCAGACAATGGCATCCTTCCTTGGCCAAATTGCTACCTTTATTTTTTAGCTACAGAGCTTACATATGTATATGATTGGCTATATTCTGAGTCTCCCAACCCCTCTACCACCCTGATGGCAGCCCTAGGGGGTGTGTCCAGGTGCTCGGTAGACAACCTACATAGAATAGCTTTATCACACTGAAATAAATTCTCCCCAAAGGATGTGTGCTAGATGGCATTGATAGCAGGGGAGAAGATTTAGGGTCTGGAGGGGCATAGTGTTATGCCACGTGCACCCCTGTGGTACAATCGTAAATTTGAGGAACTGTACCGGCAACAGGAGGAATACGTGTTCTGTAATAACCAGTTTCTTTCTTTTGATGTTATTAAAGAAAAACATGGATTCCAGGATAATTTTTTTCATTTATCTTTTATTAAGACATGCTGTAAAAGTCCAATTTGGTGAACACATGGAAATTTCTTCTTCTCCTCTGGAATGCCTTATCTACAGTTTGATCCTAGTCATGACAAATTGGTCACTACATTCTACAACTGATTACAACTTGCAGGCTCAAATCCCTTTGCAGCCTCTTATAAGAGGTGGCTTTGATATATCCCCACTTTCACTGATAACCGCGGGAAGAGGTTATTGAAACATGTTTCAAAGATATCATTAGCACAGCTGATCACTTCATTCAGTTCAGATTTATATATCATCTTCACTACACTCCAGCAAGACTCTCCAATAACCCCCTCAGCTCCAGTCAGCTGTACAAAATGTGGTGAGGAGTCTGCAACCTTATGCATATGTTTTAGTCACGTCCAAGCATAGCGACCTTCCGGTCTGATTTCTATTCCTTACTGGAATTTAATCTGGATTTTTCAGCACCTAAAACCCCAGCAGTATGGAATCTTTGACGGTTTTGTTCCTCACATGTATAGTCACTCCTTATTTTGCTTTTCTATGCATGGAAAGCCATTCTACTATAGACATGTGGTTCATTTAATTCCGAATCAAAATTCAGACAAATTTTTTGCTATTTGGACATTCAGATAGATCAGAATTTCCAAATTACAATAATAGCAAATTTGAACAAATCTGAAATAACTAAACAAAATTTATTCTGAAATTCAAATAGAATTTAAATTCGAGTTTGAATTCGAAAATGAAATTGAATTCAAAAACAAGAAAAAAAAAGAATATAGCAAAACAGAACAGAATAGAACAGAAAATAAAAGAATAAACTAGAATAGAAAAGAATAGAATAGAAAATATTAGAATAGAAGAGAAATAGAATAAAATAGAATAGAAAATAAAGGAATAGACTAGAAAATAATAGAATATATAAAAAAAATAGAAAAGAATTGACTAGAAAACAAAAGAATAGAAGAAAATCAACTAGAAAAAATAATGGAATAGAAAATAACAAAATAAAAAGAACATTACCATCTTCCTAAATTCAAATTTCGAAGAGAAGAAATTTGAATTCAAATAGAATAGATTAGAATAGGATATATAAGAATAGACTAGAAAATAACAGAATAGACTAGAAAAGAAAAGAATAGAAAAAAACATTAAAACAAAATAGAATATACTGTATCTGTCTTTGGAAATAAAAATTTTGAATAGAATAAATTTGAATTTGAATCAAAATTTGATCCATTTTTTTATTTGGTCTAACTGAATTCAATTTGACCGAACTAGGAAAATCAAATCGAATTTGCAAACAAAATAATGAAACAAAACAAATTCCAAAAACAAATAAAATGAGTTTAACAAATCTAACTAAAATAAATTATTTAAATAGCGAAACAAAACAGATGTTTTTATTCTGCACATATCTATTCTACTATACTGGAAAAATGTGTCTTATCCTACTGTGCAATATGTCAGCTGTTTAATTACAAATTTTGGTAAATTATTGACCTCCGAGAAAAAAATTTGCTAATTCTTACATATTTTTATTAGATTCATTAGAAAACAGGTGATAAAGGTGCTGGTTGGCTAACATTTTCAAGATATTTTACAATAAATATTTATACACAGGTGAGGATATTTGCCTACAAGGGAGGGAGGTATCTGATGATCATGATGCCTTATACTGTAACTTCTCGACAGAGTACGGTAGAACAATGGAATGGTACCACATGGGAATATATAAATTTATCTTCACTTTGAGTCTGAAGATCATTACCTAACTGTAATTTATTGTTCTTTTATTGCAAGGTACATTTGTCTTGGTCAGATCATCATACAGTTACATCTGGTGGCTTGTGAAAGTGTCATTGCCTAACATTTCCAAGAAACAGTTACGTGATATTTTCTTTCAGAAGCCAAGATACCTCAAAACTGTGTGAACATCGCACATAGCTTCTGCTACATTTGTGGCAAGGTTACATTTGCATCTCAAAAGTGCAGTATGATGGCAGTGGTAAAAAAGGCATACCACCTATATTTTGGATGCAAAATAGGGGATCAGGAGAAGAGTTGAGCCCCTCATTGTTGTTGTATTACATATGCAACTTATCTGTGTCATTGGCTAAACAAGTAGAAAAAGTGCATGCCTTTCGCAGTCCCAATGGTGTGGAGGGAATCCACCAATCACAGTAGCAACTGCTATTTTTTGCATGGTTCTCCCAATTGCAAAAGGGATCTCAAGAAAGAAGAAGTGGACCATGGAATAGCCAAACATTCCATCTGCACTGCGTCTTGTACCCCATGATAAGGACTTGCCAATTCTAGATCCACCAGAATCCTACTCTCAAGACTCAGATGTTGATAAAAACGAGGAGCAGGATGCAGCTAATCCAGGGCCACCCATGTCAGTGGACCCAGACTTTAGCCCACCGTATGCTCCTCCTGAACCACATCTAATTTCACAGAGTGAACTAAATGAATTTGTCAGTTTTTCATGCAAAAAGCATGAAAATGTTACATGAAAAAGCAATAAATGAATGGAAAGATATGTTATTGGTATCAATAAAAAGGTACATTTATAATGATTGGTATGGTACTATTCTCATTGCTATATCACATTTTGCAGAAAAGTTATGGAGCATAATCACACATCCCCCTCACAATTTTGAATTATTTTGATGCAATTTTGACCTGAAGCTATATCTTGGAAACTGGAGCCAATTAATACTCAGGATTTAATTTTCCTTTATTGGTGACCCAATTCTGGTAAAATTTAGCTACTTTCACACTTGGATATGGCAGCCATGGTTAGATGCTCCAGTGTTGCAAGATGCTGATATGGTTTCTTCTCAGTAAGCTTTCTGATGTTGCTTTGTTAGCTATTATGGTGTTTTTTTCTGAAGGGCAGGTGATCTTTCAGACTTGTGTATTAATGCTGACTGTACTATTTGCACAGCTTAAATCGTTCCCTGAGGCGAGAGAGAGGAAAGAGTGTGTGGTGAGCATCTTTTTGTGTGTGTTTTGTTTGTTTTTTTGTCCTTGGGTTATTTTCTTTTTCTTTGTACTGTGATTATTTTCTATATGGCTTTATATACTACTGGTCTATGCAACAACATTGATATTTTTTGTACCATGATTGTATAGGCTTTACGCAGCCTAGCAAGATATAGTTATTACTCAGTGCTTTGTAGTACTCTGTTTTGTAATTTTTGTTAACCACTTGCCCTCCTGAGGATTTACCCCCCCCCCCCCTTCCTGACCAGGCTATTTTTTTCATTACGGCGCTGCGTTACCTTAACTGACAATTGAGCAGTCATGCAACGCTGAACCCAAATTAAATTTATGTCCTTTCTTCCCACAAATTTAGCTTTTTTTCAGTGGCATTTGATCTTCTGTGCGTTTATATTTTTTTGCGCTATAAAATAAAAAGACTGACAATTTTGAGAAAAAAACAATATTTTTTACTTTTTCTATTTAACATGTCCAGTAAAACATTTTTTAAAATCAAACGTCATCATATATTTAGGCCAAAATGTATTCTGCTATATGTCTTTGCTAATAAAAAAAATCCCAATAGGTGTAAATTAAATGGTTTACGTGACAGTTTTAGCGTTTACAAATGGTTAACTGTGTGCTGGGAGTGTTTTACTGGGGAGCTGTGTCAGTGTGCTTCACTGTAAGCACACTGCTTTGGATGGCTGTGTTGTGCACAGCCATCCAAAGCAATGTGCCCGAGCTGACAGGGAGGAGAACTGTTAGTCAGGGGTGGACTGACAACTCATGGGGCCCCCAGGCAATAGGGGATCATGGGGCCCCTGTGTCCTTGCCCAAACTCAAAAAAGCCCATGATAAAGGTACCAGGGGCATCTCATGGGGCCCCCTACTGATCCTGGGCCCTCGGGCAGTGCCCAAGTTTCCAAATTGTCAGTCAGCCCCTGCTTTTAGTAAACAAAACAGTCCTCCTCCCCATCGGTGACCGTTGAGGAATCACCGACCGGGACATGGTAATTGACAGCCATGGCCGCAAACAGTCTTTTTGTTTGTTTAGCAAAAAATTTAAAAACCAAACGGTGATTAAATACCACCAAGAGAAAGCTCTATCTGTCTCAAAAAAACATTTTTTGTTTGTTTGGGTACAGTGTTGCATAACTGTGCAATTGTCATTCAAAGTGAAATAGGACTGAAAGCTGAAAATTGGCCTTGGCAGAAAGGGGGTGAAAGTGCCCGGTAGGCGAGTGGTTAACCTCTTCACACTGACAGTACGCAAATATGCAGCGCTCGGTGTCAAGGCCCATGCGTACCATTTGTAAACAAACATGTGCTGAGCACGCGTGCCCTGCCTGCTCCCAGCACGTGTCAGCATTCCACGGATAGGTCCAGATCTCTCCTAGTGATCGGGACCTTTCCAATGATGTGACTGCCGTGACAATTAATCATGGTGGTCACATGACCCTAAACCCCACTTCACCTCCTGGCGTCAGAAACCCCTTACAGGGCAGGGAGGTGTCGGCGTGAAGGAGTTAAGCACATTTAGACATGTTTGCATGTGTTTAGGCCATCAGTCTTCGCCTGAATGTGCTGGTCCTGTTTTTTTTTTTTGCCTCTAAACGCCTGTAAACTCCTATGTGTGCCTCTACACATAGGCTAACATAGAGGGGCATTTAGATGCAGTAAAAAAAAAAAAAAAAAAATTGAATACCTGCAAAAGCAGCATTTTTAAATGCTTAGTGTGCATGAAGCCTTAGGGTTTAGATCTGCTTAAAAATAGGTCACACGTTTCATACCTGGAAACAACCTATGGGCACACATGGGTGCACTCCTGGCAGAACAAACTTTCAGACATATACTTGTCTCTTCACACATGCAAGCTTAATATAGCTTTCTTTTTCTAGAACTATTTCAAGGCTTCTCTGGTGGGGATTTTGCTTGAATAAAGCTGTCAAAATGTAATCCCTCCACTTCCTTGAGATATTTTGAGGTGAATTACTTTCTCAAACATAGCAAAAGTTGATTTTTTTTACATCCCTTTTACTTACAATCTCAGTGCTCCTATACAGCTTTCAAACACAAAATAAATAAAGAATGTTTCATTCATTTCTATTTTAGAAAAAAAAAAAATCCCTAAATGATGGCTTTGATTCTCTATTATACATCACATTCAGCGTCTCTTCTGCGTTGTTTATTTATGACCGGTGGAATGTTCTAAATTGAGCAAAAAAAAAAGAGAAAAAGATGATGTTTATTTCTTTTTCCTCCCAAAGCCAGTTAAATGAAGGGCAAAATGCCCCTGCAGCAACACCTGAAGTGGATGGAGGCTTGGATTGCCTGTGGTGGTAAGCTCAATAATATCCTGTCCCTAATAGCTTCAGCTCCAGTCTGAACGCCAGGTTATGAAGGATGAACCGGAGTAAATGGTAAATCATGGCATATCAGTTTTCCGAGGCAGCTCGGTGTGTTGCCCTGTTCAAATTACTAGCATATGTCATGTTGCATGCAAACAGTTGTGCTTAAAATATTGCCGAGTCAGGTTCTGACAGGAACACTAGACATCAACCATACATTAACAAGAGGATTTGTTTTGTATCTCCAGCAGTTCCGATATCTATGGCATCATAACGATAACTGAGGATATATGAATGGCACTGGATCGGCGCTGTGCTTATTAGCATTTAAAGCTGAACTTCAAGCAAACGGCAAAGTACACAGATGAAATACAGATAGAGGAGCTGTTTTACCTGCCAACGAATTGGTATTTCTGTCAATTCAGTTTTGAGATCTATACAGCTCTGTTCTATCTGTCATACTGCACACTTTTGGCTACAACTGTGTGCTGTGATCTTCCGTAGTGCAGGTGGAGGCATTTTTGCTTACTAGAAATATGGCATCTTTTTACATAGGTGCTATATTAGGTAAATTTTGTTATTGGCTCACTGTAACCAGTGTAGTTGCATGTGATTAGTTAGGTCTGTTTTGTGTTTCACTGGCTGCAGGGTTCGAATGCTCACCTCTTTCTGGCTAGACATGTTCCAGAAGATAGAGGGCTTGGAAAGTCAAATTAGCAGCTGAATAATTATGCAGCCCATGCCAATTCATGGGGAGAGTGTGCCCAGATGGTGGCTGGGAGTGTATATAAATACTCTGAGACCAGGAACAGAGGTATCTTGTTCTGGAGGAGGAGATCACAGCCTAGGGGGGCTGATTGCCCCCTAGGCAAGCTTGCCATATGTCTGCAAGTTCATTGAGGTTGCAGCTGGGCTTGCTGGAGGACCTATTTTGCTGAAAGTTGTTGGAGATGACTTAGGGGCTTTTTGTCTGAGGACTTAGCCTCCTTCCAATGTCTTCCAGGCACTTCCACCCAGTCTATCAATTGTCAAAGGACATTAGTGAGTACTGACTGGTTTGTGAGAGATCCTAGAGACTGTTTTCTTTTGGCACCCCTCTGGTGCTAGAGACAGCTGTGTTCAAAGGGGACATTATGTCTGGTGTCCTAAAGATCTCCATCCATTAGCTCCTGGTGAAAAGATTCTACTCAGATATGAAGGAGGAAGATTGGTTGCTGCTACAGAGCTCAGTCCATCATCTACTTATGCAAAGACTTAGCCCACAGTTCTAAAGAAAAATGTTTAGTGTGCTCAAATTGCTATTAAAGGTTACTGGAGTATCCCACAGTTATCCTATTCCTATTCAAGTTCAAGTTCTACAGTAAAGCATCAAAAAATCATAAGAAACAAAAAAGGATTGTTACTTGTGAGCCACCAATTTTAAGATGGATGTCAGCGAACCAGTAAATATAACACATCCTCTATATATGTGCCAAATTACCCAAAAAACTAAATAAACTGAATGTTGCGCTCCTATTCTAAACGCAATATTGTATACAGCGTTAATAAAAATACATATTAAACTAAATCATGTACCCAAATCAAACAGAAAAATACTGATGTGAACAAAATAATCCAATACATAACATATAATAAGCAATCACAACCCCCTGATGAAGCCTTGTGACCGGAGGCGTAACGCATAGGGGAGGGGCTGCAACGTCACAGACCATTCCAGGGCGGTGAGTATGCACACAGCATGCTGTGTTTGGCTTGTCTAAAGAGATTTTAACAAAGCGGTTTTTATACAGATTAAATGTGAGTGCATTTGGGCACTTAATAAAGCACTTTTTCTAAAAAGGATAAGGCACTATTTGTTACTTTCTTTTTTATTGAGGATATATCATAGGAGGAGTAGCTGTATGGGAGAGAGATCCCAGGAGGGATATAAGACGGGGAGCCGGATGAGAGATACGCAACTTACCTCACATAATGCAATAAATGTTCCTACTAGTGAACAAAAGCGCACTAAGCCTGGTATAGGCTACTAAAGAGAGGTTACAGTTGTGACCAAAATTATTCAACCCCCACTGAAATTGAGTGTTTTGGCCAGTTTGACATTGCTTTTGATCATTCAGTCATCTTGCTTACATTTACATTAAAGAGGCACTTGTAGGTCAGACAAATATAACATAACAGTTATAATGAAATAACCACAAATGTCTTTTCTGTGCTCACAGCATTATCAGTTTTATTCAACCCCCAAGTGACATTCAATCTTAGTACTTAGTACAGCATCCTTTTACAGTTATAACAGCTTTTAAACGTGAAGCATAGCTTGACACAAGTGTCTTGCAGCGATCTACGGGTATCTTCGCCCATTCTTCATGGGCAAAGGCCTCCAGTTCAGTCACATTCTTAGGCTTGCGCACTGCAACTGCTTTCTTTAAGTCCCACCAGAGGTTCTCAATCGGATTTAAGTCTGGTGACTGCGATGGCCACTCCAAAATGTTCCAGCCTTTCCTCTGCAACCATGCTCTAGTGGACTTGGAGGTATGCTTGGGATCATTGTCCTGTTGAAAGGTCCAACGTCTCCCAAGCCTCAGGTGTGTGACGGACTGCATCACGTTTCCATCCAATATCTCCTGGTACTGAAGAGAATTCATGGTACCTTGCACACGCTGAAGCTTCCCTGTACCTGCAGAAGCAAAACAGCCCCAAAGCATGATTGACCCTCCACCATGCTTCACAGTAGGCAAGGTGTTCTTTTCATCATAGGCCTTGTTCTTCCTCCTCCAAACATAGCGTTGATCCATGGGCCCAAACAGTTCTAATTTTGTTTCATCAGTCCACAGAACACTATCCCACAACTTTTGTGGTTTGTCCACATGGCTTTTGGCATACTGCAGTCGACTCTTCTTATTCTTTGGAGACAGCAAGGGGGTACGCCTGGGAGTTCTGGCACGGAGGCCTTCATTACGCAGTGTGCGTCTTATTGTCTGGGCTGAAACTTCTGTACCCACATCTGACAAATCTTTTCTCAGTTCCTCAGCAGTCACACGGGGACTTCTCTCCACTCTACGCTTCAGGTAGCGCACAGCAGTCGAAGTCAGCATCTTCTTTCTGCCACGACCAGGTAGCGTTTCAACAGTGCCCTTTGCCTTGAATTTGCGAATGATGCTTCCTAAGGTGTCTCTTGGTATGTTTAACATCTTTGCAATCTTCTTATAGCCATTGCCCTTCCTGTGAAGAGAAATCACCTCTTCTCTTGTCTTCCTGGACCATTCTCTTGCCTTCACCATGTTTGTAACCACACCAGTAAATGTCTAGAAGGAGCTGAGTATCACAGTCATTTTAAAGCTGCCTAATTGGTGCTTATTATGCTTGATTGCTGCTCGGTGACATCCACAGGTGTTTTCAATACCTGATGGAAAGCACCTGTATGAACCTCTGTTCTTCAGAGTGGTAGTCTTTAAGGGGTTGAATAATTGTGGCAATGAAGAAACCACATAAGAACCATTTACTACTGTATTACATAAACAATTGATGTCATTTTAGTTGCATTTGGGTAGTTACAACGTCCTTGTAGGATTTGATTCTGAATACAATTCCAAATGTACACTATAGTCCCTAAACCCCTTTACAGCATTGGGGGTTGAATAATTTTGGTCACAACTGTATATCGAAAGGAGGAGGAGTGGCTGCATGAGAGAGAGATCCCAGGAGGGACACGAGATGGGGAGCTGGCTGAGAGATACCCACCATACATCATACTATGCAACAAATGTTCATATAAGTGAACAAAAGCGCATTAAGCCTGTTACAGGCTATCAAGGAGGTAAGTGTACATCTAATCACATTAACTTGTTGCCGACCGCAGATAGCCGAATGACGGCTGCACTGCGGCCGGCCAGTTCTGAGTGGACTTCATATGACGTCCTCCCAGGATGCGCTCTCCTGCGCGCCCCAGGGGGCGCGCACCCGGCGATCTCCGTGATCGCTGTGTCCTACGGACACAGCTGATCATGTGATGTGGTAAAAGGCCAATCACAGCGGCCTTTTACCACGTGATCAGCGGTGTCCAATGACACGCTGATCAGAGGGAAATGCAAGTGCCGGTTCTCGGCTGCACTTTCCTCACGCTGTCAGATCGTGAGGAAAGTACTGCCAAGAACTGGCAGTTGTCAGAGCGAGGATCGGCACCGATCATCAGGGCACTGATGATCAGTGCCCTGATGATCGGTGCCCAGCAGTGGCACCCGCAAGTTCCGCCCACCTGTGCCCAGCAGTGCGCCCATTAGCTCCGCCCACCTGTGCCCAGCAGATCACCCACCTGTGCCCAGCAGTGCACCCACCTGTGCCCAGCAGTGCACCCACCTGTGCCACTCTGCAGTGTCACACACCTGTGCCCAGAAGTGCCACCTACCTGTGCCCAGCAGTGCCACCCACCTGTGCCCACCCACCTGTGCCCACTAGTGCCACCCACCTGTGCATACCAGTGCCACCCACCTGTGCCCACCCACCAGTGCTGCCCACCAGTGCCATCCACCAGTGCAGCCCAGCAGTGCTGCCAGTCAGTGCCACCAGTCAGTGTCCAGCGGTTGTGCCAGTCAGTGCCGCCAGTCAGTGCCCAGCAGTGATGCCAGTCAGTGCCGTCTATCAGTACCCATCATCAGTGTCGCCTATCAGTGCTGCATATTAGTGCCGCCTATCCGTGACACCTCATTAGTGCTGTCTATCAGTGCCGCCTATCCGTGCCACCTCATTAGTACTGCCTATCAGTGCCCTTTAGTGCTGCCTATCAGTGCCCATCAGTGCCGCCTATCAGTGCCCATCAGTGCTGCCTCATCAACGCACATCAGTGAAGGAGAAAAATTACCTGTTTGAAAAATTTTATAATAGAAACAAAGAAACTTTTTTTTTTTTTCAAATTTTTTGCACTTTTTTTATTTATAGCACAAAAGGTAAAGCGCCCAGTGGCGATTAAATACCACCAAAAGAAAGCTCTATTTGTGAGAAAAAAATGATCAAAATTTCATATGGGTACAATGTTGCATGACTGCGCAATTGTCAATCAAAGTGCGGCAGCGCTGAAAGCTGAAAATTGGCCTGGTAAGGAAGGGGGTATAAGTGCCTGGTAGGCAAGTGCTTAAGGAAGTCACCTATATATTTTTTCATTTCACTTGAATCACTGGGAGTTGTCATTATCACTATACAGAGACGTTTGTTATTATATGTTGTGTATTGGATTATTTTGCTCACATCATTATTTTTGTGTTTGATTTGGGTACATGATTATGTTTAATAAGTATTTTATCATAAAATCATACCTATAGTCTGTTCATTGAGCCAAGGGATTGACTGTGGCTCTGTGCCTAGCTGTGGGGCAATACCGGAAAAATATCTAAGGGATCTTTAATACTATAGACTCTTACAGGATTACAGGAGTACCGCCATTTAGTATGAATAGTATTGCACCATAATGCACTTATACTATGCATTTTACTTGGAGTTAGTACAATGCAATAATGTAAACCTAGCCATAGATGGATGGAAATGTGTCCAGTTCAGCAGGGATCTGACACGTTTTGAACCATCTATGGCTGTTCCTTTTTAAGAGGATGAGAGGAGTTGACTTAGTGATCAACTCCTCTCAAACAGGAATTTAGGAAAATGTGTTGCCATGCAACACGTGATTCACAGGTAAGATTCACAGATAAAAACAGTGTTGACATATTTTACCTGTATAATGCTTTTGCCATAAAGCCTTATATGGCTGAAATGCATCATAACTGATACCCACATTGACCTTGAATGTGTGGATGGGGAAATCCTTTTTTTTTTTTTTGATCAGTCGGCTGTATGATCAAAAAAAATAAAATAATCAATGGCCAGCTTAAATGTTCTCCTAACCAAACCCCTAAATAAAACCCTTAAATTGAACCTGGACTTTGTCTATGCAGCAACTTATTGTCGCAATCCATTTATTCCCTGCTGCTAAGTTCATCATCGGGAGACAGGAGAAAAAGCCCTCTGTACGTTCAAAGCCAATACTAGTTGGAGGTTGTCAAGGACTGAGAACTCTCTCCCTTCTTTCATGTAATGGAACTGGCTCCTGAGTAGCCAATTTCCAAGATTCAATGCTTTCATGTGGGAAGAATATTCAGAGCACCCCCTACTCTGAAGTATTGGATTTTTTTTTTCTGATGATGAATGTAGAAGTAGGGAAGCAAAAGCTGCTGCAATGGCTAGAATTAAAGTGAATGCAGCACAAAACAACAGGTTCAACTTTTTAAATGTTGTTTAGATTGGCTTGGGAGGGGGGAGGTAAACATACAGGCACTTCAGGTAGATTCCAAACTAAATCAATTCATTATGGCACTGGTATCTTAGCTTTGTGTGGCAGTTCCACTACTATTTAGGCAAAGTATTACGTGTTAGTTGAGATGCTAATCTTGGCGATTAGAGAACTTCGAACAGAGGGGACAATTTACTAAGCGGTATCTTACCACAGCTGAATATGCGGTAAGATACTGCACAGCTAGTAAAAACATTATTTAATGTTTCAGCTGTCAGCAGAGTTTCCCGCTAACAGCTGAATGTAAAATGAATTGCGGGTATTTAAAAACAAAATGTGCGGGGTCCCCCTCCATCCATACAAAGCCCTTCGGGTCTGGTATGGATTTTGATGGAAACTCCCACGCCAAAATTTTGTAAAAAATGTTGAGGGGTCCCTCCCAAAATCCATACCAGACCCTTATTCAAGCATGCAGCCGAGCAGGTCAGGAAAGGGGGGAACAAGTGATCACCCCCCTCAAACATGAACCATACCAGGCCACATGCCCTCAACATGGAGGGATGCTTTTGGGCAGGGGGGCTCCCTCCCCCAAGGCACCTTGTCCCCATGTTGATGGGGACAAGGGCCTCTTCTCCACAACCGTGGCTGGTGGTTGTGGTGGTGTGCAGGCGGGGAGCTTATCAGAATCTGGAATCCTCACTTAACAAGGAGGCCCCATATGCCACCCCCATGTGAACAAGTAATGGGGTACATGGTACTGCTACTCATTCATAAAAAAAAAGTGTAGTGTAAAAAATGACAGTAGACAGTCTTTGACAAGTCTTTATTAAAAACCAAAAATGTAAAAATGTCCCTCGAAGTAAATCCAACGTCAATCACGATTGCCGCCGCCACTGCTGACCCAAAAAAAGAAAAAAAATGCTCTTGTCTTGCCGCTGGCTCCCATTGTCTAAAAACTGTCATCCTGGTGCAGCTTTCAAATACTGTAATGAGGTTATATTTGGGTGGGGTCACCATGCCCCCTTGTGACATCATGCACTGTGATTGGCCAAAGCATTACATCTGACCTGTGGCTGCCCAGTTTGCTAAATTCTTCTGGCTGCCAGTGCCCTCATTTTTAAGTGATCCCATTCTACATAGCTAAATGATGTTGTCAGGGATCCCCTCGATCCCCGCCGCGATGGTCCCGGCGCAGGCGCAGTATGCCGCCCTGTGCAGGGACGCGGGCTCTAGGTCCGGGCCGGCCGCGGCGCGTGAGTTCGCGCATGCGCAGTAGGAGCTGCGGCCGCCCGCTGGGCATCAATGGCAGCGCAGGGCGCGATATTTAAACAGCCCTGAGCTGTCATTCAGTGCCTTCTGGTCTTGTCCTTGCCCTGTATCCTGTATCCTGAATCTGAACCTGTACCTGTAAGTTGCTGACCCGGATTGTACCTGACCACTGCTGAATTCTCCTGCCCAGACCCTTGCTTTGCCTGACCTCTCTTCCGTATGTCCCCTATTGGATCTGACCTACTGTTGTTGACCTGGCGTGTGACCCGACTATTCTCTGCCCGCTGCCTTGTACCGTGCTGTCCTCCCCGTTACCGACCCGACTTGCCTGACTCTGCACTTGCTCCGCCATCCATCCATCCATCCATTCCTCTCAGCGGGGTTCCCAGACCTCCTCATATCAGGCTCTCTCCCGTGGGAGCCCCTGGCGACCACCCCTACCACTGACGGGTGTCCTCAGTAAGCACGACCTGGTCCCGGGGTACTCCAAGTCCATCCCCACCATCAGGGGCTCTGGTGAACAAGTACTCTGGGACTTAGACTCCGTGCGCTGGGGACGCCTGATTAGTGGAGTGCTAGTGGTGTCGCCAGGCGGTCCCTTACAGATGTTATCTTCTGCAGTTCCTAGTTCACCATCACATAATACACATGGTTGTCTAATACACACAGCCTCTGCACAATAGGCAATCCTGTTAGGTATTCTATGGATTGCAAGAACCTTGGAAAGCAACAACCACTAACTTTTTCTTCTAGCAGAACCAGCCTGCTCAACATAGCAGATGATCTGTTTCTGCCTCTCCTGGTGCCAATTCCTGTGCTCCCTACTCCTGCACATAACCCACATAACCTACATAAGATAAGAAGGCATCTGCACTTTAGGAATGCCCATTTCAAAAGTCTAGATCTCCTGGAGTCACATTGGGCAGCCCTGTTGGGCGTTGTCTGGATTGTCTGGAGGAACTCTGGAAAGCAATAGCCACTATCCTTTTCTGCTATCAGAGCCAGCACACTCGGCCTGGCGGATGATCTGCTTGTGCCACTCTTAGTGCTGACCCCTGCGCTCCTCACTCCTATCCTCCATGTAACCCCCATAGTAGATGGGAAGTTACCAGCACTTGAAGAATGCTCCAGGCCCTGGATAATTGGTTATAATGACCTATATGATGCAGTTTCTACAACAAACAAGAGAAATGGACATTCTTAAGTGCTCGTAATTTCTTCTTATCTGGTCTCTGCATGGCACCATCAGTCACAGTCATTACAATCACCCACTGGTTACTGTGTTCTGTCGGAGGGGATACTTCCCTGCCAGAAGAACACAATGATTAGTGTTGCTGGCTATATCTGGTGGAACAAATCATTTAGAAAAAAAACCAACATGATGGCCATGCTCAAGTTGATCAATAGATCTACTTGTGTACAACCAGGGTGCCCATACATAGATCAAAATTTGGCTGGTTCAGCAGGGACTGGTTGAATTTCGATCCATGTATGGCCAGCTTAACACAAATTGTATCCTTCACACTAAATTCCACCTCTAGGCTCTTTTCACAGCCAATCACAGTTTGGGTCAGATTCCAACACATAAGGAAACCTTCTCAATCCTATGGACTTATAAATGGAACTTCTTTACTTGCAGTGGTTGACAGAATATTTGTGGGGAGAAGCTAGAGATGTTTGGCTTCAGCCCTACTCAAAAAATAATATTCATTTTTGACCATTAACACAAGTCGAGACAATTCTTTATCTGTTCAGATCAACATTCAAAGTCAATAGTTTTGAACCATAAAAAAATATAATTAGTTGGTATGGTCAGCAAAGAGATCTTTCTTTTCTACATTTTCATGCAGGAGGTCCACTCTTGTACATTCTACCACAGAGCTAAAATTATATTTTCTTTTATATTCCTTAATATGTATGCTTGCAGGCTTCCCGAGCTTAAAAGGCAAATGGTTTCACATATTTAAGATCTTTCATCATAGTATTTAGGAGTGATACTGTATGTCTTTCATTCAGGCTCTGTGTGATTTTAATAGGTCATCAAATAGAAATTTGACTCTTGGTGCCAAGTTATAAACGGCTTACTTACCAAGTGCTATGCTAGATCTATTACAGGATTTTTTTTTGTTTTTATATTATTATTCATACCATAGCAACGCTGAATTTCAGACTGAAAACGTTAATATTAACATTACTTACTTTTTCCTACCTACTGTATATATAGGCTTGTTAGGTGAGCCACCCTCTCTCCAATTTCTTACCTGCTTAATGGGTGCATCTCCCCCCCCCCCCATCCCCCATGCTTGAGTCATTACAAATACATAATTTCAGTAATCAATTAATTATTGCTTGTAACTTTTTGTTTAAATAAAATAATCCACACCATAAGAAATACTAAGCAGGAAGGATGATATAACAATTCAAGAGTTTTGCAGGCATTTTACTTAGATGTACCGTAGATTTGCTCAGTTGATATGAGTGATAAAGGGCTCCAGAGAGAATGAGATCAAGAGATATAGAGGGAGAGAGAGAGGAAGAGAGAGAGAAATAGAGACATAGTGACACATTTGTAGCTTCTGCCTCTAAAGTCCCATTCACACCTAGGGTCCCTTTAGTGTCCCCATAACTTGCATTTTTTTAACTTTTTTTGGCCTGTTTTCACATGGCATGCATAAAGCAGCCCATTCACTTGAATGGGCTGTCCTAGGCGCAACAAACACACCAAAGAAGCTCCTGCACCTTTTCAGGCATAGAGTTTGCACAATTTTTTAAATCACGTGTTCTGGCATGTTTGTTGCACGTTTTGCCATGTGCAAAAACGCGTGTCGGCTAGCCACGTTTGGGGTGCCATTAAGTATTTGATAATAATAAATGTACTGTGAATACAAAGTAAAAAAATGCAAAGCTACTTCACTTTCTTAATCAACATTGACTACTTTTAGTTCTTATGCTGCTAACATTAGTAAATAGATAAGAAGATATATCATATTTACATGTTTTAAACTTTTATTTCTACTTTTTTTACTTGCATTTTTTAGCTTTTTTTTTGCCCGTTTTCACATGGCATGCATAGAGCAGCCCATTCACTGGAAAAATCACATTCTACAATGGTGTGCTACTTTGTTGGCTGCTAGGGTGCCCCTCTGGATAGTGTGATTTCAAGGAAAGGGGTTTCTAAGGCTCCATGAGGTCTAATAAGTCAAGGGATCTGATTTTACCTGATAACTTACAGAAATGTTAACATATTTATACATCAATGTTGATTTTTTTTACAAAAGCCTGAGTGAATTAACCCCCCTGGCAGTATTCCCGAGTGTAGCTCGGGGTAAAGTTTCAGTACCAAAAGCAGTAACCCCGAGCTACACTCGGGCTTACCATGCAGCGCTGCTCCGGGATCCCTCGATCACTTACCTTGTCCTGCGCTCCCGCGATGTCCCTCCTGCAGTGTCCCCTGTAATGTCTTCTTAGTCAACATTGTAATAGTCTTCTTCGGCTGAGAAATGCAGTCTAGGAAATTGATCATTGTCATCAGTCTGCTGCAGTCAGGAGGAAGCATTTCCTCAGTCTCCTGTTTAGCTTATTTTTTTATTGTACTATTTGTTTTTAGTTTAATTTATGTAAACAAAAAAATAAATAAATAAAAATGTACTACTTGCTTTCTCTGTGCTTGAGAGCTATCCTCTCTGCCATCCTTTGCCAATGGTTACTGCCACAATTCAGGGTTGAAACAAACCCCAATGAAATGCCCTCTGGACTAGAATTATCCCGCAGCCTGCGTTCACAATGTAATGCTGCATAGAATGTTTTAAAAAATCACAACATGACCTCCATTCTATGCAGCACTGAAGGCTATCCATCTCCTGCCACTGGATATGGAGAAGAGGGCCGTGCTCATTGTGTGATTGCCTGGAAGACACCCGGATAAGAAAGGTTTGTAGTTTAATAAAATTTAGGTGCTGAGGGTGTAGGCACTTTTTAGAGCAGGTCCCCTTTAAGGGGCCTCCTCCCACTGGGAGAAGGTTGGGAATTTAGATAGAACCAGGGAGGTTGAATAGACTAAAAAGGAAGAGAAAGAGGCAACATCCGTCTGTTGTACTCCTTTCTCCCATCCTAGCCCTAAGAGAGAAGCAGAGTTATATTGGGTCAGTGCGGGCCCAGGGGAAGACTTTGAGAGTTGGTCTACCCTTCAGTCCCTCTCCTCCTTATCCCCGGAAGAGCAGAAGGCCTGAAGGCAGTGAAAGGCCTTTTTGCAGAAGGTACATGCAGCCTCCGGCAGGGCCTAAGACCAAGTGTTCCTTTCTGTTGATGGAACTGTGTTGGGGTTTATGACCCAAAAAGAGCCATGTTCTTAACTGAGGCTTTCCAATAAAAGAGTGTTAACCAAGTCTAGTTTTGTGAGGCCTTTATTTAGTCATAATGCTGCTCTGAAGAGAGTGAGAGAGTTCTACTGATGTCACCTGGCTGTTGGCCTGGGAAAGGTAGGCCAGCATCTGGAATCCCTGGGAGTGAGGGGGCAGACAGGAAATTGGAGAGGGGCTCAGCCTCTGCCTGCAACTCATATATCAGGGAGAGTCATTGGGAAAAGAGTTGCATTGCCCAGAAGGTCAACTTACGTTGGAGGTCAACTTGGCTGCTCACTATGGCCATGAGCGGGGTAGACCACCACCCGTCAACAAGGGGAGGACTAGGAGGCCAAGCAGAACCACATTGCCCTTTCATAGTAGGCAAAGAGTGCCATGGTCCTGCATTGGTTGGTGGGCATGTTGAAAGGTGAATGTTCCTAAAGGACGTAGTTTATTGTCATGTCTTTTTCAATCATCTTCCAATATCACTTATTTTCACAGCTCTCTGTATTGAGTCACATGTCATGCAGAGCCAAAAAGGAAGTCAGTGCAGGAAGACTTTCCTTTGCCAGATACTGCAACTGCAAGGGAGCACACAGCTATGTAAAGCCCAACATGTGTCCTTGACTGAAACCACTTTGATTGATGTCTGAGGGGCAAAGCATTGCCATTCAGGACCACCATCTGGAAGCTTGGAAATATGGAAATCACCTCTCAAAGAGATCAGAGTTCTCCCCCTGACATTTAAACTCAACTCTAGTTCCTTGGGGGAGGACTGACCTGGAGGATCAGGATAGCCCTCCCCCACCTCTACCCAAGCCCAGTCCTCCCCCAAGCAGAGTTGTGTTTAAATGTCGGGGGGAGAACTCTGATCTCTATGAGAGGTAGACTCTACATTTGCAAGCGTTACATTTACACAGTACATAAAAAACAAAAACCCTGTGAAATGCTCCATTTTAATTTAGCTAACATAATTTAAAAAATGATTTGCGTAAAGAAAATAATATTCACCATATACTGTACCTAACTCACAAATAAGGGAAAATATTTTTTTTCCTACATATACATAACAAATAAATAAATAATTTTTTTTAATTTAAAAAAAAACTCCTAAAAAACTATAGATTCATTTTAAGTTCCTTCATGGCTCGGTACATTTACTTTTTTTTGTTCGTCTAAAATCCAGACAATCAGAAATTGCTGGTGAATCACTCCCCTCTTTTCTAATACAGCTTAAGAGTAAGCCAGAGGAAGGATGTGAATACGTTAATGTCGACTGCTGATGGATATAATGTGTGGAAGTTGTTCATTTTCACAAGGGTCTCTGACCCCTCTGCATTAGGCTCCCGCTGTGTCCCTGTGCCTTGCTCTTGTGCGATTTCCTGAAATAATGTTGATCTCCATGCAGACGAGAAGAAGTAATCTTCCAGTACACCTACTGAACGGATTTTAGAAGGAAATAAATAGAGGAAGAAGGAAGGCTAAAATAAAAGAAGATGCCATAAAATGCCACCTGCCATTTATTAACAAGTGACAGTTTCAAACAAGATGGAGTCCAAGGAGTTCTTCAAGAATGGTACCCTACTGTTATACACAAACAAATCAAAGGATGTTATAATGGGCTTTGATGCAGGCTATTTACTTGGACTGGTAATAGCATGTGCATTAAAGTGTTTATTTATTTATTTATTTAATTTTAGATATTTTAGAGATGGCAAAATCCTTGCCTATTATTATTATTATTAATAATAATAATCATACTATTATTTTGGCATTTTATGTTTCCTTTGAGAGATATACCTTTTTTCATATAGGCATTACAACTCATGGAAGGAAATCGCTCCAGTGAGATCTCTTTTAGAAGGACCACTGTCACGCAGCGGGGGGCTTGAGGCTTAGCTAAGATGAGGTTTTACCACCTCCCAGCTGCCTACTTAAACTGTGACAATACAGCTGTACAGGGCTATGCACATGCTACAGCCATGAGCAGGAGCGGACTGACAACTCATGGGGCCCCCCGGGCAATAGGGGATCATGGGGCCCCTGTGTCCTTGCCCAAACTCAAAAAAGCCTATGAAAAAGGTACCAGGGGCATCTCATGGGGCCCCCTACTGACCCTCGGGCAGTGTCAGAGTTTCCAAATGGTCAATCCGCCCCTGGCCATGAGGCTTTGTTTCTCGGCTGTGCCATTATGAACTCAGGGTGTGGAATTTGATAGGTGATACCCAGGGCCGGTGCTATCACTAGACAGACTAGGCAGCTGCCTAGGGCGCACTGGCACCTAGGGCTCAGCCACAGCCAGGGCCGCTGATAGGGCAGTGCAGCCCCTGCCGTCCCTGCTGTAACATTAATTATATTTTCCCTGGGCCCCATCAGTTCACCAGAGGGGCCCAGGAGGTGAGGTTGCAGACTCTTTTCAATTTTGGGTGCAACGTTTTTTGCAGTGCTGATCAGTGGCCGCTGGCCACGTCTGCTGGTGACTTTTCCCTGGCAGAGTGATTATCCCTTCCTCTGCTGAGAAGGACAGAAGGTGAGGCTGTAGCCAGGAGGCAGGAAGTGATTCAACAGAGAGGTGGCCAAGGGCACAGGCAGCCATGGGAACCCGATGCACAGGCAACAGAGAGAAAGACACTCACCTTCACAGCTTTGGCCATTCCCAGGAACAACAGTTGGGCTCTGCATACACCATCAAGCAGCCCACAGCCTTTCTTGGATCCCACCTGGTCCCCATTCCACATATATCCCTTCTTCTGGGGTGCAGTGCTGCCCCTCTAAAAAATGCTGCCCTAGGCAAATGCCTTGTTTGCCTTGTGGTAAATACGCCCCTAGCTTGGCCTGCAGTTGTGGTGAGGTCGTAAAATTTGTCGTGATGTAGAATTGTGCTTTTAGACTCCATACACACTGGCTTAAAAAAAGAGCGACTGGATGAGTGCGACTTTAGCTTTGACCAGGATGATTGTTTGTGCTGCACAAAGATGCACATAAGTCGTATGTGTATCATTCAAGTGTTACTTTCATACGGTTTACATTGCAGTCTATGGCCCTCAAGTCGCATGATAGTCAGACCAAAGTAATGCAGTAACTACTTTCAAATCGCTGTGACTTGAAGTCACACAGATATGAATGGTACTCATTGGGAAACATGAGGTGTGACTTGTCAAGAGACTTTGGACCCAAATGTCGCATGACAGGTCTCAAAAGTGTGAATGGGCTCTTACACAGGAATTCAGAGAAGACATTAGGAGTGTGTGGGGGGGGGGGGTAATTTGTCAAATTGGCTAGGTGGTGTCTGGAACTCTACTTTAAATCATTAGTATGGTCAAACTTTGGTGTCCATTGAACTATATAGAGATGCCTAGATACATGGCGCAAATGCTATAACAGAAAAAGGTTAAGATGATAGAAGCTGTTAGTGACCAAATATCTATTTCTGTGACTGCAGTTGGGCTTTAAAGTGGTTGAAAACCCTCACATATACTTTGTGTATCACCTGAGGCCAGTCACTTCGCTGAGATGAAACAAATCTTCCTACATACGTTGTACCTGTTTCTCTATAGCCTTTCTTCTACTATCATTCAAAGTGCAGAATTTACACAGGATCTCTCAGCTCTGAAAAGCAGGGGGCAGAGAGCTGAAGTTACATCACTGAGGAGAGCTCTGAGAGCTGATTGGAGGGAAGGGACACACTTCCTTCACACTGCTTACAGGAACAGAGCTGAGACTGTCAATCACAGGCTGTGTGCTCTCCTGTTACCATTTTTCTCTTGGTGTCAGGAAAACTTGTCAGAAGTGACTCATGCTTATAGCAGGGGAGCGAGGCAGCGGACAGAAATGACATTTAGTGCTCTAGATTGAGACAAGTACACTCTATAGAGGGATGTGCTTTGTTCATATTTCATGTCTGAGCTTTACAACCACTTTAAAGTAAACCTGTATTCAGTATTGATTTGTTGCAGCATTTATAAGGCTTTGTAAAAGGCGCCATAGGGCTGCCCTTACCGTTCTGGTGATAAACCAACTTCTACTCTACCGCTAAAAGCTTTAAAGTGTCTGTGCAAGTTTGAGTAAAGGTGAGAGTATGCCCTCTATCCCCATGTGAAACTGCCTGGCCGTGGTGATTGGTTAAGGGGGAATGAATTATATGTGCATCTATGCTGAAAAGGTTTGCCTTTTCTTATCAGGGCTCCAGCAGCTGAGTGGGCAATAGGGAAGTGCTGTGATGGTAAGGGTAGGCAGTTTATGGAGCTTGTTACACTTGCGGCAGACTTTGCTGATCCCTCTGAAAAGCAATCCATGGCATACCACTTTTCAGGGGCACTGGACAGGCAGTGAAGAAGTCATATGTCATCACTTCACTGCCTGTTTTAACCCTGTAAGGCCTACAGCACCACGTGGTTTCAGAGCAAATGAGGCACAGCCGCATTCACTCGAATGGGTCATGTTCGTGGTGATACTGCCCAACAAACGCAGCAGGAGTTATCATTTTTGCGGCGGCCAAGAATCAAAGAATAGCGGCCATGGCATGAGTACCACCTGTCTGACTGCCTTTGTTACATAGTTACTTAGAACGGGAGATCAGCAGAGCTTGGGGTTACTATTGAACGGGAGATCAGCAGAGCTCGGGGTTACTATTGAACGGGAGATCAGCAGAGCTCGGGGTTACTACTGAGTGGAGGATCAGCAAAGCTGGGGGTACTACTGATCGGGGGATCAGCAGAACTGGGGGTACAACTGAGCGGGGGATCAACAGAGCTGAGGGTACTACTGAGTGTGGGATCAGCAAAGCTGGGGATACTACTAAGTGGGGCTTCAGCAGAGCTGAGCGTATTACTGAGCAGGGAATCTGCTGAACTAATACCTGGGGATCTGCTGAACGAAGGTACCAATGAGCTGGGGATCTGCTGAACAGGGGTACTAATGAACTGGGGGATCTGCTGAGTGAGGGTACTACTGAACTTGGGTTCTACTGGGCCCCTTTATAATAAATAGAACATCAACACACATAGGGCATTTTTCAAACTTCATTAAAGCTTAAAAAAAAATCATTGAAGCATCGTTAAAGCATCAAAAACACGTTAAAAAAAGCATGTTGCAGCAGTAGGCGCATTAATGTGTGTTGAAGTCATGAGAAAGTGTAAATGAGCCCTTATTGAACTTGAACAAACCCTACAGACTCATCTTTTTATGTTTTGCTTTGGACTCTCTCCAGTAAGGGAAGGTTAGTTCCACATAGACTCCATACCCAGGGGAATCTTGCCAGGCACGGAGATAAGGAGAATCCGTGTGCCCAGTACCAGACTTAAACCATTAGGCAGAGGCCATCTACCTTAGGGTTCCCTCTTTCTTACAAGACAAGTCCAGTGCTGACCCATACACCTCCGACCTTCTGATGACCTTGATCACATGCTCTTTAGTGTACGGCTCTTGACATGGTATTTCACACAATGGGAAGGAAGGAGAGCATTTCACAGTTGATATTCCCCCCCAAAAAAGGTTGAGTTTCAGCTCTTACTCAATTCGGTGGATTTTACAAGGTAGCTCAACAGATTTTCTTTCATTTGCCACAGAACAATGTCGAGTTTGTAAGCGATTTTTCTTTCAATGAAGGATGGCAGCAATAATATATAATTTACAAACTATTTTTAATTCTGTGTGGCAGTAATAGAGTTGTCACTGGTGCTTACAACTCTCTCTTGCTTGGTGCTGCTTATATTACCTGTTCACGCAGCTGCAGTTTTGGCCCCTATAGGATTCTCTTCAAATTAAGCTCATCTTCTTTCATTTCCACCTGGTCCCATCACCGCCTGCATACGGTGAGCAGTATTTAGTCCAGGAGCTCTGTGTTCATTGTCTCCAGCCGCTGTAAGCATTTAAATTGGGAAGACTGAATCTTGACTGCATCAGTGAGCCCGAAGGCATCTATCCATTCACCAGAACAGCTCATCGCTGGAGTTACTTGTCTCCGAGAAATACTGCAGATGTTAAATGTTCGTGTTCATCGTTGTGACTAATGCACAAGGCACACAGATTAACTTAATGTACTTGTTATACATCTGCAGTATTAGAGTCAGCATCTTAAAGGGCACGTCTGCCCAAAACTGTTAAAGGGGAACTTCAGTATTTTCACAATTGTGCATATTTTAGGTTGTACTTGGAACTGTTGGCGCCACATAAATCCTGTATAATAATAATAATAATAATAATAATAATAACATTCTTTTATCACATTTTATTTTAATTTGCTACTTTTTATCTCACCGAGATAAAAAGTAGCAAATGAAAAATAAATAAAATAATAAAAAAAAAATATATATATATATATATAAATATAAGACAGCATATTCATTTACAATGACATGTGTAGCAATTGTATGTTTGTTGTGAATTTTATATATATATATATTGTGGCAGTGCGGTGTCCTGCCACGGTCAAACTCAAGTTGAAAACCCTGGATTCTCAACCAGGCAGGTTGAGGGGCTCCAGAGAGTTGATATATTGCAGAGGAAACTGGCTTTTCAGTTTCCTCATATATTCATTAAGTCTGTTTTGGGATCTGGAGCCTGGAGATTTCAAAGAGATCTGGGAGGGATGAAATCTCCAATCCGGGGTCCGTGTTTTGAGAACCCCCAGCACACTGAGTGCACAGGTGTGTACAGGCCTTTTTATAGGGTCCTAACCATAGTTCTGGGCTCCACCCCGGCAAACGGAGTCAGGAGGGCTCCACCCCGGCAGGCGGGAGGTCTCTGCCTTGGAGTCAGGTGGAAGCCAGACTAGCTGTGTGCTGGTGCCATATTTTGGGAAGAGTCTGCAGGAGGCAGACTTAAAACTGCGTGCAAGCCAGGAGGCTGAATACTATTGATTTGCTTGATGTTGGTTACCCCTGCGTGGGAAGCATTTGTGTTTCTTGAACTTTCTTGTAAATTAAAAGTGGGCAAAAAAGCCCTTAAAAGAAGCGAGTTGCTGTGTGCTTTGAAGAAGCTCTACCACGTTGAAGCGAGTTCCCACAATATATATATATATATAAAATTAACATTCATTTACAATGACATGTGTAGCAATTGTATATGCTGTGTTATATTTTTATATATATATATATATATAATTCACAACAAACTGGTGAATAAAAGCGGCGCTTTGATTCACCAGTTTGTTTTGAATTTTATATATATATATATATATCTATTTTGAAGTATCACATAGTGGCAGCAAGGTTTTTCACTTTTATTTTCATTCATTTCTATTATATTTGATTTATCAAATGTATTTATTTATTTTTGTTCATAATACTGCCCCAAACTACATCACCGATCTGGTATCCAAATACCACCCAAAACGTACTCTCTGCTCCTCACAAGACCTCCAACTCTCTAGTTCCCTGGTCTCCTCCTCCCATGCCCATCTCCAGGACTTCTCCAGGGCTTCCCCCATCCTCTGGAACTCCCTACCTCAATCTATCAGACTATCACCTACTCGCCTCACCTTTAGGCGCACTCTGAAAACCCATCTCTTCAGGGAAGCCTACCCCGCCCTCAGCTAACTACTGATCTCCTCCACTCTTCCTACCACTCCATCCCCCACAGCTTTTTCTTCCTGTACCACTATCCTCTCCCTCCTAGATTGTAAGCTCCAAGGAGCAGGGCCCATGAACCCCTTGTGTATTGAATCGTATTGTTACTGTACTGTCTCGTGTACTGTCTCCCATTATAATGTTATAATGTACAGCGCTGAGCAAACTGTTGGCGCTATATAAATCCTGTATAATAATAATAATAATCAAACAATATTTTTATTTATTAATAATTTTTTATGCATCTGGCGCGATTTAGTGACATTGGATACAACTTTATATTGGTCACTTAGATAGTCAGTTTAATTATAAATAACCTTTCCTTTTCTTTTTTTTAAATCAGATCTTTTTTTATTTAGTGTAAAAACACACATTTTTTTCTTTACAACAGACACACAGACAAAAGCACAACACATGCACAGCACACTACAGTAGTACAAAGACAGTAATCGTACAGTAAAAAAATCCACATCATGTGGATATATGACTTACAACACATGAATCAATAAACTAATGCAAGTTGACCAGGTAGTATATTTTCTTCCTAATGTCTCCAGCTGCACCCATCGTTCCTCCGAACAAAGGAAATCCAGTCATCACATTTTAGAGATACACAATTATGAAGGGTCTTGCATAATTATAAAGAAAACAATCGACTTGCACTCATATGGAGCGGAGCCAGGCCAGGCCAGGGATAGCCAACCATGGGCCCCAAACAACCTTACATTTTTTAATACAATTTCTATATGCTCCCATTTACATCCAAACTCCTCCAGCGCCTAGTCTACACCCGCCTAAGCTTTCACCTCAACGACAACAACCTCCTCGATCCCCTACAGTCCGGCTTCCGCCCCCTACACTCTACCGAAACTTCCTTACTCAAACTCTCCAACGACCTGCTAACCGCCAAAGCTAATGGCCACTATTCAGTGCTCCTACTCCTTGACCTCTCTGCGGCCTTCGACACAGTCGACCATCCCCTCCTCCTCAAAAAACTACACTCCCTTGGCCTCAGAGATTCTGCTCTCTCCTGGCTCTCATCCTACCTGTCACAACGCTCTTTCAGCGTTACCTATAATGGTACCACCTCCCCCTCACTCCCCTGCTCTGTTGGGGCCCCTTAAGGCTCCGCCCTCAGACCCCTTCTCTTCTCCATCTACACCTCCTCCCTTGGCCAACTCATACACTCTCACAGCTTAAACTACCACCTATATGCCGACGACACACAAATCTATCTCTCAACCCCCCACCTCACCCCCTCGGTCTCCGCCCGAATCACACACCTACTGAGCGACATATCAGACTGGATGTCGCTCCACTTCCTTAAACTGAACCTCTCCAAAACCGAGTTTCTTGTCTTCCCCCCAGCCCGGACAGCACCCCCCATTGACTTCTCCGTCACATCCAACAACGCCACCATCAAACCCGCCCCGCAGGCCAGAGTAGTTGGTGTCATTCTGGACTCCAACCTATCCTTCTAGCCCCAAGTCCAATCTTTAACAAACTCATGCAGACTCCACCTCCGCAACATCGCCAAAATACGCGCGTTCCTAACCCCAGAAACCACTAAACAGCTCATCCACTCCCTCATCATATCACGACTCGACTACTGCAACTCCCTCCTCACGGGCCTGCCTCGCCGCTGGCTATCCCCGCTTCAGTCGATCCTGAATACGGCTGCCAGACTCATTCACCTTTCCAACCACTCCATTTCCGCCACCCCCCTCTGCCAATCCCTCCACTGGCTTCCGATTGCGCAACGGATCAAATTCAAAATCCTAACACTGACGTACAAAGATGTCCACCATACTGCCCCGAACTACATCACTGACCTAATATCCAAGTACCGCCCAGCACGCACACGCCGCTCCTCACAAGACCTCCTTCTCTCTAGTTCCCTGGTCTCCTCCTCCCATGCCCGCCTCCAGGACTTCTCCAGGGTGTCACCCATCCTCTGGAACTCCCTGCCCCAACCCATCAGATTATCACCTACTCTCCTCTCCTTTAGTCGCACCCTGAAAACCCATCTCTTCAGGGAAGTCTACCCCACCCCCTGCTAACTTGCTGACCTCCTCCACTCTTCCTACCACTCCATCCCCCACAGCTATCTCCTCCTGTGCCACCATCCCCTCCCTCCTAGATTGTAAGCTCGCAAGAGCAGGGCCCTCGATCCCCTCGTGTATTGTATTGTATTGGTATTGTTCTGTCACATGTTCTGTCCCCCTTTGTAATGTACAGCGCTGAGCGAACTATCGGCGCTTTATAAATACTGTATAATAATATTGAAATATGTTTTTCCCTAGAGATAACAATATTAACTTGAGATTTCCACTCTATTATAGAAGGTGGGCTACGCGATATCCAATTCTGTGCTATCAATTTTCGTACTATATAAAATAATCTAGTAACAGAAGGTATCAGCTCAGTGGGCATACTCGAGTCATCAAACATATTAAGCAGACATAGCTTAGGCTCCGCAGTATAACCTTTCCTTTTTAATCTGCAGCAATATGGCAACCTGGAGGTGTTCTGTACACAGATGGTGTCCAGAATACCCCCCCCCGATGCAATTTTCTGCTTGTGTGCTTGGCTTATTGATTTTCCCAGAAGTTTGCACTAAGATACAAGTCCGATTTTGGGCATCCCTTGCAACACAAATGTCATTTTTGGCAAGATACACCCAAAGTAAAATCATGTTTAAAGGGTTGCAGACCCTGCCACTTTCCTCAATAGAATCCTGCAGGTGCAGCAGGAACAAAATCTTTGAAAGCCTTTTTTCCTGAGATCTATATTTCTCTGGAAGGCACTGGTGACGTAACCTTCCCAGGGGGCAGTTTCGAGGCCCTGACTAGGTCACCAGTGCCTAACAAGACCAAGTTGTGGGAACCAAGTAAAGGTAAGCCACAGTAAAAAAATATTCATTTTCTATTCTTTAAAGTGGTTGACAGAAATATAAACAAAGCATATCCCTCTAAAGTGTGTACTTGTCTCAATCCAGAGTGTTAAGTGTCATTTCTGTCTGCTGCCTCTTTCCTCTGCTATCAGCATCAGTGACTTCTGACATGTTTTTCCGGCACCCAGAGAAAAAAATATGATTGGTAGAAAGCTCCAAAAATATAGCAATCATTGGGGGGCAAGCCCAAACTCATGCAAATGAGGAAGTGTCAGAAACAGCAGCAGCCACCCGCAATGTACATGATTGTGGTGAGTTTGTCGTCAAAAAGGGGGTTACAACAGATGGTGAGGAGCTGTCACATCGCTTCCTCACTGCCTGTCAGTAGCCTCTGAAGCGTGATCCAAATGCAGATCAGGCTTCAGCGGGAAGGGAGATTTAGATGCAAATGTAAATCTACCACCAGGATGATTTTGCAGCAGCATGCAGAACTGCATGCTGATACAGTATCAGGACAGGGTCATCCAATGTCCAGAGCAAGGATCCAGAATTGAACCCCCCCCCACTAGTATTGCATGCCATAGAATGGGTGTACCACCCTGTATCTATTACTTGCCCCCTTGCTTCTCTGTGCTCAAGGCAGCTGACCCTCCTGCCCACCCCTTGTCCTGGCCCTGTGCTGATGTGAAGTTTTGTGAGCCACTTGCCTACCGGGCACTTTCACCCCCTTCCTGTCCAGGCCAATTTCCAGCTTTCAGTGCTGTCGCACTTTGAATGACAATTGCACGGTCATGCAAAACTGTACCCATATGACATTTTTATTTTTTTTTCCTCACACAAATAGAAACAATTTTTAAATTTCCAGTCTTTTTTGTTTGTTTAGAAAAAAATAAAAAACCCCAGTGTGATAAAATACCACCAAAAGAAATCTCTATTATAACATTTTGCAAATGGATAATTTTTCTCCTTCACTGATGTGAGTTGATGAGGCAGCACTGATGGGCACTAATAGGCTGCACTAATGGGCACTGATGAGGCGGCACTGATAGGCAGCACTGATGGGCATAGGCTGCACTGAGGAGGTGGCACTGATGGACATTGATGAGGAGGCACTGATCAGGCTGCACTGATATGCGGCACTGATGGGCATTAATAGGCAGCACTGATGGGCACTAATAGGCTGCACTAATGGGCACTGATGAGGCGGCACTGATAGGCAGCACTGATGGGCATATGCTGCACTGAGGGGGTAACACTGATGAGGTGGCACTGGTGAACATTGATGAGGAGGCACTGATCAGGCTGCACTGATATGCGGCACTGATGGGCATTAATAGGCAGCACTGATGGGCATTGATAGGTTGCACCAATGAGGTGGCATTGATGAGGCAGCACTGGTGGACACTGATGAGTACGCACTGATCAGGCTGCAATGATATGTGGCACTGATGGGCACTAATAGGCAGAACTGAAGGACACTGATGGGTGGCACTAATAGGTGGCACTGATAGATGGCGTCAACTGGCAGAACTGATGGACACAGATTGGCAGCACTGCTGGGCACTGATTAGCAGCACTGCTGGGCACTGATTAGCAGCACTGCTGGGCACTGATTGGCAGCACTGATGGACCCGGATTGGCTTTATTAGGCAGCACTGATCGGCTGCACTGATGAGGCGACACTGATGATGTGGCATTGGTGGGCATTGATGAGGAGGCACTGATGAGACTGCACTGATATGCGGCACTGATGGGCACTAATAGGCGGCACTGAAGGACACTGATCGGTGGCACTGATAGGTGGCACTGACTGGTAGCACTGATGGGCACAGATTGGCAGCACTTCTGGGCAGTGACTGGCAGCACTGATGGACCCTGATTGGCTTTATTAGGCATACCTGATGGGCACTGTTGGAGCTGCACTGATAATCAGGACACTGATTAACAGTGTAGATGTCTCCTTTCACACTTGCCGGTTATCGGCAGTACGTTCCTCACACTGTGACAGTGCAAGGAAAGTACTGCCAATAACCGGCAAGTGTGTTTACATTGTGATCAGCCCTTTTACTGTGAAACGTGATCAGCTGTTTCTGAAGAACGCAGCAATCACAGAGACTTCCGTGTGCGTGCCGCAGGAGGCGTGGTTCTGCAAGGACATCATATGACGCCCTCACAGAACGGGCCGACCATGCTGTAGCCTTCATTCAGCCATATTGCAGTCAGCAAGTGTTTAATATTGCAATCTATACCACTGTTATTTGGTGTTTTTTTTGTCTTCTATCTGGTGGTTAAAGTCTTTAAACTAATCCCGTCTTTCTTAAAAATATGAGCTTAAATCTATCAAAACAGATCATCCTCCCAATACCAGGCATCAGTCAATGATGCTGCACACAGGATTTTTTTGAAAGCTTCTGTTTGTGCTTGGTTTATAAAGTGCGTCTCCGTTTTCCCCCTTTTTTTCGATTTTTCAGATCACAGTCTCGACAGATAATGGTCCTTCTCTAGAGCTGAAATTGCCCTGAAAAGCAAAATAGTCCTTTTTGCCTCAATTATAGTTTGAAGTGATAAAATACTAATGACATATGATATGGTGCCTCTTTCACGACTATGGAATTGGAAAACAGTGTCGTCCATATGAGCAAAAACATCTATTTCCTCCAGACGCTTCCCCTGAGACTATTTACAACCAGCCGTTATTACCAAGCCATCGCTCCGTCCAGTTCCAAAGCAGAAAGCAATATAAATCAATTAGCTTAACATATGCAGAAACGTAATTGTTACTATTTTCTAACGCCGCGCTCAATGTCGGGAGAAGCAGTCATTCCGAGACTTGGGTAATACATCATATTTCCTATATTTTTTTTTCCTTCATAAAATGTCATAGCAGAAAATGTTAAATATTCATGCCAGCTTTTATGAAAGACGGCTTTTTAACGTGTATGGGGGAAAAAAAATGTGTGTTCTTAGTTAAGTTAAAATGACAAATGAATAGGTGGTGCAAACAAGTATTGATTGGTGTTTGCTGAAAAACGGAAAAACCGCTGACATTAGTATTGTATACTAATGCAACAACGGGGGTTAAAATAAACAGTTACAGGCTTCAAATTTGGCAAATTTAAAGAGAACCTGTCATGTTCTTAAAGGAAAATGTGTAAATACTTAAAGTGACACTAAACTCTAAAGTGGTTGTAAACCTCAGACATGAAATATGAACAAAACATATCCCTCTATAGCAGTGGTCTCCAGATTGCAGCCCATGGGCTGAACGTGGCCCTTTGCTTGCCTCTATCTGGTCCTCGGAGTACTATTCCTCCCACTGATGCCAACAAGGACGCACCATTTCTTCCACTGGCACCAACTAGGGGGCATTTTTCCTTCCACGAACACCAATGCCTCCCACTGATTATTATTATTATTATACAGTATTTATAAAGCGCCAATAGTTCGATCAGCGCTGTACATTACAAAGGGGGACAGAACATGTGACAGAACAATACCAATACAATGCAAAACATGAGGGGATTGAGGGCCCTGCTCTTTCGAGCTTACAATCTAGGAACAATATAAACAATTAGGTACTATTCCTCTATCACTATGGCGGCTGAAAAAAAAATCCTGCACACTTGTACGCTCCTGACAAATTACATCTCCTGGCCCCGCTGCAAAATGCAGGCAAAGGTGTGAGGTCTTGCTGGTGACACCATTGACCACATTTGTCCATGTGGCCATATTTGCTCAGTGATGTCAGCACCAGGGGCGGACTGACCATTTGGAAACTCGGGCACTGCCCGAGGGCCCGGGGTCAGTAGGGGGCCCCATGAGATACCCCTGATACCTTTTTCATAAGCTTTTTTGAGTATGGGCAAGGACACAGGGGCCCCATGATCCCCTATTGCCCGGGGGCCCCATGAGTTGTCAGTCCGCCCCTGGTCAGCACTATCCCGCTTCTTTTTTTTACATGGCTGAATAAATCAGTGGAGCTGGGTGACGTCACTGGTTACTAAAGACATGGTAAATGTGTGCATCTGCCGCTTCTCCATTGCTGTCCCTCCACATGGACAAGAGAAAATGCCTTGTCTCCTTTGTGCATCCTTTGCGCCCAGTTCACACCACTGCATTGCATGCAGAACATTTTATCAGAGCAGCTCAGTGAGAGGCAATCCACTGCCTTGCATTGCGCGGCTGGCAGTTGAACTTTATGAAATGTCTGTGTGACAGCTCAATAAAATTGTTAATAAAAAAAGGAAACAGTGTGATCCGCCAAGCTTAGCGCTTATCTCCCCTGGATCGCACTGCACAACAGCTGCTGTGTGAACCAGCTCTAAAAGCTTTAAAATGCTGACCTATGTAGATTTTTGGGTATCATAGTTTTTGACGATATTATTGGCACATGTAATTTTAAGACTTGACATGTTTGGTATCCACTTACTCGAGGCATCTTTTTTTAGTTTACCAAAAACAATTGGGTATTATGTTGTGTGTTTGCACTAAAATTCATTTTACTATATTTTTTCCTGAAAATATGCTTTTGATAGACTACATTTTTATGTCATAAAATATTTAACTATTATCTTTTTATTCTATATAATTGTCCGTGACTTTAAGTAATTTGGCTATAACTTTATTATAATAATTTTATTTTAATAATAAAATTGTATATAATAATAATAATATATATATTATATTATAAATTATATAATAATCGGGGTTATAGCCCCAAATGCAGATTTTTACATGTGTTAAAAATGAAAAAATTGCTGAAGTGGTTAAAGTGGTTGTAAAGACTCAAGCTTTTTTTACTTCATGAAGGTAAACACCTTTCTGTGTGCACCAGCCATCCCCCAGTCCCCCTAATACTTACTTGAGCCTCATCGTGATCAGCAATGTGCACGAGAGCCTTGGCTCTCTGGGGACCCTCCCTCCTCATTGGCTGAGACAGCAGCGGGAGCCATTGGTTTCCTCTGCTATCAGTCACAGCCAGTGAGGCAATGTTTAGATAGAGGTGGCATGGACAAGGCGGAGCTCTGTGTGTGAACCGATGCAGAGTGCAAAGGCTCGGTAGCGAGCCTGCTTGGGTGCCCCCCCCGCAAGCTGCTTGCTCTGGGGGCACTCAGCAGGTGGGAGGGGCCAAGAGCGCCACAAAACCACTGCACAGAGCAGGAAAGTATAACGTGTTTGTAATTTTTTTTTTAATATCACTTTAATATACCTTGGGTGTTGGGGACTTAGCTCCGCCTCATATATATTCCTAGCACCAGCACAGCACCTGCAAAAAAAAAAAAAGTGGCTGGACTTGCTCCTGATTGGAATATATTGGGAAGAACCCTTCTCTCAAAATCTAAAACTGTGAAAAAAAGTTATTTTGGGACATACCTTAAATATTGTCTGGAGAAGAAAGAGAAGTGCGCCAGAGTAAGTGCAGTATGAATATAAAAGTTTATTGCACACAAGATTATAAAAACTCACAAGAAGTGGGTAGATATCAGGCATCAATATATAAGGAGGAGGATGTCATCTGTGCTGCACCTCACAAATGGATGGCTGCAATGCCAAGGTGTTGCATGGCTGGCGCTGTAGGCGGGTCCCACAGGAGGAGGCGAGGATGGCAGGCGCAGTAACCCGGAGTCGCGGCGCAGATAAGAACCGGGATCCAGGGCAGGCACTGCTGATCTCTCACATCAGCGTGGGTACAGTAGCCAGCTTGAGGCACATCAGAGGTCTGATGAAAAGGCAGGTTGCCTAGAAACGCGTCACCGCCCCCTTGGAGGATTCCCAGCAACGTCCTTATGTCATTTCCTGCCCGGCGGCCATCTTGGATGTGCCTCAAGCTGGCTACTGTACCCACGCTGATGTGAGAGATCAGCAGTGCCTGCCCTGGATCCCGGTTCTTATCTGCGCCGCGACTCCCGGTTACTGCGCCTGCCATCCTCGCCTCCTCCTGTGGGACCCGCCTACAGCGCCAGCCGTGCAACACCTTGGCATTGCAGCCATCCATTTGTGAGGTGCAGCACAGATGACATCCTCCTCCTTATATATTGATGCCTGATATCTACCCACTTCTTGTGAGTTTTTATAATCTTGTGTGCAATAAACTTTTATATTCATACTGCACTTACTCTGGCGCACTTCTCTTTCTTCTCCATTTACCACAGAGTCCGGTTTACTCTAGAAAGTGCAAGCCTCACGACGGTGTCTACATTGCAGCGTTGTATATATATGTATACACATATATATACCATCTATCTCAATCCAGTACTGTTTGCATCACAAGGCCTTTTTCCCCTCCTTTCCCTACCCCCCTCCCCTCCCCCCTTCCCTTTCCTCACCACTAAAGCTGCATCATTTACTTGTCCCTTTATTACTAGCATATATGATTATATATTTTAATTTCTGTTTACTGGATTATTTTGTTTAAGATTTACTGAGTGAACGTTATATCCACTACAAATTCTCTTGCGCCAATTGCAATTTTATTTTTGTCTTAAATATTGTCTTTATAATATCAAATAAAGGGCTTCATCACTAATGAACAGTCTCTCTGCTTAACATTTTTGACATGCTGGTAAAGAAGTCAGTTACGTGATTGGATTAACCATTAGCCGCCCGGCCAATGGCCGTTTGGCGGCTTGAAAAGCGCTGCAGCTTTCCGGGTGCACGCCATTTAACGTGCTCCCGCACATGCGCGGTTTGCGCGGTTGCAGAGCGACGCAGCAGTGCGATCTGTCACCGCCCGTGCACCTCGGACACGGCCGATGACAGATCCGAGTACCGGCTCCCGTTGCCGGTACCATGTGACCTGCTGTGACCAATCACAGCAGGTCACATGACAGTTGTATACAATGGATGGCTTCATTCATGATGCCATCCATTGTATACTAGTGCCTAGCTGTGAATGGTCACAGCTAATCACATGCACATGTCATGTGATTAGCTGTGACCAAATCACAGCTAAGCACAAAAAAAAAAAAAAAAGCTGAATGAATCGATTTCATTCAGGTAAATGCTTGCTTATAGCAAAGTAATTCTTTGCTATAAGCAAATTGTGTAAAAAAAAAAAAAAAATACTGATCACTTCCCCAAAGTAGTACAGTGTTACTATGGTAACATTGTACTATTTTGGTCATAGTAAAATATGAAAAAAAATCTTTAAAAAAATAAAAAAAAATGTAATAAAAAATTAAATATAATAAAAAAAAAAATAAATAAAAAAAAATATATATTTTTTTTTTTCATACTGTCACCAGTCAGTGTCGCTGTTCACCACCATGCCAGTTATATGATGACGCTGTACTGCACTGGTGACAGTATGTAAAAAAAAAAATAGTGAAAATAATTTTTTTAATTTTTTCATTTTCTGAAAAATTATGACAAAAAAATACAACTTCAAAAAACTCACCATGCCTCTTATGAAGTACGTCGGACTGTCTACTCTGCAAAAAGGGGTCATTTGGGGGATATCTGTACTGTTCTGACATTCTTGGACCTCAAGATATTAGATTGGCTGTCAGTACTTCAGGATTGATCAATATTCAGATCTATACCATAGTTTGTGAACTCTATAACTTTCCTACAAACTAAAAAATACATCCTAATTTGGGTTATTTTCACCAAAGACATGTAGCAGAATACATCTCGGCCTAAATTTATGAAGAAAAATTATTTATTTGTAAACTTTTATAACAGAAACAAAGAAAAATGTGTTTTTTTTTCAAAATTTTTGGACTTTTTTTGTTAATTTAGCAAAAAATAAAAACCCCAGCGGTGATTAAATACCACCAAAAGAAAGCTCTAGTTGTGTGAAGAAAATGATCAAATTTTAGTTTGGGTACAATGTTGTATGACCACGCAATTGTCATTCAAAGTGTGAGAGCGCTGAAACCTGAAAACTGGCCTGGGCAGGAAGGTGTAAAATTGCACGGTATTGAAACGGTTAAAGCCTGCCTGAAACTCAGATGTCATTGTGAATGAAACATCAGCCTACAATCGCCATCTGTTGAGTGTTACCTGACAGCTGTATCTCTTGACCAGAGCGAGCGAAGATAGTCACAAGAGTCTGACAAGACGTACAGAGCAGGATCCAGAGCAGACACAGAAGGTAAAAAATAAGTCCCATTCATAGGCCTAAGAAGGAGCTCCTAGGAGTGTGGCATCACGGGAAGAGGTCTTCAGAAAAACTTCAACAGTTTATTTCAAGCGGTGACACTTATTTCACAGCTGTAATTGCATGCTTTCCTAGAAAATGTGACAAGAACAAGGAGACTGTTATGGAAAAGATAAGTTAGTTATGCAAAAGTAGAATCAATTTAAAGTGCAGCTCCAGTTTTAGAAATAACAAAATGCTCAGAATGGCAGCACAAATCATTGTATAAGTCATTGTTATTAAAGCTGACGTCTACCAAAAATCACCCCAAAACTGGCCTACTACCTCTCTGAGCCCCCAACACGCATAATTTGAATATGGATACCATGCGTTACCATTTTCCGGGGACAGTCCCTAGAAAACAAGCATCCCCAGCAGTGTCCTGAACACAAATTGCAAGAACAAAGGGAGCCCTGTCCATTGGGTTCACTTCTCCTCTAGAGCAGCCTTTCTCAACCAGGGTGCCTTGAGGTTTCTTCTGGGGTGTCTTGGCAAAATGTCTAAAAGTTGCACAAAACTTGTATACAACCTAGCGGGTGGAAGAAGCCTGAGTTTTAGTTACACAAACCCACACGTTATTATTGTGGACCATTACGACCTTCTGGCCACCGGCATCCTGAAAACCAATTACTGTACATCAACAGTTGATAAGGAGGATGTCAGTTGCCTGCACAGCATCTTTGTTGGACCCTCCGCTGCCCCTCTACATCAGTGCTGGGGTCACATTAGCTCAGTGTTGGAGAAAAACTGAGAGAAACACTGTAATACTAGTCAGTACCAGTGTGAAAAAGTGTATTTGATTTGGAAGAATAAATTACCTCTAGCATTGGGTGTCCATGTGTGGATGTTGCTGCATTATATAAAACTATTAGATTGCTAAGATTTTAATTCTAAAATTTAAAAGCTAAAGTCCTGGAGTCACACACCACCTCCAAAAGGTAAAATCAACTTTATTGTTCACTTTATTGTTTGGCACATGCACAAATGCAGACACTCCTCCCAGAATCCCTGCTCTAACATGTTTTTGCACCCATAATTTCCGTAATTATACAGTTCATCCTTACTTGCTAGGTTATCTTTTAAATAAAAAAAAAATGCAACCTTATAGATCTCTATCCTTCCAGAGTTGCCTACTCATGGGTTATGTATTGGAGAGCTTGCATTTAATTATTATTATACAGGATTTATATAGCGCTTGTTTGCTCAGCACTTTACAATATAACGGGAGACAATACAGCAACAATACAGTTCAATACAAGAGGGAAAGGAGGGCCCTGCTCCTTGGAGCTTACTATCTAGGAGGGAATTTGTTAAATCTCTAACTCCCCCTTCCCTCGAGGTTTCCTACCCATGGGTTAGGTTTTGCAGAGCTTGCCTTTAATTGATCCCTACCACTCCGGGGTTGCATACCAGTGGGTTAGCTTTTTGTAGAGCTTGCCTCTGATGGATTTCTATCCGTCCAGGGTTGCCTACACATGGTTTATGTTTTGGAGAGCTTGCTTCTGATAGATCTCTACCCTTCCAGGGTTGCCTACCTCTGGATTAGGTTTTGAAGAGCTTGCCTCTGATAGACTTCTTCCCCTCAAGGACTGCCTACCCCTGGGTAAGGTTTTGAAGAGCTTGAATCTGATGGATCTCAACCCATATGTAGGCAACCCTGGAGAGGTAATGTTTTGGAGAGCTTGCCTCTAAAAGATCCCTATGCCTCCAGGGTTGGCAACTCCTTGATTAGGTTTTGAAGAGCTTGCCTCTGATAGATCTCTACCCCTCCAGGGTTGCCTACCCCTTGGTTAGGTTTTGAAGAGCCTGAATCTGATGGATCTCTACCACTCCAGGGCTGTCTACCTCTGGGTTATGTTTTGGAGAGCTTGCCTCTAACAGATCTCTACGCCTCCAGGGTTGCCTACCTCTGGATTAGGTTTTGAAGAGCTTGCCTCTGATAGATTTCTTCCCCTCAAGGGCTGCCTACCCCTGGGTTAGGTTTTGAAGAGCTTGAATCTGATGGATCTCAACCCATATGTAGGCAACCCTGGAGAGGTAATGTTTTGGAGAGCTTGCCTCTAACAGATCCCTATGCCTCCAGGGTTGGCTACTCCTTGATTAGGTTTTGAAGAGCTTGCCTCTGATAGATCTCTACCCCTCCAGGGTTGCCTACCCCTTGGTTAGGTTTTGAAGAGCCTGAATCTGATGGATCTCTACCACTCCAGGGCTGTCTACCTCTGGGTTACATTTTGGAGATCTTGCCTCTAACAGATCTCTACGCCTCCAGGACTGGCTACTCCTGGATTAGGTTTAGGGGAGTTTGCCCCTGATAGATCTCTATTCCTCCAGGGTTGCCTACTTCTGAATTAGGTTTAGGAGATATTGGCTTTGATAGATCTCTACTCCTCCAAGGTTGGCTACTCCTGCATTAAGTTTTTGAAAAGTTTGCCTTTGATAGATCTCAACCCCTCCAGGATTGCTCATCTGGAGTTAGGTTTTGGAGAGCTTTCCTCTGATCACACATCATATTTTGCTTAGCAATAAAGGTAATAGAAAAGAAAATTGCATTAGCTGTATTTAATTAGCCAGCAATTGGGCTGGGAGCTGGGCCTTCTATGAGGTGCAATGAAACTTTACTACAGCAATGCTTAAATCACGATCTCTGGGGAGCTTGGGATGCAGCAGACAGCACCGGCAATGTCAGGAATGCCAACAGTAATACTGAGAAATATGTACAGCACAGAGCTATGCGGACTGTGAATTTGCTCTGCAGTCTATTGCTCTGTCTTAGCTGTCTGTAATCTTTGGCAAATGGTAGCACTAAAGTGACAGTTAGTAGTTTGCTTCTATGACATTACTGTACAGGAAGTCACCTTTCATTTGAAATTTTATCTATTAGGATGATTTCCTGGAACAGTTTTATATTCCTGATATAAAGAATGTAAGAGCAAAATGGGAAAATCTACCTAAAACCCACTTACATAAGCTAAGTAAAATAATCATCTGCTTATCGGTATGTATTGGGACGTACAGGATAAAATCTATTAGAACATTGCTGTACTATATTACAAACATTTTTACATCAAAGGTTTGATGGGTGGCTGTACAATTTCATGTTATCTGGATTGGATTTTTGCTGTCTGACAGCTGACCACAATCAAGCTCATTATGGTATTATAAGCTAAATGTTGTCACATGCTCAAGACGGAGCTGTCATCCCTCATCTGTCACATGGGCCTGTGCAAATATTTGCAATCATCAGCTGTCTGACTGGGCAGCTCATGTTGAGATCTGAAAATCCTTCACAGCTATGAAACTTGGTTCTAATCTGCTTTAACTCCATGCTTTCCATAAGCCTGATCCAGCTGAAGGGCGGCATATACAACAAATGGAACATATTGGGGCCCCATCTACATTCTCAATGGACCCTACCCTTTTGGGAACTGTTGGTGGACAGAAGGGTGCTCCTGCTCTAGAATATCCCCTGGTCACCATGTTATGCACAGCTTCAGAAAATGGTGCCCTGGTTTATGCTTAGACAATGCCTACTGTGAGCATTACTCAACTCTTGCAGGTTATGAGATGTGTTGCTGTCTAACTGGGGAGATTTACCATCATTTCCTGCCCTTCAAAGGCCTTGTAACTGTAAGTGGTGACAAAAGTCTCCCTTCTGAGACAGAACTTTAGTATTAAAGTGTATGTCAAGTCAAAACTTTTCATTTTGAATAAAGTGGTGAAGGGTTAGAACCACTGTCAAGTTTGTGCTGCTTTCTGGGAATCTGTTAGAGAGATTTACCCTCATTTCCTGTCCTGATGCCCAAATGAAAAAACACTGTAGCACAGACAGGAATGACGTCAGCAGGCGGGAATGAGGCCAGGACGCAAGCCGAAGGTTGTCAACACAATCAGAGGCAGAAGTAGCATCAGGATACAGATCAAGGTCAGCAACAGCCAGACAGCAAAGTGCAGACACGTAAGGTGTCAGGATACAGGCTGAGATCAGCTGGGCAGCAAGGTATGAAATCAGAAGGCAGATGTCCAAAAACACAAGCCAAGATCACAATGGGCTGACAAGGATCCAGGGACAGGTCAAATGCAAAATACATGGGAAGGAAGAATTAACAATTTGTCCAGCTCCACTCCACTCCAGCTTATATACAGTAGACAGGGCCGAGACAAAGGGTGAGCAGGAGGGTTAGCTGCCCCCGGTGCAGAGAAGCAAGGGGGCACACCATAGATGCAGGGTGGTACAACCATTCTACGGCGTGCATTAACTGTGTGGGAAGGGGGTGCAATTCTGGATCCTTGCCCTAAGTGATGGACAACCTTGTCCTGGTACTGACAGTAGGTCATTTGGTGCCAAAACCAGTGCTGAGAATTCACGTGTGCCTACACACATGCTTCTTAGCGTGCATGTTAGGTTACTTTCACACTGCTCTGTTTGAAAAGGTTTTGCTACATTTTTTCCTTTTTTCCGCAATGTGTTAAATTTAACATTTGCGTGTTTGATGCATTTGCGTTGCGTTTTCCCCATATCACTTCTCACTATTCTAATGCAATTTTCAGGCAATTTCTAATGCGACTATTATTACGACTTTGATGAGACTTCAGTGTGACTTTAGAAGTTCTCAAGCTTGAGTTCACAGAATTGCATGATGAGGAAAATCACATTATATTTCAACTTCAATGCAATTTCAGTCCATACAGTAGACTTCTATGTTATCTCCAAGAAGTCACATCAGCATAGAAAAGAAACATTCCTATGCGACTTTGATGGATCAGTGTTTTCTTTTAACCCTCACCTCTCCTCCCTCTTCCTTGTTGCCTAAAACCTAGGTTCACACTGAAACGGTTTTGATCCTTCCTTTGATCGATCCCTCCTTCAATTGATAGGAGGAAGGATCGTTCAATCGAAGGAAAGATAAATGGATTGAAGGGTAGATCAATTAAGTGAAGGAAGGGTCAGTAGATCAATCAAAGGAAGGGTTGGTTGATTGATCAAAGGAATAATCAATTGATCGATTAAAGGAAGAGTCAAAAGAAAAGATCAAAGAAAAAATTGAGTGATTGAAGGATTGATTGGAGAAAGGGTCAATTGATCAATTGAAGGGTTGATCGACTGAAGGAAGGGTTGATCAGTCGCTCATAGGGTGAATCAGTCAATCAATCAAAGTTTCGATCGATTGAAGGGTCAATCAATTAATCAAAGAGTCGATCGATCGAAGGAAGGGTCACTCGATTGATCAAAGGAAGGCTCCTAAATTGCAGCTGTATCAAAATCCATGGATGAAGGATGACCAGGGAGGAGAGGTGAGGGTTAAAAAAAACCCACTGAACCCATCAAAGTCGTATTAGATAATTTCTTATCTATGCTGATGCAAAAAGATGTCTATGGGTATGGGGCTGAAATCGCACCAGGATCCTTTTCCAAAATCTCTCTGTGCTGAGTTGATTAGAAGGGCACCATTGAATATAATATGATTTCCTTTGTCATACAATTCTGTAAACCAGGACTTGAGGACTTCCCATAGGTTTACTGCATTTTATATGTATTTTTCATTCAGTTTCCATTCATTTCAAAGGAAAGATACAGAAGCCTTAATACATATGTGCATTAACATGGTAATAAAATGTCCAGAAACCTGCACATGTGCACTGGTCTTCTTGTACTGGAACACACTGGTCCTTCTTTACACCATCTGGTGAAGCAGTTGTCAACAGAACAAGAAGTGAATCAAAATCTCTCTACCGGAGCTTCAGATAGCACTAAAAACCAGACCATAGTTCTTATCCTTCCTCACTCTGACTAAATCTAAACAAAAAAAAATTTGGTTTGACATACACAGTCTGCGCTGGGCACAAATAAGTAATGACAGCCCTTTATGGCGGTTCTTCCCTTTTGCCACAACATAGTTACTGAATTTTACCTGCACTCAATTTAAAATTACTTTAGCTGACCCAACAACCTAAATACAAGCATCCAGATGTGCCTAAACATACTTTCTAGTCTCAAAATCTAGGGTGCTCTGTGATATATACAGTATAGCAAATATCAACTTTCAGTAGTTGAAAACGAAGCTCTATCATGCAAAAACTGACTCTTGAAAGTCAAGACTTTGATTCAGCCCCTCACAAGAATTGCAACTTGCTATTTCCTAGTCAAGCCATCCATCACATTGTGTGACCAACAGGAAGTCCGGGAGGGATCAAAGTACCAAATGCCAAGATAAAATCGGTATTCACATAAGGATTTAGTAGATTACTCAAGGTACTGTACATGTGTGTACATCTTATAAACTTGAACTCCAGATAAAACTTTTTTAAGCTTAGGATGAGGTGTGAAGGAATTTGAGGATCACAAGGTGGCCGGAGTCAAGGATTTCCAAAACTGTAGTATAAAGGACCCTGTGTCCTCTGTTTTAAGAGTATTTTCACTCTTTCCCTTCTTTCTCTCCTCCTTCACCCCCCCCCCCCATTTTCCTTTAATTCTCTTCAAAATACATACTTACTTGCCCAGGGAATCTAGTGTTGTCCTGAAGCAATTGGGTGCCCCACACCACAATCTTGGTTCTTCATTCTTGAACTTCTGGTCTTCACAAGAAAGAGTTACCAGTGGACAGTGCAGTCTCCTGCCAGTCTGTTCAAGAAGGGAGGGGGCAGGAGGGAGGATAAGGGAAGTGCTTTGCCACTCTAGACTATGGGGCTGTGTGTTTCTATTGATGCTCATAGTGTAGGGAGACACAACTGAAGCCCTGGCTAGGGTGGCTCCATAGGATGCATTGAAAGGAAGAAGCCACCCTGAAACAAGAGAAAGTGCAACATTTCGGAGCTGCGCAGGACCCCTTAGTCAGACATGTGAACATCACATGACTGACGAAGGGGTTCTGCGCAGCTCCGAAATGTTACACTTTCTTTTGTGATGTGATCTTTTTGCAATGGACCATATTGGAGATCCATGCGGTGCTGGCGAATAAGTATGTTTGCTTATGATATTTCCAGTCCCAGCTGGTAGTCGCTACAGAACCTTCCATTGATGAGCTGTTCTTCCAGGAACGTGTGTGAGGGGAACATAGATAAAAACCCTGAAACAAGAGGCACTGGGGCAGTGCTTAGAATGTTACTAAACCCATGACCCTGTATTCACTATACCTGGTCTCCCACAGAACATAGAAATGCAATTATTGTAGTAAATATAAACTGCTAAATACCTTTTCTCAGCAGTATATAGCAGCCTTGTAACTTAGCACTAGTTAATCTTGTAGGAGGAGTTTTCATTCTCCTCTGACTGTCCTATGAGGCTGCATGACCTCTCACTCTCTGTCTGGACAGCGTTAGTGCTGATTGGCTCTGTGCTAATCACATGCACCCTCCAGCAATACCAAACTGTGCATGTGCAGAGTTTCTCCTAGAGCTCTGTACTATCAACAGATGGATTGGGGACAGTAGAAGAAGGGGAGGATCAAAGAAGTCAAGATCAAACAGCCTTTTTACACAATGCAGAGGAATAACCCTTTAGGTTACACAGTGAGTATAACAAGCATTCTTTACTGCATATACAAACTGATTGTACTGTTGTGGGTTTAGTAACACTTTAATCCTCATGTACACTGGATGTATTTACAGCGGCTGTTTTTGGCTTTTGGCATTTTTTTTCTACAGCCAATAAACTCCCCAGCATGTTATCTATGTGTCCATGCACACAAAGGCTTTAATCAGCGTTTTTTTGCAGGAGCGTTTTTTGGCTGGAAAAAACCCCAGAACTAGTGGGTTTCTAGAGGAGTTTTTAGCTGTAAAAACTGTCTAATGCTTTAAAATGTGGTAAACTGTGGAAAACTTGGCAAACCAGTGTTTTGGGGCTTTTTTTTAGCAAAATTTTTTTTGTGTAAAAAAAAATGCTAAAAAGCGCAAATGTGGAAAAACACGGCTAAACGCTACTGCTTAAAAATGCTGAGAAACTCGTGTTTTTAACATGGCTTTACACAGCTATCACTGCCAGCATTATGAAAATGCCCAATTTGCATGGAGCCTTAACCTCCCCGGCGGTATTCCCGAGTGTAGCTCGGGGTAAAGTTTCTGTACCACAAGCGGTAACCCCGAGCTACACTCGGGCTTACCATGCGGCGCTGCATAGGGAGTCCCTCCAGCACTTACCTTGTCCTTCGCTCCCGCGATGTGTCCCCTGCAGCGTCCCCGGCCATCTCCTCCAGCTGATGCCGGCATCCGGCTTCTGTGTTTCGGTCCCTGTGACGTCGGGACGTACGGGTGTCACCGGCAGCGGCGGGAAATTTGAAAATTTAAAAAAAAAATAAATTTTTTTCAAAACAAATCTTACATAGTAAAACATTGCTGTTTCAAACCATTTCACATACATTTTGTCCCGAGTGCTTTGTCCGGCGCCCTGCCTGCATTTTTACTGTTCTTTCTGCCTGGAAACTTAGAAAAGTCCATGGCGTCCAAAAAGCGTCCCTTTAGGTCAAAATCGGTTTTAGAGCAGCTAGAGAACAGCGATAGTAAATCAGAACCACTTGCAGAATTGAGTGATAATGATTCGTGGGGGAAATTCGTCATCAGACACTGAAAACGATTTTGCGACTTTGCTCAGTGATGTGCGTACTTGGCACTATATTTCAAATTTCAGTGTTTTTGGTTTGATTATATTATTGAATTAAATTCAGTATTATTATATTATTATTTTTTATGATTATTTATTAAATTATAATTTATGATTTTGTGTTTCAAATTTTATCATACCCGGGATGTTTACTAGGCTCTTGTTCGGACAGATTTCAGTGAGTTATTCCTAAATATTACAGCCTACAATAAAAAACTACATATTTCCATGCAAAATAATGGTACCGCTTTCAGCACCAAAAATCGGAAATAATCAGACCGCTAGGGAGGTTAAGCTGATACATAGGCAAGATATTAAAAGATAAAGACGTTGCATAGGCAGTAAGTGGTTAAATTGGCTGTTGAAAATGCTTAAAAAAGTGAAGATTTAATATTACTTTAAGCATGGCAATGCAGATATAATTGACAGACAACAAAAAACGCAAGACCCTAGAATGACACCGAGTGGAGAACATTTTTCCAGCATAACACTTGTAAGTCCATTATAATGAACAACAATTAGGATCAGAAGTCAATAAAAGTTTTATGTCAGGCGGCTGTTCTGTAATCTAGACACTTGTAAGTGTTCTCTGAAACACATTGTCAAGTACTTTATTGTATCTCTGGAGAAGATTTGAAATTATCTTAATGGGACATGAGCAAATCTCAGGAGATTGAATACGTTTGCGGTTCACTGACCTCAACCAGCCAGACATGGTGATGGTATAACAGAGCAAAGTGCTGACAAAGGGGCCATGTGGCTGAAATTTGGGGTAAGCGAGGTCTTTTGACTTCCTTCCTTCTATCCACACAAAGTCCGTCCACCAGAATCCGATGTCAGCTTTTATTAGATGCTGATAGGTTGAAATACATAACTTTTTTTTTATCTCTTTGGGAAACCAGTAGATGTGTCCTTGCACCAGTTCTACCTGCCTGTCCAGAATATACTGTATATCCAAAAAAATGAATACAAATCTCCCAGAATTAATTCTCAGGTCTTTACAATGATGTTGGATGATCTGGATAATATGATAATAGTTACATGGTTAGTCTGGCTGAAAAAAAACAAGTCCATCCAGTTCAACCATTAAAAAAAAAAAAAAAGTTATAATCCTACATCCACAGTTGATGCACAGGAAGGCAAAAAACCCCAGCAAAGCATGATCCAATTTGCTCCTGCAGGGAAAAAAATTCCTTATTGATCCCCCAAGAGGCAATCGGATATTCCCTGGGTCAACTTTACCTTTAAATATTGCTATACAGTTATATTCTATATATCTAAGAAAGAATACAGGCCTTTTTTAAAGCAATCCATTGAACTGGCCAGAACCAACTCTTGAGGGAGTCTATTCCACATTTTCGCAGCTCTCACTGTAAAGAAACCTTTCCGTGTTTGGAGATTGCATTTCTTTTCCTCCAGATGTAAATGGATGATGTTATGCTTACTTGAATGCTTGCATAAATGAACGCAATGTCACTCAAAGTTTTAGTCATTGCAAAGTTACTGTTATGCTAATTTGTGCCCTCGTCAACCCAAATTAACCGCTGACAGCCAGCAGTACATTTACTGCTGGTGGGTGGCTCCCCCACCAGGTGAACATCTTGGTTAAGAGACATGTGCATGTGCCCCCTGCTGATTTGTGCTGTGATTGGACACAGCATGAGTTTGTCAGCAGGTTACAGTTAATGATGTTGACTGTAAACCTGCTGATTGGCTGTGGCCAATAACAGCACAGAGATGCATTCAAATCTGAAAGCAAGGAGAGACCCAGCCAGATCCTATGAGTAAAAGCAGAATGGATACATTTTGGGGTTGATTTACAAAAGGCAAATAGACTGTGCACTTTGCAAAGTGCAGTTGCATTCTGTGAGAGCAGTTGCGCCAGAGTTTAGTAAATGAGCAGAGGCTCTGATGACTTGGTTGGTATTGGATATTCTTTGTAAAGTGAAGCTGTACCTCATTTACTAAGCTCTGGAGCGAGTGCCCTTGCAGAGTGCAAAGGTCTATTTGCATTTAGTAAATGAACCCCCTTGTTAGGCACATTCTGATCACTCCTGTCACCCAGCCAGCATCATTAATACAGTGTACAATATTAACACTGATCACTGTATTAGTGTCATTAGTGACATCAGTGTCAGTTAGTGTCCTTCCCAGTCAGTGTCAACTAGCCCCAGATTTCATGCCACACTATCATAGTCACACTATGGGGTTGATTTACTAAAGGCAAATAGACTGAGTTGCGCTCTGCAAGTGAAGCTGCCCCAGAGCTTAGTAAATGAGGTAAAGCTTGAATTTGCAAAGAATACCCAATCACATGCAAGGAAAATAAAATAGAACTGCATTTTTGCTTGCACGTGATTGGATGATGGAAGTCAGCAGAGCTTCCCCTCATTTACTAAGCTCTGGAGCAACTGCTCTTGCAGAGTGCAACTGCACTTTGCAAATTGCACAGTCTATTTGCCTTTAGTAATTTTGATCATGATCAGAACCATACAAGTGCCCCTAATAGTATAGTGTCCCCAAAAAACACAGTACTAGATGTGGTTTGTTTGTTTTTTTGTTTTTTTACCAAAGACATGTGTAACAGCGTATACTCAGAGATGGACGCGGTTCAACCATTTTGGCTTCAACCTCCATCTTGGCAAAGGGATTAACCATCCTGACAAACATATTTCTCCCTCATTCTTCCCCCCTCCCTTTCTGAGAGGCCCAGCGACATTTGGCCAGTATGTGTGTGAGTTCGGAATCTCACAGGAGGGTTATAGGAGCTATAAAGCCCCCCAAGGGAGCTGGGGCCTAGCTGTCCAAAGAACCTGTAAAATGTAACACCTCGGAAGAGATAAGGCAAGCTTTCCCAGTTGAAAGAGATTCCAAACTAATAAACCTAACTCAGCTAATAAACCTAGTTTATGTGACAGAATCAGATAACCACTTTTCAAAATCAATTTTTTTCCCTATGTCTCATATCTTGGAATATGAGAGACTTACATAAAAACCGGACATATCATCAGATTGGCCACGAGGAGGCAAACAGTTTGGTAGGTCACTCGCATGGTCCAGAATACATAGGAAAGCCAAAACATAGATCTTGTGAACCGTTCAGTGTATAATTTCATAATTCATATCTAATCAATCCTCAGACATGTCTGCCTAATAATCTACCCGCGGGTGGAATGTCACCTGTGCATAGGAAATGTTATGGGCCAAAATATGAGTTACGGGAGATTTTGGCTCTAGTTGAGGTATCCGCCCATACCTACAAGCCCTAAACAGGGTATTGGTCCTTGACTTCAGAGACACCCCCTGCTGGGGACTACAAAATAGGCTGTCAGGCCTAAGAGTGGAGTTGAAGACATCTCCCATTTTAACATCAGTACCACCTGGGGAGACCCGTGCCCTTTCACACTGAAACTTGGATCTGCTAACCCAGGACTTTGGCAAGTACCTTAACCCTTTCACCTCTCTCTGATATCTCTTTGCTGTGCTGTTAGTCTCTGTATATTTATATATATATATCTTAGTTACATCTTTTTCTGTAAATATTTTTATTGCACCCGTTTGACCTTTTAGTAATAAATCTTTCCTTCTGAAAGTGTTGAACTGTTTCTATAGCGCTTTATTGCAATTTTCGAATTCCTGCCTCTAAAGAGAACGCTACTGTGTTTGTTTAACTCTCTGCATAATACGGTCACTGCAGGCCGATTATGCAGATGATTATCTCAACCATTATAGTGTTTTAGCTGATATCGCCGTGTTTCCTCTTTCTCTGTACAAAAAGGAGGTGGTGGCAGTGTGAAGGGTTAATTGCATAATTAACCTGACTCAGTAACAATCGTTCAGGCTGCCGGTACATCGATTGTGGTCCAATTAGCTGGAAAACCGTTGTGCAGGGTGCAGCTGGGTGTGGCATTGTTACGCACGTGACATCGCGGTTTTAGATCAGCTAGTCCAGTGGTGGGCAACCTTTTTTTTCAACTGAGCCAAATCTTGCCAAAACCACAATTGAAATTTATTTTGAGAGCCACATTTTTAAAACTGAAAATACATAGGATGGTACACTGTTTTTAGTTTCAATAAGTTTTTATAGTAATTCATCCCCCATAGTAATTCATCCCCCATAGTAATTCATGCCCCATAGTAATTAATCCCCCATATAGTAATTCATCCCCCATATAGTAATTCATCCCCCATAGTAATTCATCCCCCATATAGTAATTAATCCCCCATAGTAATTCATCCCCCATAGTAATTCATCCCCCATATAGTAATTCATCCCCCATAGTAATTCATCCCCCATATAGTAATTAATCCCCCATATAGTAATTCATCCCCCATATAGTAATTAATCCCCCATAGTAATTCATCCCCCATATAGTAATTCATCCCCCATATAGTAATTCATCCCCCATAGTAATTAATCCCCCATATAGTAATTCATCCCCCATAGTAATTCCTCCCCCATATAGTAATTCATCCCCCATAGTAATTCATCCCCCATATAGTAATTCATCCCCCTTATAGTAATTCATCCCCCCTATAGTAATTCATCCCCCCTATAGTAATTCATCCCCCATATTAATTCATCCCTCATATAGTAGTAGTAAGTAAGTAGTAAGCCAAGTCCCCCCTGTGTCAATTCACTTACCTTTGCTCCGCGCGTTCTTCTCGCCGTGTTCCTGCGCCGTTCCGGTCTTCAGGGCGGACTGTGAGAGGAGCCTAGCTCCTCTCACGTTCGTCACGCTGCCCCACCTACACACATCCTGACAGCCAATCACTGGCTATCAGGATGTGAGTGGCAGCGAGACTGGCCAATCATTGCATTTGAGCGCGCTGCCCTGGCTGTTTTTTTTTTGGATCACGCTCCGCGGGCCGGATTAAAAGGTTTGCCGGGCCGTAGTTTGCCCATTGCTGGGCTAGCTGCAGAGTCCTGACTTTTGGGGCGGCCGCCCGAGAGGAGGGAGGGGAGTGGGCGCCCGGCACACAGAAGAGCCGCATTAAAGTGTGTAAAGAGCCGCATGTGGCTCGAGAGCCGCGGCTTGCCGACCACTGGGCTAGTCCTTGATGAGAAGGTTTGGGGTCTGACGCCGCGATCGTGACAACATGTAGCAGAATATTGGCCTAAATTTATGAAGAAAGTTAATTTTATCCGATGTGTTTTATAACAAAAAATGTTGAAAAAAAAAACCCCAATATCTTTTTTTGCTTAGGTAATAAAAGCCCAGTGATGATCAAATACCATCAAAAGAAAGCTCTATTTGTGTGAAAAAATGATTTAAATTTCATTTGGGTACAGTGTTGCATGACTGAGCTATTGCCAATTAATATAGTGCAGTGCTAAATAGCGAAAAATACCCTGGTCATGAAGGGGGTTCAAGTGGTTAATATTACTTGAGCAATTTAGGCAAACCTTTTTGTAGCATTGAACGGGAAATAAAATGCATATCTATTCCTAAAGTAAATGCATACATTTACTTTGAGTTTTACCATTATGCTAAATTTCATAAATGTTGGACTAATATGACATATTTTTATACAGCAGACCTTGTTGATAATATATTGTGGTAACTTACTGTATATGAGGGGTGCAGAAATTACGTAAACAATGTGCTGGGAAACATTACTTTTAAAAAAAAGTAAATTTTATAAATGTTTACAATTTATTCTCTAAAAGACCAAAAGGATAAAAAATATATATATTCTAAATATGCCACCAAATTAAAATCTGATATGTCCAGAACAAAACAATGTATAATACTTTAGCACAGAGTACAGAAGCTAAAAGGTATATTATGTGGAAATATAAAAGATGCTCCCAGGAATGAAAAGTGCTGTATGAATGGAGGAGGTGGACCTTTCATTTATCCTGCCGTCCTCCATTCATAGATCACTTTTCACTGTGGGAAGAGATAGTACAGCTTATATGAATAAAAGAGGGGGGCAGAAAGGGGGGCATGGTCGGCACTTTTGATGTGTGACTGGTTCAGCTGCTCATATTAACCTCTGCAGCATCGCATTACAGCTGCAGATGTATCGGGAGGGGGAGGGTCTGAGGAGGGAAGATTTCAATAAACAGATCAGGAACACAAGGGACACTTCATTGTAAGTACTGTCCCTGGTGCTGATTAAGAATAAATGAATATATACATTCTCTCTCTCTCTCTGTATACATATATATATATATATATATACAGTATATATATATATATATATAAATATATAAAATTAAAAAAAAAAAATATATATATATATATATTTTTTTAATGGTACTAAACCTAAAAGCAAACATGTATTATATTATTATTATACAGTATTTATAAAGCGCCAATAGTTCGCTCAGCGCTGTACATTACAAAGGGGGACAGAACATGTGACAGAACAATAACAATACAATGCAAAACATGAGGGGTCGAGGGCCCTGCTCTTTCGAGCTTACAATCTAGGAGATTGCAAGTTACCCATTCTTAGGTGTGATGACTGCATTAGTTTTCTTTTTAGCCTTTCTTTCATTAATTTTCACCTGGTGATGTGGCCAGCAGCAAGTCTGTTGTGTTTCAACAGAAAAGGCTGTTCTGCAGATGTAACAGTTAAAGGTTTGAGACAAACCATTTAACAATCATCAGCTTTTATTTATTTATGTAAAACCTTTATCCGAAAAGGAAGAAAAAACTGTTGCTGAAACCAGTTAAAAAGCATTAAATGGAGCAGGGGTGAACTGACAACTCATGGGGCCCCTGGGCAATAGGGGATCATGGGGCCCCTGTGTCCTTGCCCAAACTCAAAAAAGTCTATGAATAAGGTACCAGGGCCCCTGTGTCCTTGCCCAAACTCAAAAAAGCCTGTGAAAAAGGTACCAGGGGCATCTCATGGGGCCCCCTACTGACCCAGGGCCCTCAGGCAGTGCCCGAGTTTCCAAATGGTCAGTCTGCCCCTGAACTGGAGTTTGTCTTCAGTGGGTTAGTGTATCTAAATCTGCTAGTCCATCTAACACTCACATCCCCCCAGACTGTCAATGCTGCTGGCCAAAGGTGTCTCTGTCGTGCCTTCATCCAGAGTGGGGCGCTCTAATACAAAAGTTGTGTTACTGGCCAGATCATCAGGTGAAAACAAAGGGAAAAAGCCTACAAAAGAAAAAGAATGCAGGCACCACACCAGTGATTGGTAAACTGCACTATATTACATTTTCGGCATTGGGTTTAATACCACTTAAAGCTGTAAGAAATCTAAACATCGGATTGCAATGTGTAAAAATTTGAAGATCACTTTAAAAATTACTTTAGAGATAACGTAAAAGGACAACTATTGCAAACTATTTGTGGTGTATAAAAGGGCTTTGATAATATGAAATGCAGAATGGAAGTGACTGTACCCGTGAATAGACGGAGCACTGAGGACTGAAATGATGAGGGATCAGTGATGCAGAGAAAGGCATGCCAGTTATTTTACATGTGAAGCAGCCTCATTGTTCAACAATGTATCCTGTCACTCACACATTGGACACAATGAGACTCTCACAAAAACATTAGAGAGTGACGGCACCCTTCACCCCACATTCCGGGGGAACAATAAATAAAGGGCCCATTTAATGCTGATGTGCTGTTACAGGTGTGAAATTGAAACATCTGGCATTAAAAAAAAACAATGAAGTCAGGACTATGCATTGCAGTCCCCTATCTATCTCTGTAATCTCTCTTCTCATTTTGGGAAGTGAGTCTTAGTTCTCTCTGTAGGAACTTTGCATGTAATAATAAATAGTTAAAATGCCCGATGCAGCTACCCTAACAATTATCTATATCTATTGCTTCATCTAAAATGTAAAGTGGTTGCAAACCTCACACATGAAATCTGAACAAAGCAAGTATTATATACAGTTGTGCTCAAAAGTTTGCATCCCCTGGAAGAAATCATGTTATTTCGGCATTGATAATGAAAATAGGACTGATCATGCCAAAAAAACTCTTTTATTTTAGGATAGTGATCATATGAAGCCCTTTAATGTGGAGCTCAGGGGAAGACTGACAACTCATGGGGCCCACGGGCAATAGGAAATCATGGGGCCCCTGTGTCCTCGCCCACACTCAAACTACACCCAAAAAAGCCTATGAAAGGTAACAGGGACATCTCATGGGGCCCCCTACTGACCCCTGGTCCTCAGGTAGTGCAAATGGTCAGTCCACCCTTGGTGGAGCTCCATCCAAAAGGGGAAGTTCCACTTTAAGCCTTTGTCCCCTGCTCCCCTTTAAGGATTGGCACCTTTGGGGAACTTGTACCCGAATTTGACAGGTACCCGCTCCCACTTCCGCTGCGATCGTCTAGGCGATCGGAAGCGGAAGTTGTCCTCCCCCCTCTCCCTGTAGTCATCTGGGACACGTGACAGGTCCCAGAAGACTACGGGGCCATTCTCGCCCATGCTCAGTGGGCACCCGGCTGTGCAAGTTGTCACAGCCAGGTGTCCACATTGAAGATGCCGGCGCCAGGGAGAGAAGATGGCCGGAGAAACTAGCGGTGGTGAGGACATCGCTGGATCGTGGGACAGGTAAGTGGCTGTATTTTAAAAGTCAGAAGCTACAGTTTTTGTAGCTGCTGATTTTTTTTTCAGCTGGAACTGCACTTTAATATCATTTGGTAGTTTGGCTCCTTTTTAAATCATAATGATATCCGAAATCACCCAAATGGCCCCGATCAAAAACATACCCTGGAATGTTTGGCCTTGGTACAGACGCACAAGGTGACATACACGGGTTAAAATGGCAATTAAAGGTTAATTTCCCACATCTGTGGCTTTTTAAATTGCAATTAGTGTCAGTGTATAAATAATCAATGAGTTTGTTAGCTCTTACGTGGATGCACTGAGCAGGATAGATACTGAGCCATGAGGAGCAGAAAAGAACTGTTAAAAGATCTGCATAACAAGGTAATGGAACTTGGAAAATTTGTGGATCTCTTGATACCAAGCCAAGGTCAGACAGACCAAGAAAGATTCCAGCCACAACTGCCAGAAGAATTATTTGAGATACCAAGAAAAACCAACAGGTAACCTCAGGAGAAATCCAGGCTGCTCTGGAAAAAAGATGGTAAAGTTGTGTCAAGGAGTGCAATATGATGATACTTGAACAAAAATGAGCTGCATGGTCGAGGTGCCAGAAAGAATCCTTTACTGCGCCAATTCCACAAAGAAGCCAGGTGAGGCATGTGTTTAGGGAGGATAGTACCTCCTGCTCAAGTTCCTCTACTTTAAAGGAAACTTGAATAATTACCTTCAGACGAGATGAGGCTCTGAATTGTATTTATTGTTGAGTATACGTATATGGGGGATACAGTGTCCACTCTCTGTGAAATCCACTCTTCATAGAGTCTGTCCTTGCTTATATAGCCCTTCTTATCAAATAGAAACAGATCAGACACCCTACCTAGAATGCCACACATGCCCAATGGCACAGTTACAATCTAGATATGTGTTTGTCATTAGCAATAAGCAACTTCAAATATATGAAGTTATGGGTAGAAGCATAAAATGGAGTATACATAGCCATCCCATAATACCACATATGTGTGACTCAGTAAGGATTATAGTTATCCCTACCAGGGGTGGACTGACAACTCATGGGGCCCCCGGGCAATAGGGGATTATGGGGCCCCTGTGTCCTTGCCCAAACTCAAAAAAGCCTATGAAAAAGGTATCAGGGGCATCTCATGGGGCCCCCTACTGACCCCAGGCCCTCGGGCAGTGCCCGAGTTTCCAAATGGTCAGTCCGCCCCTGATCCCTACACACATGTCAAGGTGTTGTTCAGCATTTTGTAACCGTCATTGATCACAATTTCTTCCAGGGTATGCAAACTTTTGAGCACAACTGTAATAGTATATATATCCATATCTATATTGTTTACTTGCCTCTCTCTAAAGCACCAACTGTCCTTTCTCTCTGCTGCCTAGTCCCTGTGTTATCAGCATGAAACTCTGACAAGTTTTCCTGACATCAAGAGCTAAAAAGGTCTCCAGAACACAGCCTGTGATTGATTGGCTACCTCAGCTCTGTTCCTGTATGCTGTGTAAAGGGGGTGTGTTACTTCCCTCCAATTGGCTCTTAGAGCTTTTGTACAGTGTGTAACTGCAGATGTGAAAAATCATTTTAATCTCTGAGTTTCACAAGGATGTGGCTAAATGGTGAGCACTTCTGCTTGGCAGTACTATGATTGTTGGTTTGAATCCCAACCAGTTTGCATGCTTTATCTGTGCCTGTACAGGTTTCTTCCGGATACGCTGGTTTCCTCTCACACTCCAAAGAAATGCTGGTAGGTTAATCTGCTCCTGTCTAAAAAAAAAATTACCCTAGTATGTATATGTAGGAATGTGAGTTAGGGACCTTTGATTGTACACTCTTTGAGGGTTAGGGACTGATGTGAATTTACAATATATATGTAGCGCTGCGTAAATTGACGGCGCTATATAGTTACCGCTAATAAATCAATAAATGCAGATAAACAGGTACAACATATGTAGGAGGACTTGTTTCAGCTGTGTCTAGTCACTTTAAAGTGGTTGTAAACCCTTACCAATACCCAGTAAAGAAGAACCGAAGGCAAAATGTTTTGGTTCATTTTGAATACCTCAAGGGAAGTTTAAAAGCAGCCAGATGTTTGGTACCCAATGGGGAGTAAATTCACATGGAGAATGCAGTACAATATACTAACACAAAGTTCCAACAAGCTTACGACACCCAACAGCATCTGACGAAGGAGGTGACTGGTTGGCAGTGTACCGGCAAGGGCAGTCAATAGGCAGAAGGAGCTCCTAGATGGAAGTCTCAGGCTTGAGATCTTACTCTGTCCCTTCTCCATCAGAATCTTTCCCTAAGCTAGACACACTGTCCTTCACCAGGGGGTCCCTGTCGCTGACCTAGCCACTTTGCAAATGTATGCCAGTTTCAGTGGAACAGTGCTATTTATTAGCACTACCCTCACTAAAGATGGCGGCAGAGGTCATGCACCGTTGTAGTGTTCCATTGGACAGCTGCTCCCCTGATGACATCTACAAAGGCCTCAAAGGGAGAGGAGTTCCTCTTATCTTCCATCCTCTCTGCATGGTGGCTGTGCAAAGAGGCTGAATTACACCTGTTTACATGTCAGTTTCATTTTGCCATCTGTATCCCATTGGGGAGATTTCTTTTCACTTCCTGTCCCATAGCCACAACAGGAAGTGAAAGGAAATCCATGAAAAGTGAGGGCATCCCTGCTTTTCACCAAAACTAGTGTCACTCTAAGAAGATTTTCCCTTTCTTTTGGTTCTGGTGATAACCCAAAATGTGTGATTTTTTTTTTACTTTTACTCTTGGTGATAATGATAAACAGGAAAAATGGTACGCAAACAGCAATAAAATCCTGATAGGTGTTCTAATCCCTTTCCACACTATAGAAATTGTTATATTAAAGTATAACTAAAGTCAAAACTTTTTTTAAGGTTGACAGGGGCTATCACTTGAAATTTTCTTTAGTTTTTCTATGCGGAATAGTGTAAACATTAGAAGTTACCTGATTGGTCATCAAGGGTCAGCTGGTAGGGAGGGGTAGGAGCTACAAGGATGCTGAGAGATCCTTCTGAAAAGTCAATGTGGGAAGAATGTTGTCCAACACGCCCATTGTTTTGACATCAGATTTAGATTTACATGTAGTTGTCACGGCAGCTTGGCAGGGCAAGGTATCTTTGTAAAGAGGTGAGATAGTTAAAAAATGGGGAGCCCATCTGGTGGTATGGTGCTACTCTCGATGGTACCAGTTGTTCTTAATGGGGGCTTGGTCCTTTGGAAGTCAACTATGGTGAATTGTGGAGCTATACTTGATATGGTGGGGTTCAGCTGAGGACAAGGATGGATTTTGGTAAAGCATTTCGGCATGTTGACACTATAGGATGAGCTGACAATTCAATCCAAATGCAAATTCTTGCTTTGGCTGTTCGGGCATTTGAACTGACACCTAAACATTTACCATTTAGTTGGGAGCTGAACATCATGTATAATAGCAGCATTATTTCCACTGTTACATGACAGCCACTCATTGTCAATGGTTGTTAAAAATGCCTGCGGTTGCAGGCATCACTGAGTCCTTAACAAGCAGTGATGTTACCAGTCCCACTCATTTACACAACTGGGAATCCTCGGCCATATCAGCAAAGGGGCTGGGATAGTTTAATAAAATAAAAAATGGCATAGGATTCCCCCCTTTTTCATAGAAGGCCCTTTGAATCTGATATGGATTTTAAGGGCATACCACACGCACAAAAAAAAAAAAATGCAAGAGGTCCCCCAGGAAATCCATACCAGACCTTTTGGGCCTAATACAGGTTTAAGGAGGGCCTTACTTATGAAATAAAATACTTTGCGATTCGCTTAAAATCCATACCAGACCCTTAATTCAAGAATGCAGCCAGGCTAGCTAGGAAGGGAGGGAGAAAAGTGTGAACCTACCCAAACCATACCAGGCCACATGTTTGCAGCATGGAGAGGTACCTTGCTGGGGGGGGGGGAGTGGCAAAGCACCTTGTCCTCATGTACAGTAGATGAGGTCAAGGGCTTCTTCCCCACAACCTCGACCCTGTGCTTGTGGGGGGCTTATCCCTATCCGCACAGCAGTAGATCACTGCTATAATATTCCATTGCTGGCTGATTGCAGCAATGATCTGTTCCTGAATAGCTCCATGGGGGGGCTAGATACGGCTATGCAGTGACCAGACCAGGGGCGGACTGACAACTCATGGGGCCCCCAGACAATAGGGGATCATGGGGCCCCTGTGTCCTTGCCCAAACTCAAAAAAGCCTATGAAAAAGGTACCAGGGGCATCTCATGGGGCCCCCTACTGACCCCGGGCCCTCGGCAGTGCCCGACTTTCCAAATGGTCAGTCCGCCCCTGGACCAGACCCAGCACCTCCATGAAGAAAAAAAATTTAAAATTGAATAAATTACTTAAAAAAAAAAAATCACTCCCCTTTTATCCCAAGGTCACACCAAATACATCAGATGTTCGGGGTGACATTTGCATTTACTGCGTAAACAAGCACAATGTCATTCAGGATTTTAACAAACTTTAATATATCTTAACACAGTGATATGTCAGACATGACTTTTTTTATTCCAGCACACCACAGAGTACAGCATTTGCTGCATTGCAGATCCAGTGTATTGCCCACTACTGTAACAGTGGGTTGGAGTGTCATTCAAAATCAATGTCACCACAAGCATGCACAAAGTTACTATGAGCTGCAATAATACATGGCAGGGCATATGTTTCATCATGTGCTAGCACAACACAAATTTATAAACATAAACAATTGTGTGGCCCTGTGGACATGTCAGAGGCCACACTTAAGACCCTCTATATTCACAAAGTTGACCACCACTGGTCCTTTTGCCCTCCTGAGGATTTACCCCCTGCCTGACCAGACCATTTTTTGCGCTATGGTGACACGTTAATTTAACTGACAATTGCACAGTCATGCAATGCTCTACCCAAATTAAATGTACGTCCTTTTTTTCCCATGAATCAGCTTTCTTTCGATGGTATTTGATCACCTGTGCTTTTTTAAAAAGTCTTCGCTATAAAAAAAAAAGGACCGACAATTTTGACTTTTTGCTATTAAATATGTTCAGTAAAAAAAATCAAATTTCATCATGAATTTAGGCCAAAATGTATTCTGCTCCATGTCTTTGCTAAAAAAAATCCCAATACGTGTAAATTAATCGGTTTGCATGAAAGTTACAGCGTTTACAAATGGCGGTATAGATACTGGAATTATTATTTTTTTTTACTAGTAATGGCGGCAATCAGCAACTTATAGCAGGATTGCAGGACTGTGGCGGGTATTCTGCCACTGAGGGGAAATGACTTGGTGTCACTGACATCCCCAGTGACACCAATACAGTGATCAATGCTAAAAAAAAAGCAGTGACACTGTACTAATGGCACTTTGCAGGAAGGGGTTAACATGAGGGGGGATCAAAGGGTTAACTGTATGCTGTGTGCTTTTTCACTGTAAGCTGTGTCTGTGTGCTTCACTGTAATCACTCTGATTTGCATGGCTGTGCTGTGTGTATGAGCTGACAGGGAGAACTGTTGACCTGGTGATTGACAACCACTGCCATGAATGGATATGCAAAACACATACTGTATATATATGTGAATTTTCACACCCGTGCCCTTCTGTAGCAGTATATCTTCTATAGGGTGGTCAGGAAGTGGTTAAAGCCTTTGTCAGGATTGAGTGGCCCTCTGTGTCCCATGAGGGAGATTCCCAAAACTTCCGGTTCAGGTGATGGGTGTAAGCCAAGAAATGAAATCTCTTCTATGAAAACACAGGCATTTTTTATTAGACAAAAAAACTAGTCGACCAAGACACAGACAACAATTAAAGCCCAACTCCACTTTTCCCAAACCCCCCATTCTCCCACCGCACCCCTTTTTTTCCACAGTCTTCTGGTTGGTCGACTGATGTCATGGGTCCTTCCTTTTCTTTGGCAATGGCCAGTTCTTACTCCTGGAAAGCATAGTGATGTGTGAACTCTGTTATGTCCATGAGTACTGTGAACCCCCAGTGACTTAGAGAAAGTAGTTTGGGTGATACTGAGCATCAATCAAGCTGCAAGAGGACAGGCATCATTCCTGAAAGAGGACAGGCATCATTCCTGGAGGAGGACAGAAATCATTCTTGAAGGAGGATAGGCATCATTTCTGGAAGAGGACAGGCATCATTCTTGGAAGAGGACAGGCATCATTCCTGGAGGATGACAAGCATCATTCCAGGAGAGGACAGACATAATTCTTGGAAGAGGACAGGCATCATTTCCAAAGGAGAACAGGCATCATTCCTGAATGGGGACAGGCATAATTACTGGAGGAAGACAGGCATCATTCCTGGAAGAAGACAAGCATCGTTCCTGGAGGAAGACAATCATCGTTCCTGGGGGACAGGCATTGCTTCTGGAGGAGGAACGGCATCATTCCTGGAAGAGGACAGGCATCTTTCCTGAAAGAGGACCAGCATCATTTAACCTGGAAGAGTCTTCATGGGACAGTACCAGACTATGGGACAGAACTGAAGTCTTGGTGAGTATTGCTGTCAGAGGTTTTTTTATTAAATATACTGTTCTGTCACATGTTCTGTCCCCCTTTGTAATGTACAGTGCTGAGCGAACTATTGGTGCTTTATAAATACTGTATAATAATAATAATAATACACTGGCCCACTGAATGTATTCATTTTTTAAAACACGGGGTTGAGCTTTAAAACCTGAGAACAGTCCTAACCATTATCTGCTCTATTCAATTGGAAAATGCCTTGAGTTTGGGCTCTAGACATTTATAAAAACACATACTGTAGTAAGTACAGAGTATCATTAATGTAACCTGTCTTCACAGTAACAATAAGCCATTTCAGAAATTAGAGGGAATATTGGATTTCAGAGCTGTGCTGCAGAGGAGATACAAAGTGTGAATGTTAAAGGGCAGAATATTAGGTAACAGTGGTAAGCTGTTAACTCTACTGGGTCACAAGACCCTTATTAGTGAGTCATAGGTCAAATACCAGGGCAGACAATTAGAAAATTGTGTTACTCTCTTGTTATTTGAATTGATCCTTTTCAGACACTGAAGTGTTACACCTGGCCAAATTTGTTTTATTGTAGTGCACATGTTCAGATATATATAATAAAGAACAGTTTTAGAGAGTGCTTAAAATATCCAAGAAAATAAAATTATCAGTTATTTTTGCAGTAGTGTAAGACAAACCAAGCAAGAAACACAGACTTCAAATTCTTGGATGATGATGGTGATTAGTATTGCATAGAGATGTGCATGAAGAAGGCTCCTGTTACAATGGTGATCCTGGAAGAGAGGCATGGTGCACCCAGTACTAGGAAAGGTTTGCACAGCGCCCAAGGCAGGCATACAGAACTTGGCCGCCTTGTGCCCATTCTTTGCCCCCTTACTTTGGCTGTTGATGGGTGGCATGGAGTGTGCACTGCCCATGCAAGGTCTATCGCTTGCTTTCTTGTGGCTAGGATGTAGTTGCACATGCAGGTTTTTGTGTCAGCCATGGGCAGATGGAGTGGAGAAAGGGATCACAGCGTGACAACAGGAGCTGTCAGAGCAGATATGAAGCTGAAGCTCGCTGGTTGCTGGCCACTGATCTAGAGCTTGCATGGGCGAGTAGGTGCCTTCCTCTACTGCTGTGGTCTGGGCGACTACCCCTCTGTCCTGGCCCAGAAAGCACCAGAGATGCAGTAATCACAATCTTATGTGCCAGGTGGTCAGCAGAAAAGATGGTCAAGCAAAATTTGCAAAAGGACAGGACCAGGGGCGGAGTGACCATTCTGAACTCGGGCACTGCCCGAAGGCCCGGGGTCAGTAGGGGGCCCCATGAGATGCCCCTGGTACCTTTTTCATAGGCTTATTTGAGTTTAGGCAAGGACACAGGGGCCCCATGATCCCCTATTGTCCGGGAGCCCCATGAGTTGTCAGTCCGCCCCTGGTCAGGACCCTAGGTTGTCAGGAAGTCGGTCAGCATATGGATAACAGATTTAAAGCAGTAGATGATGGCAGCTGAAGTCAACAGGCCATAGGTCTGCAACACATATATCAAAATAAGTCAAGCCTGGGTACAAGCTAGGTCATTTGCAAAAGTCCATGGAAAATCAGGGTGAGAGAAGTTGATTTGTTAGAGGAGGTCCAAGTGTCAATAGCAATCCCACAATATGATAACACAGCCTGAATGCTTAATTCTCTCTGGTGGTTGGCTGGGCATCTGAAAGTGCCCATTCAAGTGGCATTCATTTTTATATGTGTGTACTCTTGCACATGTAAATGAGTGTCTGATTATTCACATTATCTTTTGGCTACAACCATATGCTCTCAAAATAAAAATACTGTCAGTTGCAAAGCCCTGACCTAAACTTTGTGGTTGCTGTTTTAACACTTTGTACAAGTCTAACTATTACCAACCATCCATGAATGAACACAACTTGATGCTTCAGCTACCATCTTGAGCTCTAGGCACTTCAATGACTGTTATTCAGTCCCAACCTTAATGATTACATATTAAATGAGGTGCATATGATGTGAGTCTCAAGTACATATTGATTGTCATTAGTGAGCTAAATCTAGGGAAGTGTCCTGTGGCTAAAATCAAACTTTCTTAAGGTCAAGGTCAAGAAGATCACGCACTGCTTGGTTTCCATACCTCAAGGAGCCACATCACCTGCTGGTGACACTACAAGACAGTAGCTCACACAGAGACTTCCAAATAGAGATTAAAGAACCAGTTTGTGTGATTCGTAATGCATGAATAAGCTAATCATTGATTGCACAAACAGGTTTGCTAAGTGAACTGGAAAAAGTGATCCATGGGTCAGATAGCACATGCCCACAAGCTATCTGACGTCACTGCCAGAATGAGGAATTCCCACCTACTGTATAACACCCTTTGGGATCTCTATTAGCTCTTGTCTGTCAACTGATAGTCATCTATGGGGAGGAAACACAGACTTCACTGATTACTTTTTCTTCCTTTTTGGGGGCCCACTGCTGGTAGTAAAATCATAAGTGGTCCTCTTGCCATCACACACTCATCTCTGCTTCCAAAAGTAATAACACCCATTACATAGGAACCCCTATGTCTATTGCCTAATTATAGTATACTGTATGTATAGCCATAGCGATTCACCTTTATTAGACCGTTGTCACCTGTGCAAGAATCTCCTTTGGTAAATTTACATATTTTCCTGGTATCAACTGTAAAAGTTTGAATTTCCTATCACTTTTTGGTATGGTAGCAATGATCACCAAAACTAGTGAAGAAATAAAAACCTGGCAGGAGTTTGAATACTTCTCTGCTCAATTTAAAACTGTAAAACCAATATATTGGCTATACAAACACTTTATTTGAAGCAGTTTAAACATTTTTACCCAAGTACAAAGACAGATCTGAGCCTTTTCTTACAGTTATCCATGCAATGGTGCACCAAGATCTCCTTTTGCCCCTGCTACTTTGAACATGTCATCCTCTGAATCTGTTGTCCACCTTGTCCAGTGGTCTATGGGTGACCAGTTTACTGGACATTGAAGCCAGTTCAGAAGTTTTAGAAATATAATATTTCAGTCAAAATAAAATCAACGGTCTGTACAGGCGCTGAAAATGAAGGCAAATGATGTGGTTAATAATAATGACAGGTTCCCTCTAAACTCTCTAGATTTTGCAGATTGTTTCTGACACTTTTCATTGATATATTGGGAATTTAATACACGGGGCCCGTTCTCTCCATAGGCGCTTTGCCGGTGACATGAATATAATGAATGTCATCAGTGAAAGTGATAAATTTCTCATGTGATCTTGAAATTCATTTCTTTCTGTTGTTGCTCACCTATGACTCGCTGTATTCATAGAGATCAGCATTTTGTAAAGCAGAATATTAGTTATTAGGATGAAATTCATTGGAGAACGGATATATTAGAAAGTCTGCAGGCCCAGTGGGATTTCTCAAATAATATTTCCTAATATATTAAGCCGCTACTGGCTACATATTGCTGCTCATTGATTCTTCCTATGACAGGAAATAGATAACAAAAAAGTATAGTTTGCTCCCTAAAGCACCACTGGGACTTAAGAGATACAAAGTATATGCCTTGAAAGAATACTGCAGAGGAGAATGCTTCAATAATTGTAGAAAGTGCATTTGCAGCCTGAGCAGAAATTTGCTTCATCGCTATATGTACGAAGAAGGTAATAAGTCTTTATGACCGGGTGCATCTAAGCAGGTCTTCAGAGCGCGAATGGGGGCTGGTAATATTAGTGCTGGTAAAAAATCAGATTCTATTTTTTTCACAACATGAACTTCTCTTGCTTCTCTTGCATGAACTTCACTTGCAAATTAGTGTCCCCTAAATGGTCCTAACTATTATTATTATTATACAGTATTTATATAGCACCAAAAGGTTTTCTCAGCGCTGTACATTATAGTGGGGGACAGAACATGAGACAATACATTAACAAAACAGTACACAAGGGGTTCGAGGGCCCTGCTCTTTCGAGCTTACAATCTAGGAGGGAGGGGATAGTGGTACAGGAGGAAGTGGCTGTGGGGGATAGAGTGGTAGGAGGAGTGGAGGAGATCGGCTGTTAAGTGAGGGTGGGGTAGGCTTCCCTGAAGAGATGGGTTTTCAGGGTGCGCCTAAAGGTGAGGAGGGTAGGTGACAGTCTGATGGATTGGGGTAGTGAGTTCCAGAGGTTGGGGGAAGCCCTGGAGAAGTCCTGCAGTCGGGCGTGGGGGGAGGAGACCAGGGAGCTAGAAAGTAGGAGGTCTTGTGAGGAGTGAAGAGTACGGGTTGGGCGGTATTTGGGTATCAGGTCGGTGAGGTAGTTTGGGGCAGTGTTATGAATGGCTTTGTATGTCAGTTTTAGTATTTTCAATTGAATGCGTTGGGCAATTGGGAGCCAGTGGAGGGAATGTGCAGAGGGGGTGGCAGAAGCGGAGCGGTTGGTAAGGTGGATGAGTCTGGCCGCAAAGTTCAGGATAGACTGAAGTGGGGATAGCCTGTGTTGGGGTAGGCCGGTGAGAAGGGAGTTGCAGTAGTCCAGACGTGAGATAATAAGGGCGTGAACGAGTTGTTTAGTAGTGTCTGGGGTTAGGAAAGTACGTATTTTGGAGATGTTGAGGAGGTGGAGCCTGCATGAGTTTGCCAACGATTGGACATGGGGTTGGAAGGACAGGTTTGAGTCTAGAGTGACACCTAGGACTTTGGCTTGCGAGGTGGGACCATAAAAGGTTCAGAAAAGAAGGGTTGAATTAGTTAGAAAGGGTGCTGCTTCCTGAAACTGTTCTGAAACAAAGCTATAGAAAAAGACATAACTCTCTTTAAAAATGAAAGCTAAACTCTGGCTTTGAAACATGGTTCCAAACCAGCTTGCCCAACAGCTATAAAAGTAAAAAAAAAAAAAATTTTTTTGCTGAAATGTTGACTTCCTCCCCAGCTTTGTCTCCTACAGACTCTCTGTTCAGTCTAGAAAGTACCAATCATTTCCGGTTTGGATGATACCCAGAACTTCTGCAGCCATGGCTCCACTACCTGTAGTCCTCTTGAATATAGCAGATATAGTCATCATCCATTCTTTCAGTGTTTTTTGGCACATACCTGTGACTAGCGATGAACTGGGCAAAGTTCGGTTCACAGGAGGCTCAGCAAACTCAGGAAAGTATCCACAAAACACAAACAAAATCTTCCTTGCAAGGCACCTTGTTCCCATGCTGATGGGCTAAAGGGCCTCATCCACACATGGTGCCCTTAAAAAGATTTTGAGGTCCGTGGGCGGGGGACTATTCAGACTCTGGATGCCTCCCTTTAGAACAAGGCTGTTCACAGGTTTTCTCCCCCAGGTGAATAAGTAGGTGTATATAAGTACCCCTTGCAACTCATTCACACAATTTCAAATGTAAATTAAAATCGAAAATACCCTAACTGTGAAAAAAGTCATTTAAAAAAAAAAAAATTAATAATTAAAGGGTGCCCCACACTGCATATCCAATAATAATTACGTGGTCAAACAATGTACATACACATCAATCATGATTCCTGACTTTGTCAAAACACAACCACAATGAGCAATCTCAGTTGACGATCATCATCCACCATTTCACCCATCACAAATCCCCCCCATTCAGGGGCGGACTGACCATTTGGAAACTTGGGCACTGCCCGAGGGCCCAGTGTCAGTAAGGGGCCCCATGAGATGCCCCTGGTACCTTTTTCATAGGCTTTTTTGAGTTTGGGCAAGGACACAGGGGCCCCATGATCCCCCATTGCCCGGGGGCCCCATGAGATGTCAGTCCGCCCCTGCCCCCATCTTCTGTATTTAAACAAGGCAACAGGGATCCTGGTTGGCATCACCGACTAAATATAGTCATAACCATATTTCCTCATTGGTGTCACCCAGGATCCCTGTCAACTTGTTTACAAGCTGAAATTGCCAGGGATCTCTCCTGTCATTAGCTGTAGTAGTGCTACCAAAGTCAAGTGACAGACTTTTGTATGTGTACAGTCATCATCCGAGGTTCAGGCATGTGAATTTACCAAATTTGGCTAGTTTGTTCATCCCCATTCACTGAACTGCCAACAGAATGGATTTGGGTCAAATCCATGCTCAACCAGAACACAATGCTCATTCGTACCTCTGACTAATGTATGAATCTATTGAGGCCTTTGGACAGAGAAATGGGGACAATTGGAGGTCACTTAAGTTCAGCACATCTCTACAGAATTAGGAAACAGGAGGATAAAAATGTTGTATTGCAAATAAGACAATAACCTCAATTTACCTGATTTTAGCCATGTGACTGCCATTTTAAAATTTTAATGTACTTCTCTTTTAAAATAAAAAACATTCCTGATTTAAATTTTTTTGTTAACCACTTCAATACTGGGCAATTTCATCCCTTCCTGCTCAGGCCAATTTTCAAGCTTTTAGTGCTGTCACTCTTTGAACACTGTACCCATATGAAATGTTTATACTTTTTTCACACAAATAGAGTTTTCTTTTGCTTGTATTTAATCACAACTGGGGGTTTTATTTTTTTGCTAAACAAATTTCTTCATGTCTGTTATAACATTTATAAATAAGTAATTTATCTTCTTCACTGATGTGCACTGATGAGGCTGTACTGATGGGAACTGATTGGCTGCACTGATGGTCACTGATGAGGCAGCACTGATGAGTCAGCACTACTAAGGCTGCACTGATGAGCAGGGGCGGACTGACAACTCATGGGGCCCCCGAGCAATAGGGGAACATGGGGCCCCTATGTCCTTGCCCAAACTCAAAAAAGCCTATGAAAAAGGTACCAGGGGCATCTCATGGGGCCCCCTACTGACCCCGGGCCCTCAGGCAGTGCCCGAGTTTCCAAATGGTCAGTCCTCCCCTGCTGATGAGTCAGCACTGATGGGCACTGATGAGCACTGATGAGGCAGCATTGATGGACAATGATAAAGTGAATTGATGGGCACTGATGAGGCTGCACTGATGGGCACTGATAGTTGGCACTGATAGGCAGGACTGATGAGCACTGTATGGTATTGATAAACTGCACTGATGGGCACTGATAAGCTGCACTGATGAGCACTGATTGGGCTGCACTGATCATCAGGGCACTATTAATCAGTGCCCTGATTATCAGTTTAAACAAAGTGCTAACAGCCTTGCTGGGTATCAGCTGCCTCTTCCTCACACAGATACAGCGCATGAGAAAAAGACTGTAGATAACCGGCAAGTCCATTTACATGTGATCAGCTGTGATTGAAGTGATTGGACCTTTACCACAATCTGTGATCAGCTGTCTCCAAAGAATGCAGCGGTCACAGAGTACACCCAATGTACACCCCAAGGGGGCACACAGGAGGCACATTCTGGGAGGAGATCTATAGACATCTGTAACAGGGTTAGCTCGGCAGCGGGTGTGTGTGACCCCCTGGGTGGGTGCACAACACAAAAAAAAATAGGCACAGCACAACAATAGTGGAGGTGAAAACAAACAGGTGCAATTTATTTACAATATTTACAGAAAAAATGATAAACAAAAAGAAACATCAAAATAAATCCTGGCCAACTTGGCTACTTACTGCAACAACAGCTTCTCCCTAGCTACCCACTAGGTACAGCCTGCTGCTATACCTAGTTGCTAGTACTTGGAGGCTAGCCACACAGGCTTTGGTCTCTCTGCACACAGGTAACAGGTCAGCTCCCCAGACAGTTCAGGCACAGATCTGGTTCCAGGGTGGAGCAACTCCCTAAGCACTCTGGGAGGTTTTATAGAGGTGTTTAATGAGCCCACTACCTTCAGCTGGGCTCATTACCTCAGTGCTGAAGGACTCAGCACTTCCCTCTAGTGGTACAAATCCCCATAAAGCCTGAACCTTGGACAAATATATCGTCCATCCAGGACGCAACCAGGTGATTTCACCTGCCTACTGTCACAACATCCTTCCAGAACAAGAGAGCCACGCTGTAGCCATCTTTCGGCTATGTACGGTATTAAAGTGGTTAAATTGGTACATTTTCATTTTTTGATTCAGTTAGTTGTATCCCAGTTGGAGTTCACACATGGCTGAGGACTGTCTCTCCATCCTTATGTGAAAATACTGGGCCATTTACCAAGCACCACAAACAAAAATTTCTCAGCACACTTACCAGCAAAGGAAAACAAAAAACAAATTGACCCTGACAATTAATGATAAATACAGTGGGTTTATTGGCACACAAAATTTACCATTCACCAGGCACCAGCACTGCCATATGTGAAAAAAACCCTCAAACCTGACCCTGTATAATAATTCACGTTAAAAACAAAAGGTACAGTTGTACTTATTTGTAAACAGGGGCAGACTGACCATTCAGAAACTTGGGCACTGCCGAGGGCCCAGGGTCAGTAACGGGCCCCATGAGATGCCCCTGATACCTTTCATAGGCTTTTTTCGTTGTTTGGGTGTGGGCGAGGATACAGGGGCCCCATGATCCCCTATTGCCCGGGGGCCCCATGAGTTGTCAGTCCGCCCCTGTTTGTAAATATACATAAGCCGCAGTGCCTACGTCAAGGCTTCTCTGTATACTGTGCTCCTAACGCTATAATTTTCAGTCCCTCAAGTTGCAGAACATATAGCAGTTGATAGATTAAGGCAGGTTTGTCTGGAGGGAGAGCTCATCCCTTCTTAAAGGCATAGGGATGCATTGGATGCCCAGCAAAAGCATAGTGGCATCTGAAGCCATCCAGTGTGTCCCTACATCAAATTCAACCAACTGTACAAAAAATCAGCAACCATCCCAACCTATAATTAGCCTTTGCAGTAAGGTGAACATGGAAAGGCAATGTACAAGACAAACAAACAAAAATTTCCCAGCACACTTACAAGCCAGCCTGCAAAAAAACAAAACAAAACAAAATGACCCTAACAATTAATGTTAAAACAGAGGGTTTAGTGGTGTACAAAATGTACCATTTACCAAGCACCAGCACTGCCATATGTTAAGAAAGGCCCAACAGGTGAATGAAGCAGTAGGGAAGCAGAAAATGATGAGTATATACAGGATGGGGGGCTAGACATGAAAGTGAACCTGTTACTTTGCCCCGCTTGAGCAAAGCACAAGTTTACTTTAGTAATTAGTGATCTGAAGGTGAGCTGTCCGTGTTGAGTGATGAGTGTTGAGTCAAAATGAGTGTTGAGTCAAGGTGACTAATGAGTTTTGAGTCATGCTAACTGAGGAGTGTTGAGTCAAGATGACTGATGAGTTTTGAGTCACGTTGACCAATGAGTGTTGAGTCAAGATGACTGATGAGTTTTGAGTCAAGATGACTGATGAGTTTTGAGTCACGCTGACCAATGAGTGTTGAGTCATGACGACTGATGAGTTGAATCACAATCTCAGCAAGAGCATGTTGCAGCCCCTTGTTTCTAAAAGGAAGGAGAACTATTGGCACACAACCATGTGTCAAAAGACATACACTTCCAGGCATGCGCATTATTCAAAATGTAGACATTTTTATATTTGCAATTTTCAATTTCGAAATTTTGAATAATGCAATTATTTTGAAAAACGAACATGAAAAACCTAAACCAAGATTTATATATTCTGTTTTTAAACCAGGAATTCTCTTTTTAATCACCTCTGGCATTAGGGCTTTTGGTTGATACTATTGTTCCTACATTTTATACATGCACCTTAAGCGGGATTTATCAGCCCTTCGCTAAGCGTGATTTGTGATAATATCTTTCTGAATTCGGTGAATTATAGTGTTAGCGAGCTAACTACATTTAAATATATTTGTCTGCTCAGAGGAGCGCCTTGAATTATTTAGGCTACATATAGTGATCTTTCAATCCATTTAATTATTTATTGATAGGCAGGAGTTTAAATATGTCAGGGCGAGTGAATGAAGCTCATAGATGGGTATAGTTCAGCAGGAAGCTAAACGCCAGCACCACTAAAATCGTGTCTTATGGGGAAGCCAATATATCCTTTGCATATTTAGTTAGTTTAGTTGGCTTAATTTTTTGACACATACAGACAATTTTTTTTCTGGCCAACTCTTAATAATCTGAATGATCTTGAAGTTTGCAAACTTACTCACTTCAAGGGCTCGTTCACACCATGGTGCAGTGACGTCAGTTTTTCTGCATGCGTTCTGCAAGAGCACAACAAATCAATCATTCTCTATGTGCCTGTTCACACTACAACACGGGTATCACGTGCAGATTTTTTCTGCACAGGAATCTGTAACGTTTATAGAACATATTGAAACGCGCATGAAAACTGATGTCTCTGCAGGTGAAATCTGTGCAACAGTTTCCATGCACGCATGGTGTAAATGAGCCCTAATGCCCAGGCCTAATTTTGAAACTTTGACACAAACACTGCCAATAGACGTGTGCGGTTTGTTTAGTTCTGAATCGAAATTCGGACCAAATTTTCTTTATTTTGGATGTATCCGAACTTCAGAATTACACACAATCGTAACAAATTTAAAAGAATCTGAAATAACACAAGTAAATTTCGGCCTAAATTTGAATTGAATTGTAATCAAATTTAAATCAACCATATTTGATTTCCTTCAAAGACTGGGTATTAGTGTTAAAATATAGTTGTCTTCCAAAATTTTAATTTTGAAAAGAATAGAATAAAACAGAACAGAATAGACTATAAAAGAATAGAATAGAAAATAAAGGAACAGAATATAAAAGAATAGAACAGAAATGTAAAAAATAGATTATTATTATTATACAGTATTTATATAGCGCCAAAAAGTTTTCTTAGCGCTGTACATTATAGTGGGGGATAGTACATGAGACAATACAGATAAGAATAGAATAGTATAGAAAAGAAAATAATAGAATAGAAAAAATATAGTAGATTCGGTATCTATTCACTTAATGCAACATATTCATTTATATTTTACAAAACAATTGTTATAATATTGTGTTTCATTTTAGTGTATTGTCTCCTGGAAATATGCATTTGATAAATAATTGGGCAAATAATATGAGACATAACACATTTTTATTTTATTATTTATTTTCAGGTACTTATATAGCACTGTCAGTTTACGCAGCGCTTTACATATATATTGTACATTCACATCAGTCCCTAACCCTCAAGCGGCGTACAATCTAAGGTCCCTAATTCACATTCGTACATACACATACTAGGGCCAATTAGAGAGGATCCAGCATGTCTACCAGCATGTCTTTGGAGTGTGTGAGGAAATCGGAAGTCCCAGAGGAAACCCACACATGCAAACTCCAAGCAGGAGGTGCCGTGGCTGGGATTTGAACTAACGACCCTAGTGCTGCCAGGCAGAAGTGCTAACCATTTAGCCACTGTGCTGCCCCCTATGGAGATTTTTAGGTACCGTAGTTTCTCGCCATTTCATTGGCATGCAAAATTTTTTAATTATGACATTTTGGGTATATATTTACTTGGTGCAGCAGCATCTTTTAGATTTTAATTAAAAAAATGGGTATTATATTGTGTTTGTGCACACGAAAATTGATTTAGGTGTATGTTTTCCTGAAAATATGATAAACGACTGCACAAATATTGTGTAACATAAAAATTTAAAACAGCCACCATTTTCATTTCAAGGGTCTCTGCTTTCAGAAAATATATAATGTTTTGGGGGTGCTAAGTAATTTTCTTGAAAAAAATGCTGATTTTTATCATGTATGTGAAAATGTCATCACTGGCCTGGTCTGGAAGTAGATATTTAACAATAATACATTTAAATAGGCTATACATTTCTTTTTTGTCTTTTGTAAATCTAAGGGGCGTACAATCTAAGGTCCCTAACTCACATTCATACATGCACATACTAGGGACAATTTAGACAGGATCCAATTCACCTACCAGCTTGTCTTTGGAGTGTGGGAGGAAACCGGAGTACCCGAAGGAAACCCACGCAGGCACAGGAAGAACATGCAAATTCCAGGCAGGTGGTGCCATGGTTGGGATTCAAACCAATGAGCCTAGTACTGCCAGGCAGAAGTGCTAACCATTTAGCCACTGTGCAACTACCACCATTTTATTCTTCAAGGTCTTTGATTTTAAAAAATATCTATTTTGGAAAAGGGGGAGGAGTGTTATAGTAATTTCTGGCACAAAATGCAGATGTTAATATGGGTGCAAATATTTTTAAAAACTGCCCTGGTAAGCAAGTGGCTAAAGCTGAAATTTACCTGCAGACTGCCAAAGGTAACTCCTACATGTGATGCTTAGTCTCCACGAGTGAAAGAATTAAAATCCATTGAATGAATAGGGAAGGGCCAGGAACAGTCAGCCTGGGGAGGAAAGTATTAGATGATGCTGGATGTCCGCCTGTCAGGAAATGAGGGGGGCTCCATCTTTCTTGTTGCAGCTTCTAATGCACACTGTGAGAAGCTCAGAGACAGACCAAAACAAAAATACAGTTTTAGAAGAGAGGAGGTAGGCTTAGAACTTTTGACAATGTTTTTATTGCTGTCTGGTCTTGTTAAGAATGAATGCACCCAGGGGCGGACTGACCATTTGGGCACTGCCCAAGGGCCCAGGGTCAGTAGGGGCCCCATGAGATGCCCCTGGTACCTTTCATAGGCTTTTTTGGGTTTGGTTTGAGTGTAGGCGAGGACATGGGCCCCATGATTTCCTATTGCCCGGGGGGCCCCATGAGTTGTCATTCCGCCCCTGAATGCACCCCACCCTATTTCCTATGAGTGTCACAGAGACAGGAAGTGAGGGAAAATGTGTTCAAAGGTGTCACAGACAGCAATAAAATCTGGACTAAATATTTATCTATTTCCCATCTAAAAGTTAGAAAAAAGGGCAAAAGAAACCAAATTGGGCTTAATTTCAGCTTTTAGCAAAGGTCACGACTTCCTCTACTTGGTAACAATGTATCCTGCGTGAACGGAGATGCCTTTAAAATGTATCTTGTTTCCATCACAAATACCTGTAGAAACTGCGACATACGTGTGCCGTATGTATATTTTATGCCCTGAAAATGTCGGCTCAATGCACTTACCAGCTTGTTAATGTTTTATGTTTCCTGCTTTAGTATTGATCGCCTTGATTACAGAAAACCTGATAAATCAATAGATTGTTTCAGTTTTCAAAAATACTTGGAGCAGAGAGGAAAGTCACTGTTCTGAGAAGGAAAACTCTTTCTTTGATGACTATCGGTTGGTTTATAATGTTTATTCTAGCTGTCATCACTAGCTGCCTTCACATGAAGTATGGGGGGGGGGGGGGGGTTGGGGAGGACTGTGACTGATTTGACGGCCAGGAACATCTTGTTGATGGCAAAACCTTCCAAATTTGTAATGTTGGGGGGTGATTGCATGTCATCCGTGCAGTTACACAGGGATGAAAGGTCCTCTTAGCCACTATTTATATTACTGCATTAGGAAAATACACAGTCAAGAGGGTCTGCTTAAAGGAAAACATAAATATACTGGCTAGAGTCAATAACTACCAGTACTAGACTAGATCATGGAGGTCCAGCCATTAAAGTGGTTCTAAAGGCTCAAGGTTCTTTACCCTTATGCATTCTATGCATGAAGGTAAAAAACCTTCTCTCTGTAGCATCTTCCCCCCTCAGTTCCCTCTAATACTCACCTAAGCCCCCTCTCTATCCAACGATGTGCACTGGAGTTTTGGCTACCCCGTGACTCCCTCTCCTCATTGGCTGAGACAGCAGCAGAAGCCATTGGCTCCCGCTGCTGTTAATCACAGCCAGTGATCCAATGAGAAGAGAGAGGGGCGGTCCAAGCCGTGACTCCATGTGGGAATGGACACACAGAGCAGCAGCTGGGGAGTGTGCATTCTCGGGTGCCTCCATAGCAAGCTGCTAGCTGTGGGGGCACCTGACAGGAGGGAGGGGTCAGGAGCACCAGCAGAGGACCCGAGAAGAGGAGAATCCGGGCTGCTCTGTGCAAAACCACTGCACATAGCAGGTAAGTATAGACATGTTTGTTTTTTTGTATTTTAAATTTAAGCCGTGACTCCATGTGGGAATGGACACACAGAGCAGCAGCTGGGGAATGCGCATTCTCGGGTGCCTCCATAGCAGGCTGCTAGCTGTGGGGGCATCTGACAGGAGGGAGGGGTCAGGAGCACCAGCAGGGGACCCGAGAAGAGGAGGATCCGGGCTGCTCTGTGCAAAACCACTGCACACAGCAGGTAAGTATAGACATGTTTGTTTTTTTGTATTTTAAATTTAAGCCGTGACTCCATGTGGGAATGGACACACAGAGCAGCAGCTGGGGAGTACGCATTCTCGAGTGCCTCCATAGCAAGCTGCTAGCTGTGGGGGCACCTGACAGGAGGGAGGGGTCAGGAGCACCAGCAGAGGACCCGAGAAGAGGAGGATCTGGGCTGCTCTGTGCAAAACCACTGCACACAGCAGGTAAGTATAGACATGTTTGTTTTTTTGTATTTTAAATTTATGCCTTTAGAATCATTTTAAAGTGATTGTAAAGGCTCCAGGTTTTTTACCCTTATGTATTCTATGCATGAAGGTAAAAAACCTTCTCTATGCAACATTCCCCCCAGCCCCCTCAACACTCACCTAAGTCCCCTCTCAATCCAGCGATGTCTCAGCTATCCCGTGACTCCCTCTCCTCATTGGCTCCTTTTGCTGTCAATCACAGCCAGTGAGCCAATGAGAAGAGATAGGGGGTGGGGCAAGTCACCTCGGTGTGTAAATAGGTACAGTGAGCAGCAGGTGCCCCCAAGGCCAGCTTCTTGCTGTGGAGACACCAGACAGGAGGGAGGGGAGAGGAACACCGGCAGGGGACCGAAGAGAAGGATCAGGGCTGCTCTGTGTAAAACCACTGCACACAGCAGGTAAGTATAGACATGTTTGTTATTTTTTTGTTATTTTTTTTTTAATTTAAGCCTTTAGAATCACTTTAAACTGAGTGGATTTAGAATCAAAAACTATATATGAACAGCCATAGCATTATGACCACTGACAGGTAACAGGAATAACATAGATTACAATGGCACCTGAAAGTGGGTGAGATATATGAGACAGCAAGTGAACATGTTGCTCCAGAAGCTGATGTGTTGAAAGCAGAATAAATGTGCAAGCGTAAGGATCTGACATCTTTGACAAGGGCCAGCTGATGGCCCAGTCTGTCTTTAAATTATTATTATTGAAGCAGAGCAATAAGCTGTGACAATGCCTAGGTATCTCCAATCCTGCCAGCCAATATATACACCAATTGTCCATAACAATCTGACCACCACCTAATATTGAGTAGGTTCCCCTTTTTCCACCAAAACAGTCTTTGTCTAATGGAGATCAATCCTCAATAGCCCAAGGATCACATTGAAAGGTGTCAGAACACACAGTGCATTCTAGTTTGTTGCGTATGGGGCCGCAGACTGGTCAGGGTGCCCATGCTGACCCGTGTCCACAGCTAATAGTGCCTACAATGGGCACATAATATCAGAACTGGACCACAGAGCAATGGAAGAAGGTGGCCCGGTCTAATGAATCACATTTCTCTTACATCATGTGGATTGCCAGCTGCATGTGGGTCACTTACCTGGGAAATAGATGGCACCAGGATGAACTGTGGGAATAAGGCAAGCAGAGGTAGTGTGATGATTTGTCTAGTGGAGCCCAAGCCTCTATGGGCCAGGACTGTTTTGGTGAAAAAAGGGGGACGTACTCAATATTAGGTGGTGGTGATAATGGTATTGCTGATTGGTGTAAATATTGCCTGGTGGGATTGGAGACACCTAAGTTTCCCACCTACTCATGGTGAGGGGCTCTAGTGTTTATGCCTGATGTGGAGAAAATAATCGTAATAAGTTATGTTGTGGGTCCAGGAGCCCGGAGGCTTTGTAGGACTGAATGGCATTGTCCACAGCTAATTGCTCTGCTTCAATGAAAATAATTTAGAGAGTAAAAAGTGACATTAACATTGTTCCAGGTTATATTGTAACACCATTTTCTTGCCTTTGGGGTCATTCTCACCAAACACATGCAGTATTGTGTGCACTTCAACTCGTGTTGCTTTACAGATGAACTACCAATTAAGTCTGAACCTAGAATCAGACTGAATTTTGCTTGTTCAGAGGTTCAGCAAAAGGCTAAGCTAAATTGGTTTTCGGATGAGTTGAACCACAGTGGCAGTGGAAAGTGAAACATTCAGCAGCAGTATTACTACCTCTTCCCCTCAGGCTGGTTGTTAAGAATTCAACAGCTGCCGCCATGAGTGACCCCCATCCAGCCTATTCAGCTAGCCTAATCAGATAGTTGGAGAATCCAATCAAAAGGGGGAGAATCAAGTAAAAAAAACATGTAAAGAATCAGAGTGATTAAGTCAGATATGGGTTTTAATGGGGACCCCAGGTCCCCCAAAAAAGGCTTATGGTTCCATGATATGTTCATACCAGATCCTGATCCAAGCATGCAGCTTTCCTGGCCAGAAAAGGTGGGGATGAGTGTGTTCCCCCCTTCCTAAACTATACCAGGCCACTTACCATTAACATGAGAGAGTGCCACCCCCCTATGTTGGGGTCTGTGGGCAGGGAGCCTATTGGAATCTGAAAGGGCCCCATCAGATTCTGCCCCTACCATGTAAATGAGTAAGGGGTGTAAAGTATCACTACTCTTTCACAAAAAATTAGCTTAAATAGTACATAACATACTTACCCTTTTTGACAAGTCCTTTGATAAAACAAAAACCAGACAATTTCAATCCATTGTCATTCATGTCATCCAGTGAAGCAGATCCACACCAATCATGATGAATGATGCCCACCGAAAGAGAAAAAAAAAAAAACCTGCCTACACAAACCTCTCCTATGGCTTACTCACACTGAATGACATCTCCTGGGAGCTAAAAGAAGGGGACAGGTTCTCCCGGGTGACATTATTGACCAAACATGAACATGACCATATTTAGTCAGTAACCTTACGGGGATTCCACTCTTGGCAATATAACCCCTTGAGCTGAGGGAATGTGACCTGAGAAAAGTCAGAAATTGGGCCACGCACTCTTCCTCTTCTTGTACTGGCCAGCCATGCTACATGCAGACATAATGGTCTTCTATGGAATTTGAGGAGCCCATATTTCTTTTTTTTGCCCCGGCCCCCTTAACATCTGTACCATGCCCTCATCAAAGATAAGGATCTAGTGTGTATTTTTAGGGGAAAGCTTGTGCCTTTTTTTTGGGGGGGGGGGTTGCCCATCACCATAGATGAAGAGAATCACCAATTACTTTAATTACAAACAGAAGAAATGTGGCTGAAGCTGTTATTGCCAGCAGTTTAATGTGGTTGTAAAGATTGATGTTTTTCTGCATTCTTTGCATTAGGGTAAAAGATCTTCTGTGTGCTGAAGCACCCCCCCCCCCCCATACTTACCTGAGCCTGAATTATATCCAGTGCTGTGCACAAGAGTGGTAGTTCTCTCCGCTCTTTCACTCTTCACTGGACAGGAGGACAGCAGTGGGCGCCATTGGCTCCTGCTGCTCTAAATCACAACTGCTGTAAGTAGAGAATGGGCGGTGGGGCCGAGCTCTTCTGTGTGTGTCAATGGACACACACAGTGAGGCTCGGGATCGAGACTGGGTTCGGGATCGAGCTCACATGACTGCCCCTAGTTTTCTATGGGGGTACTCGGCCTAGGAGAGAAGCCAAGAGAAGAGGAGGATTGGAGTTGCTCTGTGCAAAACCATTACACAGAGCTAGTAAGTATGACATGGTTGTTGTTTAAAAAAAAAAAGGTTTACAATTACTTTAAACAGCATTTTTTTCAGTGTTGCTGTAGTAGTTTATGTACATCATACAGATATGCCACTTCATAGACAGGGTCAAAGCATGCCCCAGGCATGTCTTTTAAAGCTGTAGTAAACCTGCTTCACAAATCCTTAGAAGCCAATATTTTAAATATTGCACTTGAAGCATTGCTAAAATCACTGCTCCTTACCAAGTGGAATATTTTTACCTTTTAATTTGGTACATGTTCACCAGTGCAGTCCTCAAGCCTCCATGTTATTTGTTTGACAATTCCTTGCCTATGATCTTAAAAAATGGTAATTACTTTTTTTTTTAAACATTCAGCTCCCCTAGACTTATTGGGGATTGGATTTGGCAACTGAACTTCAGTAACATTCACAAAGAGCATACCTCTAAACTGATCCCAAGTACATTCAAACTATATTATGTCTATATTACTTGCAAGTGATTTAAATTACTTAATGTGTTCTAAAAATGACAGCAGGAATCTCTATGAGCAGCACAAATATGTTCTATTTAAACTCAGCTGTATGCAGGGGCAGACTGACCATTTGGAAACTTGGGCACTGCCTGAGGGCCCGGGGTCAGTAGGGGGCCCCATGAGATGCCCCTGGTGCCTTTTTCATAGGCTTGTTTGAGTTTGGGCAAGGACTCAGGGGCCCCATGATTCCCTATTGCCCGGGGGCCCCATGAGTTGTCATTCCGCCCCTGGCTGTATGTAAGCCCTAACAATGAATTTCTCTTATTTGCTCCCTTTTGGTTCATTTTTGTCTCACTTTTTGGTCAGTTACATATACAACTTACTATATCTTTGGTACACCTCCTAGAGAGCCACTGGTGAACATGACTTTACTCCCTTAGTTAGGACAAACACAACCAGGCACACAGCATTTTCTCCACTCTTTCACTAGTTTAAAGTCTAGGGGTGTCTCTTTTTTTTGGAGGGGGGGTGGGTTATTGGAACATGGAAATTGGATGGGGTGAAGGTAGCATGGCGTACCCCAGAACTTAAGCATTGAACACTTTGAGGACTCTTCTCTAGCTTGCTGAGCTGCGCATAAATATCCCACAGAGTCTCTAATGTTCATAGGTGACTAGGGTTTTCACAAAGGACCAAAAACTGCACACAGTCACTAACTTCCAGCAATGGGTCATTTACTTACACATTGGTTGTCTCCTTCCGATATCCACCGGGCACTCTCCGGTGAGGGAGACACAAACTCACACCACCATAAGACAGCTTCCCCCCAACTTCCTTCTGGCACTCTCTAGTTTGCTTCTCTAGACCCAAACAAACTTCAGGTATAAGCTTTTGTGAATAGCCCCCTAGATGAAGTTTCAGCTGGGACCTTAATGTGTTCTAGGTGGCACCTTCAGAAATCCTACCCCAGGGGGGTCGAGCCCCTATACGGGGGTCTCCTCCAACAGGACTGGACCCAGTAACTCTGTTCTTTCTGCCTCATGCCCCAAACCATTTATGGGCTCTTCCAACACCTTCTGGGTACACCTCAACAAGGATTGGCTGGATTCTCATAAATATTCAGTCTGTTTACTCTGTTCTTCCCCTCAATATATTTCTAGAATCCTTTAGAATACATGGAAAAGTAATCAGAGCAGTATCCTGTGTGGCACTCTACAGGTCTAAATATTCAACCCCTGCTCCTCCGATTACAGAAATGCTAACTAAATTTACCTAACAGCCTACACTACTCTAGGAGAGTGCTACATATCAAAGCATTCTGTTATCTCTGTTCAATATTTAAAATACTCATTGATCCTGCCATAAATACAAAGCTGTCCTGTTCACACTGTCTCTGTTATCTCAAAAGTCTAATCAACCTTTCCAATTACTTATCTCAGACTACAAAAAGTTCCCTTCTGTGTTGGAATGAGAAGTGAGGGGAGGAATTCCATAGTTTACCAAATGACAACTGGGCAGGGCTGACACCATTTCTTGCCATTTCAGTCAAGAAAAAGAACAGTGTTTCATGTAGCAACAGGAAATTAGGAGTTGAGTGCAATTCTGGCAGATCAACAGGTATTTTTCTGTACTTGCAAGGTCTTTAAAGGGACAAAAAATAAGGAAATGTGCATGCGTTGCAGAGATTTACTGCATATGGTTTTTTTTCCCTGACATATGCTTCAAACTGTGCCTGCATACTATATTGAATGCTATAGACTATTAGGGATTGTAAATAAACCTTGATGGTGTGATTGGGGAATATTTTCCCTTCAACGCGCCAGCTGTTGAGTATCTGGCTAGTGTAAGTGTCAGGATATGTATATTTTACTATGTCTTTGTCCGTCTGTTTGTTATACAAGTTGCTGTTTACATTTGTGTTGTTTGTGTTTTCACCATCCAAATGTATCTGAGCAAATGTACATGTTGAAACAATATGACTCTGACAGCCAAGAGATTAGATGTACCACTAAGTCAGTTGTTGAAATTTGGTTTATTTAAACGGACTCTACACTCAGTTTAATTTTTTCTACGTCTATGGGAGGGAAGGGAACGTAGAGTGGATTTTTTAGTAAGTATGCATTTTGAGTTATTTTTGTAATATTACCTGAAAGTGAGTTTTTATGTGAGTTTCACTTGCTACTGGTGGCCATATGCATATCATTAAACATGATGAACCTTCTTACTTAAAGCTGAACTCCAGAAAGATAATTAAAAAAATAATTCAGCGATGCATTTTGTATATCCCTGAATCTTTCCAATAGCGGGCTCTTGAGCCTCCATTGAGCCAACAGCAAAGTCAGCAGTTCGAACATATGAGAAGAGGAGAGAAAGAAGAAAAAGAAAGAGGAGAGAAAGAAAGAGAGGAGAGAAGAGATAACTGGAGTGGAGAGGAGAAGAGAGAAAGAAGGAAAGGAGAGAAGAGGAGAAAAAAAAGGAGAGGAGAGGAGAGAAGAGAAGAGGAGAGAAAGAAGGAGAGGAGAGGAGAGAAGAGGAGAGAGAAGGAGAGGAGTGGAGAGGAGAGGAGAAGAGAGAACGAAGGAGAGAAGAGAAGAGGAGAGAAAGAAGGAGATGAGAGGAGAAAAGAGGAGAGAAAAAAGGAGAGGAGAGAAGAAAAGAGGAGAGAAAGAAGGATAGGAGAGAAGAAAAGAGGAGAGAAAGAAGGATAGGAGAGAAAAAAGGAGAGGAGAGAGATAAGGGGAGAGAAAGAAGGAGAGGAGAGAAGAAGAGAGAAATAAGGAGAGGAGTGGAAAAGAGAGAAAGAAGGAGAGGAGAGGAGAAGAGAGAAAGAAGGAGAGAAGAGAAGAGGAGAGAAAGAAGGAGATGAGAGGAGAAAAGAGGAGAGAAAAAAGGAGAGGAGAGGAGAGAAGAAAAGAGGAGAGAAAAAAGGATAGGAGAGAAAAAAGGAGAGGAGAGAGATAAGAGGAGAGAAAGAAGGAGAGGAGAGGAGAGAAGAAGAGAGAAAGAAGGAGAGGAGTGCAGAAGAGAGAAAGAAGGAGAGGAGTGGAGAAGAGAGAAAGAAGGAGAGGAGTGGAGAAGAGAGAAAGAAGGAGAGGAGAGGAGAAGAGAGAAAGAAGGAGAGGAGAGAAAGAAGGAGAGGAGTGGAGAATAGAGAAAGAAGGAGAGGAGAGGAGAAGAGAGAAAGAAGGAGAGGAGAGAAAGAAGGAGAGGGGAGAAGAGAAGAGAAAGAAGGAGAGGAGAAAAAGGGGAGGAAAAAGAGGAGGGAGGGGAAAAAGAGAAGAAAGTAACCTTATTAGAGTGCTGCATTTCTTCCATTGTCCAAGCACGAGCTGGCAGTGAGTTGGTGGTAATACATATTGGGATAGATTTACTAAAACTGGAGCACTCAGAATCTGGTGCAGCTGTCCATGGCAGCCAATCAGCTTCTAATTTCAGCTTGTTCAATTAAGCTTTGACAAAAAAACCTGGAAACTGATTGGTTCCTATGCAGAGCTGCACCAGATTTTGCACTTTCCTGGTTTAGAAACTCCATAGTGTATATGTAGTTTACTGTGTATGTAGTTCTTTACCTAAAGCTCAGTTTTAAAGTGATTGTGCATTATTATTATCATTATTATTATCATTGTTATTATTATTATTATTATTATTAATATTATTATTATTTATGTAGCTCCAACAATTTACTTATCACTTTATATTCCATCTGTCCTTAGCCTCAGGAAGTTTACAATCTAAAGTCCCTAACACACATGGATAGATATACTTGCTAGGCAATTTAGACAGAGAGGCAATTAACTTACCTGACAGGAGGCAATTAACTTACCATGATGTCTCTTTGGAGTGTGGGAGGAAATCCACACAAGCACAGGCAAACTCCATGTAGATAGCATCCTGGCTCAGAATCAGACTAGGAATCTCATTGCTGGGCTGTAAGGCAAATATGCAAATCACCGAGCTACTGTGCTGCCCTAATATTGATTCTCTTATCTGTGTCTCTAAATCAGTGATTAACCTTGTATTCTTGGTAGCAGGTAGCAAATGACTACTTAGGTGGCTATCCTGTGTTTGATTTTATGGGGAAAATTGCCCCATCCAATGTCCAGATATTTGAGGGAGAATAAACAAGGACAGTCCTAAAAAATATTATTTTACTTCTTCCAAGGGAAAACAGTCAAAACCTAAAATTGAAGGCACCATACCACCAGATGGTTAACTGCTTTGTGACCATTTCACTCTTCCATAGACCCACAAAGATCCCCTAATCCACAAAACTGCCATGACACTCTACCTGCAATCAAGATCTATTTGCTGCAGCCAGAAAAGAGGGGTGGGGGTGTGTGGATCCTTTTTGGAGACCACCCAGCAGTTCCTTAGTCCCAACCCCCAAGAAGTGATGAACCGAACACCCCCGTGCTCGGTTCTTGGTGAAGTTTAACCTAATGAACGTTCGACCGTGAACTTCGAACTCAATGTAAGTTTATGGGACCCGAACTTGTAAATTCAAAAGTGTCCATTTTGAAGGCTTATATGCCCATAAAATGGGTATGGACACTTGGGTACTGCCCTAAGGGACATGAATCAGAGAAAAAAAATTTTTCAAAAAGTACCGTTTTTTAAGGGGCAGTCGGTTTTCATTGCTTAACTAGTTGCCGACCGCAGATAGCCGAATGACGGCTTCATTGCGGCCGGCCAGTTCTGGGTGGACGTCATATGACGTCCCCCCAGAACGCGCTCTCCTGCGCGCCCCAGGGGGCGCGCACCCGGCGATCTCCGTGATCGCTGTGTCCTACGGACACAGCTGATCACGTGATGTGGTAAAAGGCAGATCCCAGCGGCCTTTTACCACGTGATCAGCGGTGTCCAATGACACGCTGATCACAGGGAAATGCAAGTGCCGGTTCTCGGCTGCACTTTCCTCACGCTGTCAGATCGTGAGGAAAGTACTGCCGAGAACCGGCAGTTGTCACAGCGGGGATCGGCACCGATCATCAGGACACTGATGATCAGTGCCCTGGTGATCGGTGCCCAGCAGTGCCACCGCAAGTTCCGCCCACCTGTGCCCAGCAGTGCACCCACCTGTGCCACTCTGCAGTGTCACACACCTGTGCCCAGAAGTGCCACCTACCTGTGCCCAGAAGTGCCACCTACCTGTGCCCAGAAGTGCCACCCACCTGTGCCCACCCACCTGTGCCCACCAGTGCCACCCACCTGTGCCCACCCACCTGTGCCCACCCACCAGTGCTGCCCACCAGTGCAGCCCAGCAGTGCTGCCAGTCAGTGCCACCAGTCAGTGCCCAGGGGTTGTGCCAGTCAGTGCCGCCAGTCAGTGCCCAGCAGTGATGCCAGTCAGTGCCGTCTATCAGTACCCATCATCAGTGTCACCTATCAGTGCCGCCTATCAGTGCTGCATATTAGTGCCGCCTATCCGTGACACCTCATTAGTGCTGTCTATCAGTGCCGCCTATCCGTGCCACCTCATTAGTACTGCCTATCAGTGCCCATCAGTGCCGCCTATCAGTGCCCATCAGTGCTGCCTCATCAATGCACATCAGTGAAGGAGAAAAAATACCTGTTTGAAAAATTTTATAATAGAAACAAAGAAAATGTTTTTTTTTTCAAATTTTTTGCACTTTTTTTATTTATAGCGCAAAAAGTAAAGTGCCCAGTGGCAATTAAATACCACCAAAAGAAAGCTCTATTTGTGAGAAAAAAAATGATCAAAATTTCATATGGGTACAATGTTGCATGACCGCGCAATTGTCAATCAAAGTGCAGCAGCGCTGAAAGCTGAAAATTGGCCTGGTAAGGAAGGGGGTATAAGTGCCTGGTAGGCAAGTGGTTAAAGTAAAAACTACTTGCAAAGTTGCACATTTGTACAATGTATAGAATATGCTGCAGCAGGACTGACATTTTTTTTTTAAATTACATTTCTATATATAAAAAAAAAAATCATAGGGTCCCCCTTCCCCAATCCATAGAAGACTCTTTAGGTCTGGTAGGAAAGCTAGGAGGGATCCCACAGTAAAAACTTGTAGGACTTTTAAGGGAAACCCTATCCCCAAAAGATGAGCAAAAAAAGCATGGGGTTCCCCCCTAAATTCCTACAAGACCGTTAACCTGAGCACAGGCCTGGCAGGAGAGGAAAGGGGGGGCGATCAAGCGGATGCCTTCTATGCAGCTTACAAAGCCACGTGCCCTCAGCATTGCCAGTGGGGACAAGAGTCTCTTCCCCACAACCCTGGCCCAGTGGTTGTGGGGGTCTCATTAGCATCAGGGTACCCCTTTAAATAAGGGGGCACCATGATGCTACCCCTCCTTGTGAATGAGTAAGGGGTACCCATACCCATTCACTAAAAGGTTACATTTAGAAAAAATATAGATGCCAGACTTTTGAAAAATGTCTTTACTTGAACAAAAAAAAAAAAAAAAAACAGTTTTTGACAAGTCCTTTAATTTAAGAAAAGCCAAAAAAATGGTTCCATCATTATAATAAATATAACAATCACGGCATCCAGAGTTGTCACGATGACGCTGACTTGCCGAAATTAAAAAAACGACTCCCTCCAACCTGTCCGCACCTGCCGAGCACTCACTTCAATCTGACATTCGCAGGTCAGATGTAAACAATTGGGTGGAGCTAGCGGTGATGTCACCATCAACTTCACCACTAGCTCTACCCAATTGTGCTGTGATTGCCCAAAGTATTGCATCTGACCTGTGGTCAGGTGCATTGCTTTGGCCAATCATGGCTCTCACAACGCAATGCAATGTGGGGCACTTGGCAGGCGAACAGTCCCCTGAACGCCCTAATCGTTAGTTTATTCAGGGAATACACGAACGTCCGATGTTCAAGACAAACTTGCGTTCGACTCGAGCATCAAGCCCATCCTTACCCCTGAGGATTTGCTCTACCTTTTGACCCTCGAGAGCCACTCGGGTAAGGCCTCAGTTTTTTCACTTTCCCTGCTTTAACCTTTCCCAGGATTTTTTCTTTCCTTAGTAATGCATCTCTTCTTTTCATTTTATTCCTCTGGGTCTGACTTCTTGTGTACCTTTAACCTTCAAACAACAGACTCATTACACATACCAGACCAGCAATCCCAAATCATCTTTTACATTATTTCCAAAATTCTTCTCTAGTACTGCTCCTTATCTTGAAAGCCGTGGGAGAAAATCGTCCAAAGCCCTCGCAGGCATGGACCCCACAGCCCAAGTCACTTACAACAATTATACGATTAGCAGGCCTTATCTCTGTTTTACGTCTGTCCTTTTTTAGCAAATGCAATAATACCTCATTGAAAATAAACTATTTTGGAAAATTCATTGTCAACAACTGTATATGGTGTTAGAAAAAAAAAAATGAGATACATGTGCAGTCAATATACTCCAGATGCTGTCTTTTACAGTTTTTAGCTCGGAGAAAATAAAACTTAAAAAAAAATATATATATCTTTGTCAGAATTCATTAGTGTTCAAATCCAATCAAGATGTTCCTGAACTGGATTATGCAGTATTTAACCAATGGAATTTATTTAACTACGGTTTATAGTGGTATTAACACATGGCAGCCTGCGAGCGCAGAGCTATGGCTGTGTTTATAGCCTCAGTGTCAGATGTACACCTTCTTTTATAGGATTATCTATGCCAAAACAAGGGCCCCTCTGCAAGTTATCATCCGCAGTTTGTTAACTTTTTTTTTTCTTCATTTGTATATAAGAGATATTTCTGAGGGTTTAGAGCTTGGAGTTCTTATCTGGACAAAAGCGTAGAAAACAAAGAAGAAAAATGAGAAAAGAAAAAAGACTCTCATGGCTACGACATGATAGATGGAATTAGGAACACATTTACTTTTCCCGAAAAAAATGTGTTATCGTTCCTGTCTCGAAATTGCCGTATGCAGTTGTTCAGTCTTTAGACATACAAATGATTATGTTTAACTGATAGCGGATAACATGTCATCCATGAGACAAGACAATTGATTCCAGGTGACCACGCTGGTCATAAATCACATATGTACAATGATCAGAATATAAAGGAAAAATTGACAAAATGAATATGACATTTGTAAGCCTTATGTACTGCAGCAAAAGCAAGCGGCCAGCTAGTAAGTACAAAGCCATTGTGTATAGGGTGGTGATCCACTACTGTACCCACACATTACCGTCTGTAGAGATCAGAGTAGGAATACTGTTGGTCCAAGAATGGCACTTGGGCTTCTTCAATGTCTATAAGAGGTTTTGCTCTGCCTGGTCCAAGATGAGAGCTCTGTAATGCCCTGCTCCTGATTACAGAATTTTGGAGTGACTTGTACTATATATTCTTTTAACTTTAACTCCAAAAGGAAATGTTTAAGACTAAGGGGAGATTTGAATGGGTTCTCCCTCTCGGAAGAGACATTACAGAGCACAGACGAATAGGTGAGTTGACAGGGTGAATAAGCCGCAATTAGGTATACCACTGTAGCAATCTTGCGCTCAGAGATGGACACAGTGCCACCATTTTGTCAGGCACATCCATTTTGAGAAGAGCATACATTTCTCCCTCAATCCTTTATTCTCCTTCCCCCTCCCTTCCTGAGAGGCACAGTGACAGATATGGTGGGCTGGTTATGGGTCAACAGCAGGGCAAGGCATCCCTAGTTCGGTGCCGAGCAGTCTGCGAAAATGTAGCCTTCCTCACCTAAGTCATGATAAGGCCAGTGTTCCTCAGAGAATTGGGAAGCACTGACCCAAGAACCTGTGTAGGCTCACACATCCTAAAACAGATAAGGCAGCTTCTCCCAGGAATTGAAAGAGATTGTAACCTCATAAAACCTAACAGCTTAAGGTGACAGAATTAAATGAATTCCTCAAGTCAGTTTGTCCCCTGCGTTTCATATCATGGATTATGAAGATATTGGTTCTAATTCAGAGTCCTCCCGAGATCCCTCCCTAAACAGAGTATTGGCCAGTTACTCAAAGGCATCCCCCTGCTGGGGCATTGTAAAAAGCACAGGCTGTAGGCCTGAGGCAAGCTAAAAAGTTCTCCTATCATCCCATCGTAACTTGGATCTGCTTACGGCTAAGGCTTAATTGGCGAATAACTTTAACCCTTTCACCTCTCTCTGATATCTCTTGCTGTGCTATGCTGCTTTCTGTACATGTATATATAAATATATATCTTAGTTACCTTTTCTTTGTAAATATTTTATTGCACCTGTTTAACACTTTCAGAAAGAAAGATTTATTACTAAAAGAGTCAAACTGTTTCTAAGCGCTTACTTGCAATTCACGAATTCCTGCCTTTTGAAGAGACGCTACTGTGTTTGTTTAATCCTCTGCCCAATCGGCCTGCGGTGACCGTATTGGACAGGCGACTTTTCAACCATTACAGTGTATATTGGATAAAGAGAGTTTCCCCTTTCTCTGTACAAAAAGGGGTGGTGGCAGCGAAGGGTTAGTTGCGTAATTATCCTGACCCAGTAACAAGCGCATTCAGGCTGCCGGTGCGTCGATTGCGTTCCATTAGCTGGACAATCGTTGTGCAGGGCGCAGCTGAGTGTGGCATTGTTACGCACGTCACCTAGCGGTTTTAGATCGGCCGGTCCTTTGGTCACGAGTTTGGTGAGAAGGTCTGGGGTCTGACGCCACGGGCGTGACAACCACTACCGTGGGATTGTTGAACGTTTGGCTGAGGACCTTGCAGGTTTACCACTATAAATAAGGAACACCTTTAATGTAGTGCCTTTGCCCTGCTAAAATGAATCATAAAAGCCAATAATATGAAGGGCTGTATAAACCAGATCCCTTTCTATAAAAGGTGGGCTTACTGGGTTTACAGAAACCATATTGTCAATGTGTGCTGGAGTTTTTAGGGATACCTGACAGTTCTGTGAAAGCAGAGATACTGTTTTATGTATTTATACTTTTTATTTTGGGACCTAATGGTGGCATTCCTAAATAGATGGAGAAAGGGACAGTCTGCACTGTCTCGTGGTGCGGATGCAGGTGGCATGTAGAGCAATAACGGTGTGCTGGGTGCTGGAATGCTCTCTGTGTTCCATCTTCTGGTATTGAATGAAATAGTAAAACTATAGCACCGGCCTGGCTGGGAGAGATGGCTCAGGTATTGTTCCATCCAGCCACTGATCAGCAATGGTGAAGATGAGGGTTATTGTTCCACTCAGCCACCAACTGCACATACTGGGGGGTTATTGTTTCAGTCATCCACTGACCCCAATGCTGAGGGGCTGTAAAAAGAATGGTGATTCTTTCTACAGCCAGACACTGACCACAGATTCTGAGAGGCTATCTTTAATGCAATCCACTGACCACCAATGTTGGGAAAAATTTTTTACAGCCACTCACCACCAATGCTGGGGATATAGTGTATAGCAAAACATGTTGGAGGCATGGCTTGGATGAACTGAGCTGAGCCTGCTTTTACCTGCTCTCCACTTGGGCTGGATGAGGTGTGTGGCTGCCAGGTTATCTCTTCATATTTCTACAGCGTGTTTTGGCTCTGGATGAACTTTTCCCCAGCTTGCACACTCACTAGTCAGCGCCATCCAATTCATTGGACCTTGTCAGCTTGAGCTGGGGCCACTAAGCATTTATCGTGGGTCACAACTTTATTGCACTTTGATAAAGTCCTTGTGTGTGTTCGTCCTTAAATGAGGAAGCACTACTATTATCCTAGGTCAGTGTTTCTCAACTCCAGTCCTCATGGACCCCTAACAGGTCATGTTTTCAGGATTTCCCTCAGATGAAACAGCTGTGGTAATTACTAAGGCAGTGAAACTGATCAAATCACCTATGCAAAATAATGGAAATCCTGAAAACATGACCTGTTGGGGGTCCATGAGGACTGGAATTGAGAAACACTGTCCTAGGTAAACATCCATCCAACTGTGTATTAATGCCTACATAAAAATGTAATAAATTCTCGTAAATCCAAGAGCCAATTTCAATAATTAGGAGGGCATTGAACATTGATGCAACAACTGGGTCAGAGCAATTTGAGACAGCAAATGGATAGTGAACATACCTTGCCTTAAGGCATCACGAAAACACTATCAATGGTTTATTGGGACCACTTTACATTTACTAGTTTGTTTTTGAAATGAGACTGTGAGTTTTGTATTGTTGACCTTGAACTTGAAAACCAATATCCTCAAGGTGAGGTGCATACAGTAGCCAAGCAAGCATGATACAACCATTTTTATAGTTGTGGTTTTCAGCACCTCTTCAGCTGTGCACACTATGTAACACTCGCTATGGATGGCACAGAGATAACTTTATTATATTGGCTGGTAAGTGATATGTACTTTTCCCCCAGAATGTCCTATTAAAGCAATTCAGATGGCTTACATCGCTGCCTTCTATGATTCATCCTGCAGAACGAGTATAGACAAGTCCGGTCATAAATTGGATGTGCCCTTCTCATTAAAGTGCACCTGTCACCATGATGGACATTTTACTGATTCACTACTATATAAAACATTGCTATCTATCATGTGCCCTGTTAGTTCCAGGAGATTTAACTTTTTTAGCTTCTGCATTTTTTTTTCTGAGATGCTATTATTTGCCAAAGGCTATACTTTCCATAAAGAACTTATTGGTTAGTGTATAGGGTCCCCTGAGTCAAGAGAGCTGGTATCTCTCATGGATATGTGACCTAAACTTTCCAGAAAAGGAAGCATCAGGCTTAACAGATAGAATCAGCTTTGTTTTAAATATATGCCCCAGTGAGACATGAAGACTTTACATTTAAACTGGATCAGGGGCACATACTCCCAGATCTCATTTTCATCCCAGAATATATCTTGTGAACCAGTCTTTGAGCTGGATAAATCTTTATTGCTGTTGTTATCCTTATCATTTGAATGAAAGTGAGCTTGCAAAAATACAGAGCTTGTAGCAAGAATCAGCACAAAAAGGGCCCGGCGGTAGTCCCATTGGCAGAGGCTCCCAATGTGGTTGTTCAAAGGATAGGCATAATTCCTCTACTTTAGTAAAACTTCCAATTACTTTATTTCACTGGCAGTGATGTCATCTAGGGGGATCACATGAAGCAGCGACTTGCGATCCACCTAGATGACATCACTGCCACAAACTCTATACTCCACCTAGTGGCCAATAAAGAACATTTTCTAAGTGGAGTTCAATACCAGCTGATACTAGACACCAACTTTATCACCTCGAACCATGGAAATTTAATGCCTTGAAACATGTTTTTTTCACTGAAATAAAGAAATTGGATGTTTTATTAACGTAGATGACTCATTCCTATCCTTTAGGGAAACCACATCCGTGCCTCTGCCAGTTGAACCACCGATGGGCCCTTGTTTTGCACTGACTCTTTCTACCAATTTATGTCACCTATCTGAGAACCCCACAGAGCACCCAGGATGGGAATTCCTGGGGCATAGAGGGCAACCACACCTACCCTATGTGGAGACAGGTTTTCTCCACCTACGCACTAGGAAGGCTGTGTGTCCCTCCCTTGCTGGGTGATCACAGCCTCAACAGTTGTAAGTCCATTTTTGATCTTTTACCTTTTTAATTTTTTTTTTATTACAGGTACTTCTATAGCTCCATCAATTTACGCAGCACTTTACATATATATTGTACATTCACATCAGTCCCTAACCCTCAAGGGGTGTACAATGTAAGGTCCCTAACTCACATTCATACATAAACATACTAGGGCCAATTTAGGCAGGATCCAATTAACCTACCAGCATGTCTTTGGAGTGTGAGAGGAAACTGGAGTACCTGGGGCAAACCAACACAGGCACAGGGAGAACATGCAAACTCCAGGCAGGTGGTGCCGTGGTTGGGATTAGAACCAGCAACCCTAGTACTGCCAGCTGGAAGTGCTAACCATTTATCCACTGTGCTCCCTTTTATTGTGAAAGCACTTTATCCTTGTTTCTGAATTAATCTACTACACTATAAGGGCTCTCTCACCTCCCTCTCTTTTCTTTTTTAGTGGATGCCCCTGGCCCGATCTTCAGGATCCTTTAATCTGTCATCTACCACCACACCCCAGACCCTAAAAATGTAGGGTCTTTGAGTACCACCCTCTATAGTTCTCAGGGGGTCATCCCGAAACACATGAGAAAGTCTACTGAATCTGTCTGATCTTTCTGCAATAGATTACGTGACATACAGATTAAATGGTAATTAATTAGATATTATAACTTTAGCAGAGTTGCACTGATGCATGAAAAGCTTTAGTTCGCTTTATTATGCTGGATCATATCTAGTAGTAGTTAGTCACATTGACTAGACTTGTTCTGTGAGGCTGAAGACATTTTGAAGCTTATCCAAATCACATCTTTGGTTCTAATGAGTATCAACACACTCATTAGAGCTGAAAAAGTGACTTGAATATGCTATGAAATGTCTTTACCATTACAGAACAAGTTCAGTTGAATGTACCTAACTACTAATAGATATACAGTAACATGATCTAGATGTGTGAAGATTTTTTTGTCTAACACAAAACACTGACTAATGTGACCTCCTACAACTTATACGTTAGGATGTATGTCCAGGTCCCAGTCTTGCACTGCGAAACAACATTCTTCAACGCTTAAATCCCAAATTTTCTTTGTTTCAATGAAGTCCGGAATATTGTAAAACAAAGTATTGGACTGTAATAATATCATGTGTTAGCACTGCAGCCATATGCCTGCCGCCCTTTGTCCAGGCAGCATGTTTAAAGTGGTACAGTATTAAACCCAAAATCAAAAAATGTAACAGCATTGTTAATCTGGGGGTAGAGGAGTGCTAAATGCATTAACAGATTTAGATACACTAACAAAGTGAAGATGAACTCCAGCTAACACTCTTTAAACAGTTACAGCAAGCAGTTGTATTTCCTTTTAGGATAAAGGTTTAAATAAATAAATAAAAGCTGATCATTTCAAGTGCCCCTGTCAGTAGTAAAAGGCTTTTCTCAACCCTGTAACTGCTACTTCTACAGGACAGCTTGTTCTGTTGAAAGTCAACAGACTTACTGGCCAGATCCCCAGATTAAAATAAAAGAAGGAAAGCCTAAAAAAGAACACTAATGCAGCCATGACATCTAAGAATTCGTAAGTTTCAATTTAACAAAGGGTTCTTTTGGGTTTAGTACTGCTTTAAGATCAGGTTCAATGTGTTTTGTGTGAAAGCAGCGGCCCAGCATTCCAGTGGTCTAGTATGCCTCTTGTACAGTCCACCAATAAACAACACTACTCTGAAGACCTGGCCATTGTAGCACAACAGTTGTGACCAGGGGCGGACTGACAACTCATGGGGCCCCCGGGGCAATAGGGGATCACGGGGCCCCTGTGTCCTTGCCCAAACTCAAAAAAGCCTATTAAAAAGGTACCAGGGGCATCTCATGGGGCCCCCTACTGACCCCGGGCCCTCGGGCAGTGCCCGAGTTTCCAAATGGTCAGTCCGCCCCTGGTTGTGACTGTTTAGGGAGAATGTGGGAACCCTGGAGATCTGGGCCGTAAGGCTGGCCATACATTATACAATTTTCTTGTACAATTTCCTTTAGATTTACTAAAAGCATGTAATATGAGGTCAAACCTAAACAACACTTTCAATTGTATCCAGTTAGGCAGGCCCTTGCACTAAATAGTTGAAGGTAAATCTAAAGAAACTTGTAAGAAAATTGTATAATCTATGGCCAGCCTTACTTCAAACAAAGCACAATGGTCAGAATCATAGTTGCACTATAGGAAAAGTGGAGGCAAGCATAGGGCTGCAGCCCTATCACAGAAAAAGAAAATACAGGCCTGTATTTCGCTGTGTAATACCCTTGGCATTAATAAGGAATTGAGCTTTAACAATGGCTGTTATATTTTACCAGTTTTTATTTTTAATCCACATTAGAACTGAATAGAATGAGGTGGAGGACCTGCTGTGAGAAATCACAGGATAGTCTGTAATTCAAGTAATATAAAGCAATCATCTTTGCCTTTCAAGGCTCTTAGGTTGTAAGTGGTATATAGTATATGGTGTAGGATTTATAGTTTAGTTGCATATACATATGATAGTTAAGGGTTGAGTTAAGGATGAATAATAAGTTGTGGTCAAGCTTAAAGGGGACCTCTAGCTTTCAGAGGTTATAGAGGTGTCTTGGAAGGCTGTCAAACTACTGTCATCTTCTCACTATATCATGTGGCAGGGATATGTGGCTTATTAAACATGTTCTTAAACTATATGTAGCTGCTTAAATATAGTCCCACTTTAAACTAGATCACGAAGCTTGGAGCTCTTCTTTATCTTTCTTTCACGCTGAAAATGCATGAAAAAAAAAACTGCTCCTTCAAGAGGCAAATTGGTGTGAAGATGTGAGATTACAGAGACACCCACTTCATTTAAGCAGAAAACCCTTAAATGAGTGCTTTAAAATGTCAAAGGAAGCTGAAATGTCTTTAATTGCTAGGTGTTAGGTGCCACACAGAAATCCGTGAATGCGCTGATCTGCTCAGCTCTGAAAATGGAGACCAGTGAACTCTGACATTTCCTCGAAACAGAGTCATGCAGTTGGCTTTCAGATCTGTTGCTGGTTGCCTTTCAGTGGAGCATTTTACAGTAGACATGGGGTCAATTGGATGTGCTAAGCCAACACAGCTGCAAGATCGAGGCATCAAGTGCAGTTTCAGAAAGTTTTAGTCACGGCTTCTGACATACAAGTGAGGTTATTCAACTTGTAGTCTTTTCCAAGCGAATGTTGCAAATTCTTTATACCAGCTGAAGGTTGGTGGAGTACAGGAACCCTTTCTTTTTCCCATAGACCTGGACACTGCTTACATCTAGAAAAGATGAGTGGTGGGACAAATTCTTCATAATGCCCTAACTCTGCTCTTGACTTGAATGCTTCTCCTATTTCCTCTTAAGTGCCTTGGTAGCACTTCATGAAGTAGTTCCTCTGCACCTTTCATTTTTTCATCCAGCAGGCAGTAGCATTTGTTGCTAAAATGATGCAAACATCATTGAATTGGGGGTCAATCAGCCCAAACAGGTCAAGCCAAAATATTACAATCACTTATGGAACCTCTAGCATGCTCTTGCAGAACCGTACAAAAGATTTAATTAGACAGACAGGCACTGCTGGTTCAAACTTTACTGTTGGTAATGAGTAGTTTGTGTCGGAAGTACAGGCTTAGGTAGGTCATACATTTTACAATTTTCTTGAGATTTTTGCTTTTGATTTACCAAAAACCATATAATAGGAGGTCAGGCCCAAACAACACTTTCAGTTGCCAGCGATGTTGTCACCCGCGCGGTTTCTTCTCCCCTTCTCTCCTCCATGGTGCCGGCATCTCAACGTGGGCACCAGGCTGTGACAGCTGGTGCCCACTGCGCATGTCGAGTCACGCTACTCCTCCTGATTGGTCCAGCAGTCTTCTGGGATCTGTGAAAGTTCCCAGGAGACTGCGGTAGGGAGGAGGGGGACCGAACTTCCGGCTCACTTCGCCGCACCCAACAAGTATCTGCTCCCCCCCAAAAGGTGCCAGATATGGCAGTGGAAGGGGAAAGGAGGCAAATAAGCGGAGCTTCGGCTTTTGAGTGGAACTCCGCTTTAAGTAAAGAAAGCGTTAACCCTCCTGCACATGTTCCCGCTACTTACAAGATTCTTCTTCAGTTTACTTTATTGATTCATATTTTACAGTACAAACAAGTTATGCATATGGCCAATCCAGGCCTTAAACATAGCATTCATTTCATACATAGTAATGGATCTGGTAGCAGGAGTTCTCCTTTAAATATTGTGCAAAGCAGCTAAATAAACATTAGCATCTTTGGTACAGGGAGCTTCTCCGCATACTCTAGTCAATAAAAAATGCTTTGTGCTTTTTTTGTATTTTTTTAAGCCCTTCAGTGTAATTTGATCCAACTTCCCTTTCAGGCCTTGTCAAAATAGAAGAAAATATGGGCAGGCCATCCGTTTTGCTGCGGTTGGTTTTAGCTAATCCAAAGACACAGCACAGCAGGGATAAAACTGCTGTATCCAGTAAAACGAGATCATGAATAATTAAAACCCTATTATTAATGAACTTCCACTCCTTATGTAAATGAAACTGATTTCAAGTCTAATTTGTCAGCCAGCTTCTTTTTTTTTTTTTTTTCAGTCTTCCTCTTTGTGCGAGACAAGGACTCACCATAATGGGCTGGATAAGGCAACATGAACAGACACAGAGCTTGCTGCCTGGCTGAGTTTGAGGTCTGGGGTTGGTTAATTGATACTGCTCATAAAAGGGATGGATGGTTTGCTGTTATGTGATTTTTTTTTCTTTACTAGCTAGTGCTAACTTATTTATTTATTTCATTTAAAGTGGCCCTGTCATGATTGGGATAATGAAAGAATCAGAAAACTCAGCGTTGAGATATTCTGCAGGCGTATTTATTGCATAAAGTGGACCTTTACTTAACCTCCCTAGTGGTCTGATTATGTCAGTATTTCTGTGCTCAAAGCGGTACATTGTTTTCAATGGAAATATGTTGTTTTTTTATTGTAGGCCTGTAATTCTTAGGAATAACTTACTGAAATCTGTCCGAACAAGAGTCTAGTAAACATCCCGGGTATGATAAAATTTGAAACACGAAATCATAAATTATAATATAATAAATAAGCATAAAAAATTCTAATAATAATTTTATAAAAAATGTAATTCAATAATGTAATCAAACCAAAAACAATGAAATTTGAAATAGAGCGCCAAGTTCGCACATCACTGAGCTTAGTCGCAAAATCATTTTCAGTGTCTGATGATGAATTTTCCCCACGAATCATTATCACTCAATTCTGCAAGTGGTTCTGATTTACTATCGCTGTTCTCTAGCCGGTCTAAAACCGCTTTTGACCTAAAGGGACGTAATTTGGATGCCATGGACGTTTCTCAGTTTCCAGGCAGAAAGAACAGTAAAAATGCAGGCAGGGCACTGGACAAAAATGTCACTAGGGACAAAATGTATGTGAAATGGTGTATTGAGTGAATGTCAAATTTTTAAATTTTTTAATTTCCTGCCGGTTCCGTCCCCCGTATGTCCCATACATCCCAATGCTCACAGGGAACGGAACCCGGAAGACAGATGCCGGTATCAGCCGGAGGAGATGGCCGGGGACATCGCGTGAGCGCAGGACAAGGTAAGTGCTGGAGAGATTCCAGAGCAACGCTGCAGAGTAATCCCGAGTATGGCTCGGGGTTACCGCTTCTAGAACTGAAAGTTAACCCCGAGCTACACTCAGGAATACCGCCAGGGAGGCTAAAGTAATATTAAAAGTTGATATATGCAATCTCAGCACTACACTATACACATGCATAATATTCTTTTTTTTACATCCCCTTAGCGCTGATATAGAGCGCTTCACTTAGATTGCTTTATTTATTGCTGTTTGTTCACTCAAGTCACCAATTATTTATTTCATTCAGTATAACTCGAAAGCGTAGAGAGTCATTTCCTACTATTTTATTGTTCCGCGTTATTTTCATTAGCGCTGCACTTTTTTAAATTTTTTTTTAAATTCTTCATTTATTGCTACTGAGGATATAGAGGGTTGTCTTTTTGTGCTAGCAGCTTTTCCTACCAATCCCTCTCTGTGCGCTCACTTGCATTTTCCACTTTCAAAAGTTCATATATGTATATATGTATTTTTTTAATAACAAGCATGTCATACTTACCTGGAATAGTAAAAAGCAGCCCTGATCCTCCTTTTCTCAGTTCTCCTGATGGTATTCCTGGCTCCTCTCCCCTGCTGAGTGCCCCCAGAGCAAGCTGCTTCCTCTGGGGGCACATGTGTGTGCTCACTCCAGAGCCACCTCTGTGTGTCTATCAAACACACAGAGCATGGCTTGGCTACACACCCTTCACTCCCTGCTGTGTCTCAGCCAATGAGGAGGGAGTGATCCCGGAGAGCTGCTGCTCTCACTGGATCGACATTGGGTGAGGTAATTTCATGCAAACTGAATGAATGAAGGTAAAAACCTTTAGCCTTTAGAACCACTTTAAAAGTGAAGATGCCACTAATCTGCCCCCCCCCCAACATATAGTAGTTTTCTTTGGTGGGAGAGAGGGAGCAGGTTCCTTTTTGACAGCTACTTCCGTTTGCTCCACCCCTCTGCCTGCAACCTCCTGGGACACATCACATGTCCCAGGAGGCTGCTGGACCAATCTGATAGAGCAGCACAAACTTGTGCATGCTCAGTGGGGAGCCGGGTATGAAGCAGCAGGAAGACATAGCTGGCTTCCACAGCTAAGAAGGCGGCTCCGGGGATCCGAAGACCAGCAAAGAATCTGCCTCGGTGAGGACAGTGCTGGAATCCTTATCTGCTTACTAAAAGTCAGAAACCACAGTATTTGTAGTTGCTGAAATTCAATTTAAAAAAAACACTGTAGTTCATCACACGCCTGATTGTTAGGGGCAAAGGTGAGCCAAAGGCTGCTGAAGCAAGCATGACTTGAGATTAAAGTAGTAATAAACCCCCAGCATTTTTTATCCTAACACATTGAGCACCTTAAAATGAACATGCCCCAGCAAACTATTTGTATAGTATAAACTGTAAGACCATCCAGCTATGATCCCATGCTGGTTTCAGGTTTAAATAGACTATCAGGTGACAAAATCTGTGGCATTGTGCATGCATTCGTATGAGCATGTGTATGCCCAATTTTACACACTTAGTTAAGCTCCTATGCCAGAGAATATGTGCATGTTTTTGCGCACACGCATAGAAATGAGCAAGGCTTTAATGGCTGGAATGAGGTTCCCAACACATGTAATGTGTGTGGTTAACTTTAGGGAGGTTGTACAATCAGACTGTAATATAATTGCCTGGTTTAACCACTTCCCCCCAACCCTATAGCAGAAGTACAGAGCGGCAGGGATGTTCAAAGTCATGCATATATACGTGATTTGCATTTCCAAATACGGGGTGCATGCCCACACGCGCAGCCCTACCCACGCAGCTATTGGCTGCTGAACATGTCAATCATTGGGTCCTAGCTGGTGATTCTCGTCTGGGAATCAGTGATCGTCGGAGGAGCTAACGGGAGAGACTTGTGTGTAAACACAGGTCTCTTTCCTGTCAGCATAGACATGCTGCTTTGTATTTCTCTGCACAGCAAAGAAATACAAAGCAGCATGTCTCCCTAGTAAAACATAACACAGCACATAATGTAAAACACACACAGCACACAGTTAACCCTTTGATCACCCCAGGTGAGATCTTGCGTGGAGCCCCAGATCGAGGGAGATTATCAGTGGTCTTGTATGTCTTCCATTTTCTAATTATTGCTCCCACAGTTGATTTGTTCACACCAAGTTGTTTGCATATTGCAGATTCAGTCTTCCCAGCCTTGTGCAGGTCTACAATTTTGTTTCTGGTGTCCTTCGACAGTTCTTTGGTCTTCACCATAGTGGAATTTGGCTAAGTCCAGGGCAATTTTTGCTACTGGCCTCGGGGCCTGGTCTGTGCACAATTTGGCACGGTACCACTTTTTTTTAAATTTATTTCACCTCCCACGTTTGTCACTTTTTCTTTCGCTTATGTGTGTGTTTTCAAGGATGGAGGGTGTGAGTCCTCGGGCCTACCCTGAAGTCTAGGGGGAGGATGTGTGGCCTTTTGGTTCCTTCCTCCCCTGATCCCTAGGGGGCTTTTCTTCGGGAGAGCCCCCTGACCAAGTACTGTGTGTCTGGCTTCGGCTGGACACAAGGAACGGTGGTCCACCAGGCCTTTTGGCCAGGAGGACCAATTGGGAACCTTGTCCCCGTCAGGAGCTTCGTGCCCCGGGGGATCAGGGTAAGCGGTCCAAGCCCCTTTAGGGGTAGGACACAGCACACCCCTAAGTGCACTTTTTCGTGTGGTGTTTTGCACTTGCACTTTTTTTTGTGATACACTTACGGGTTTTTACGTTTATAGTTGCACGTTTGCGGACTTAAAAAAAAAAATAGTGGAATTTGGAGTGTGACTGTTTGAGGTTGTGGACAGGTGGGGGATGTAGTGTGGGGGGACTCTGGGGGCCCTAATGTAATGTGGGAGAACATTTAACAGTGTAATTTCATGAGATGATTTACGAGGGCGTGTTTAGGGGCAGAATTAGGGGTGGGGTAGGGTGGCTAGTAGCTCAGGACTTGAAATTTTGGGCCCTGTATAAATATATATATATATGCAGAGTATCCAAAGCTAAAATCAGATACACATGTATAGCCTTTCACACAACCTGCTACTGAATTTGGTGTTTTGTCTGGAGTTCTCTAACCACCGTGTATAAACATTCATGCAAGAAATAACTCCATAACAGCCAGTTTTATTCTTGGAAAAAAAAATAGCTGTTATCAAAATTTTACCGAACCGACAGCATAGTCAAAATATCACAAAACGAACTGAGTAAAATTTATTGTGCTGCCTGCAAAATAAAATAAAGGATTTATTTATGCAGCAGTGCTGTTTTCTGCTGCCTTGTGTTTTACATTTAGACAACTGATATTTACTGATTTGAGAAGTTTGTATTTTTTTTTCATTCTTTCTTATTGTTTTGCAAGTTAAATTTTATAAAAAGACAAATCAATAGGGAAAACTGAACAATAGTAATGAATTTCAACAAATCCAAAATAAATTAAAACAAAACAACAAATTAATTAGTTTCATTCAGATGACATGATGCGATAGTTTGGGCCTTTTGTTAACTGATTCTGCGCCGCCCTATAGCTGCTAAATACTGCTACAGGGCGGCAGGGGTGTGCAAAATCACAAATATATATATATGCGATTTTGCATTTCTGGGTAGGGGGCACGCGCATGCCCTACCCTCGCCACCATTCGCGGCCTCGGCAGTCAATCACTGGGTCCTGGCCGGTGATTCCCCGCCGTCACCCGGTGATTGCCAAGTATCATCGACAGGGGAGAGACCTGTGTATAAACAACACAGATCTCTCCCCTGTCAGCTCCTGCACACTACTTTGTATGGCTCTGCATAGTAGAGCCATGCAAAGCAGTGTACTTACAGTGAAACACACACAGCCCACATAGTAAAACAGCACACAGTTAACCTTTTGATCACCCCCAGATGTTAACCCCTTCCTGCCTAGTGCCATTAGTACAGTGTCAGTGCTTTTTATTAGAACTGACCACTGTGTTGGTGTCACTGGGGATGTCAGTGACACGATGTCCATTCCCCCAGTGTCAGAATGCCTGCCACAGTCCCGCTATAAGTCGCTGATCGTCGCCATTACTAGTAAAAAATGTTTTTTTTCTTTTTAAATTCCAGTATATATACCGCCATTTGTAAACGCTATAACTTTGACATTAACGAATTAATTTACACATATTGGGATTTTTTTTAGCAAAGACATGTGGCAGAATACAATTTGGCCTAAATTTATGACAAAATTTGATTTTTAAAATTTTTTTACTGAACAGGTTTAATAGCAAAAAGTCAAAAATATTGTTTTTTCTTTTTCAAAATTGTCATTTTTTTTTTTGTTTATAGCACAAAAAATAAAAATACCACCAAAAGAAAGTTCCATTTGTGGGACATAAAGGATGTAAATTTCATTTGGGTGCAGTGTTGCATGACCACGCAATTATCAGTTGCACCTTATCGCAAAAAATGGCCTGGTCAGGAAGGGGGGTAAATCCTCTGGAGGGCAAGTGGTTAATGTTTAAAGCATCCAAAATAATATACCAACACAACGAATGATCCGAATTCATTCAGATGCTTCCGTTTAATGTTAATGAGAGTGGCGCGGTAGTCTTTGACTCTTGGATAATCAACCAATTATTTTTGCATTAACATTTTTCATTAATAAAAAAAAATTCACTACATATGAAATGGAAACATATTGCAATCAATACTGTAAGGTATAAAAGTGAAATAAAATGATTCCTACTTATTGTTTTTGGGTTGAATGGAGGTGGATCCATCAGAATCTCTGAATCATAAAATATAAAATGAATCAGAAATTCTTCCATTTGTTTCTTTCATATGAACTCAACTCTAGTTGAAATCGTCCAATCAGCTCATTCAATTTCTCTTTGTGGGTTGAACTACTTGAAAGAATGACAGGCGCATGGTTCAGCAGTCCATGTGTATATTGTAATGAGTTCCGTAGTGGACAGGGGTGGTCCAGTAGGCACTAAGGGCAAGCTGCGATGGAACGAAGCAAACTCTGCAGTAGAAGAAACAAAGAACACAGTGCCTCTAAGTGTATACTGAGATAATATTTAATAAGAAGGTAGGTAGCAACTCACTTCTTAGATATTAAAATCAGGCTCATAGGGAGGTGATGTACAATGTCTAGCCAGATGTAAGGTGACTGATGCAGAGAAGAAATAGCCTTGGCCCACCAGCAGATGGTTCTGTGTCAGGTAAAGCATGGGTGGTGAAGCCTGGCTGAGTCTCCAAGATGTCACGTTTGGTGTCTGACGTCATCGGTGTGCGACGTGTTTCTGAGCATGCGTGGGACCAATGTCGGCCGACACGCTCCTTCATCAGGCAAGTAGCCTGCCTGATGAAAGAGCACGCTGGCTGACGTTGGTCACCTTACATCTGGCTACAGATTTTGTACATCACCTCCCTATGAGCCTGTTTTTAATATCTAACATGTAAATTTCTACTTACCTTCTTATTAAATATTATCACAGTATACACTTAGAGGCATTGTGTTCTTTGTTACTCTACCTAAAATTCAGCTTTAAATCCCAATCAGGACACTATCGGCATGGAGTTTACCTGCTTTCCCTATGCCTATTTGGGTTTCCTACAAATATTCTGGTTTATTGCCACACTCCAAAGACAGGTATGTTCACTCACTCATGCCCTGATTGGTCTTAGTATGTGTATGTATGCATGTGAGCTAGGGACCTTAGATTGCAAGCTCCTTTAGGGCAGGGACTGATGTGCTGCATAAATTGTTGGTACTATATAAATACCTAAGCCCCTATTCAATCAGTGCAATACACCCTAAAATAATATGATAGTGTTTGAAATAGTTGCTGCTAATACTGTATCTCATATAAAAATAAATATTAAACAATAATTAAAGTCCCATGAAAAAGTATTTTATACCACTGTGCAATGTGTATATGATAAATCTCTCTTCTTCAGTGAAACCGTGCCACCACCATTAGGTGAAAAACCTTCTCACCTCACTTTATGATCTCATCAATAGGTCATTATGTGCTCAACTTGTGGACACACTTGTGTACACCCCTCTGTGGTCTTCCTTCAGCTCCTCTCGCAGCATCTTCACAGTATATGCTCCTCCAGATGACGCTCTCATTTAATATGTATTATGAAAAACAGAAAAGTGGAACCATATTGTTCTCTATTTATAAAAGAATTTTTTTAGTGCCCAGATTAAAAACACTTACAGTCCTACTGAGGAAGCCCGAATATGGGGTGTAATGCATATAGGTGGAAGGAACTGAGCTCTAGAAGTTTTGAACTGATGACCATCTGGGAGAGTGGGGTGGTGAGCCATTTGACAGAATTATACATTATATGTTGGCGTGTTTCTTACATTTTGTATGTGTTTTTAATCTGGGTGCTAATAAATTGTTTTATAAATAGAGAGCACTATGGTTCCACTATTCTGTTTTCCATCATACATATTAAATGAGAGCATCAGCTGGAGGAGTGTATACTGTGGAGGTGCTGGGAGAGGAGCTGGAGGAAGACCACAGAGGGGTGTACACAAGTCTGTCCTCAATCGTTTTGTATGTAGTCTAAGGTAGCAGCAAATAAGGTTGACAGGGCCCCCAGGCATCGGCAAAAAAGGTTGACAGGGCCCCCAGGCATCGGCAAATAAGGTTGACAGGGCCCCCAGGCATAGGCAAATAGTCAAGGCAGCTTGATCTTGTGGGCAGCACAGTGGCTAAATGGTTAGCACTTCCGGGCAGTACTAGGGCCGTTGGTTCGATTCCCAACCACGGCACCACCTGCCTGGAGTTTGCATGTTCTCCCTGTGCCTGCGTGGGTTTCCTCTGGGTACTCCGGTTTCCTCCCACACTCCAAAGACATGCTGGTAGGTTAATTGATTCCTGTCCAAATTGGCCCTAGTATGTATGAATGTAAGTTAGCGACCTTAGATTGTACGCCCCTTGAGGGTCATGGACTGATGTGAATGTACAATATATATATAAAGCGCTGCATAAATTGACAGCGCTATTTACGTACCTAAAATAAATAAATAAATAGAATCTTGTGGGAGTAAGCGGAGAATGCAGATTAAGAGAAAAATACCAGCAACGACCATGGTGCTTGAGTGAAGGACTTTTGAGCGCATAATGACCTATTGATGAGGTCATAAAGTGAGGTAAGCAGGTTTTTCACCTAATGGTGGTGGCACGGTTGGCACTGAAGAAGATAATACATCTATCTGGTGTTATAAGAGACTTTTTCATGGGACTTTAATTATTGTTTATTACTTATTTGTATATGAGATATTAGTCATTTATGCTACACTTTATTGTTATTCACTATATAAATACCTGTAATAACAATTAATTAATAAGCACAATACAAGCATACAATAGAAAGAAGGGGAAAAGTAAAAGAAAACGTTGCTGATTTGTTTCAGGACAGTGTGCATTGAAGCTTTAGGATCAAAATGGAAGCCAGGCAACTAGCATTTTCAGAAGGAGCAATGGATGTTCCCTCCATGACTGCCTAAGTATGGATTTCCTTAACCTCCCTGGCAGTATGATTCTTTCCGATTTTTTGTGCTGAAAGCGGTACCATTTTTTTGCATGGAAATATGGAGTTTTTTATTGTAGGCTGTAATTTTTAGGAATAACTCACTGAAATCTGTCCGAACAAGAGTCTATTAAACATTCCGGATATGATAAAATTTGAAACATGAAATCATAAATTATAATTTAATAAATAATCATAAAAAATAATAATATAATAATAATAAATTTAATTCAATAATATAATCAAACCAAAAACACTGAAATTTGAAATACAGAGGCAAATTCGCACATCGCTTTCAGTGTCTGATGACGAATTTCCCCACAAATCATTATCACTCAATTCTGCAAGTGGTTCTGATTTACTATCGCTGCTCTAAAACTGCTTTTGGCCTAAAGGGACGCTTTTTGGACGCCATGGACTTTTCTAAGTTTCCAGGCAGAAAGAACAGTCAAAATGCAGGCAGGGCACAGGACAAAGCAGTAGGGACAAAATATATGTGAAATGCATTGAAACAGCAATGACAGCAAAAATGACATTTTTAAAAAAATTCAAATTTCCCACCGGTTCCGGCGCCCGTACGTCCCGACGTCACAGGGACCGGAACACAGGAGCCCCAGAGCAGCGCCGCATGGTAAGCCCGAGTGTAGCTCGGGGTTACCGCTTTTGGTTTAGAAATTTTACCCCGAGCTACACTCGGGATTACCGCTAAGGAGGTTAAAGGATAAGTTCATCTTTAGGAGCATGTTACATGTTACACCCATACTTGGGCTCATATGCTCCCATCACTGGTGCTCCACTCTCTGTGATAGCAGGCAATCATGACTGCAACGCTCTGCATGCTCCAGGAAAATAATAAAATAACAAATGCACAATGAAAAATATGTGCATTTAATATTATTATTATTATTATTATTTTGAAAGGCAAAATTATCCTTTAAAATGTTTTTTTGCCGTGTGTGCACTTCCACCATACAACCTGTAGGTGTCCCTGCTGCAATGTCCATGTGTCCAACAGCTGCCATTGATTCTTTTTCCCATTCATACAGAGCCCATGAAATCTCCCAGAACTCAACAATCGCTAAACTAACAGCTTTAGAATAAAAGGTTTACTAAAGCTCTCATGTAACAAAAGGATACCATTTAAAGACAGCATTTATCTAAGCATTCACTTTTTAAAAGAAAATTGCATGATAAACATAAAACCTATATAAACAGACTAAGAGACATGAACGTTATTTTTAACATTTAAAAACAATATCACCAACGTTGTTGACAAGGTCCTGGGATTCTCTTTTGGTTAAAAAAAAAATGGCTTAAAGCATAGAATAAAGGAACGTGAATGCCTTTGTGTCAAGCTGTTAGGTAAACATCAGGAATTAGCTGTGACAACCTTCATTTTTCATCCTTGGATAGGTATTTAATGTATGAACCCTGGTGACCCAGCCTCTCCCTCTTTTCATTTTAAAACATAGGCATTATATATCAAAAATATATTTTTGGTAAATAAACAGTTGGGCACACGGTCACTTTCATATTGTAGGGTGCTTCATCAAAGTCATGTCTGGAGGGAGAAGTTTTCACGTTTTCAATAGTGTATCAAGTACTCAATATAACATAACCTCTGATCCCCCAGACCCCGCCGCTCACCTCCCATATTTGTCACATTAGGCTACCAAAAGGGATTAATGAGGAATCTAGGCGGTGTCTGTAAAGAAATACATATGGTGTAGAACAGTGTTTCTCAACCTTTTTTCCATCAAGGCACCCTTTAAAACTATGTACTATCTCAAGGCATCCCATTCTAAAATGTAAAAAAAGGAATTAATAGTTTTACATATCGTAGCAGCATCCAAATACGTAGGACACCCAACGTTGGAGGTAATTTATTCTTCTAAAGCAAATACACCTGGTAATGACTAGTATTGCAATGTTTCTCTTCTCCCTCACTCAGCTAACATGACCCCCAGTGCTAACAGAGAGGGGCAAACAAGGATACTGTGCAGACACCCGACATCCTCCATATCAACCGATGACATAATTGGTTGTTAGGACGCCAGCGGCTAGAAGGTTGTAGTAGTGCACAATGAAAACCCGTGGATTCATGCAACTAAAGGCAGGCCTTCTGGCGGCTTGTGTGGGGTGAGGGCACCTCAGGGTTCCTGGGCACCATGATTGAAAAAGGCTGGTGAAGAGCAATATTAACACTTTAAATGTTTGCAATGTCCATTTCACCACTTCAGGACTGGTGGTTGTGTACCCCTTATGGACTTGAATTATGGATCTGAATCCCTGGCTACCTGCTTAATCATTGGCCACATTTTTGTCATGTCATTACTTTTGTTGGACTACACAAGGCTAATCATTGTGTAGTCCAAGGTAAAGCTGCCCATAGAATTTTGTTAGAAAAGGTTCATTCAGTTTCGTTAGAGGGGTTAAATTCATGTTTATCATTTAAAGGGGCAGAATGAAGAATTTTTTTCAAACAAATACATTTATAACAAGCTCCCTTGTCTCCTCCTCCCATGCTTGTCTCCAGGACTTCTCCAAGGCTTCCCCCATCCTCTGGAACACTCTACCCCAATCTATCAGACTATCGCCTACTCTGCTCACTTTTAGGCGCACTCTGAAAACCTCTCTCTTCAGGGAAGCCTACCCCACCCCCAGCTAATACTGGAATCCTCTACTCTTCCAACCACTACATCCCCCACAGTTGTTACCTTTGGTACCACTATCCCCTCCCTCCTAGAGTGTAAGCTCCAAGGAGCAGGGCCCTCAAATCCCTCTTGTATTGAACTGTAATGTTACTGTATTGTCTCCCACCATAATGTAAAGCGCTGAGCAAACCGTTGGCGCTATATAAATCCTGTATAATAATAACAGCGCATGGGACAATAGTCATCTAATGTGCTGAGAATTTTTGTACAAATGTTTGCTCAGAAATCTACTAGTGTATGGCCAGTTTTAAAACTAGGAGGACTAAATATAATGTAAAGCGTTGAGTAAACCGTTGGCGCTATATAAATCCTGTATAATAATAGTAATAAATAGCCTCTAAGGACAACCCTGAATTTTGGCCAAAATTAACAGATTTACTGTATTTTGCACTTACTGTACAGATACAACAAAACTCAGTTCTTATAAATTCCCAATTCTGTTTGGATCAGGGGCGGACTGACCATTTGGAAACTCAGGCACTGCCCGAGGGACTGGGGTCAGTAGGGGGCCCCATGAGATGCCCCTGGAACCTTTTTCATAGGCTTTTTTGAGTTTGGGCAAGGACACAGGGGCCCCATGATCCCCTATTGCCCGGGGGCCCCGTGAGTTGTCAGTCCGCCCCTGGTTTGGATATGATTTTATGTGTTTATGCCTCATCTACCAATGCATAGAAAACTATGCTAATAGGTTATTTAACCTCCTTAGCGGTATTCCCGAGTGTAGCTCGGGGTAAAATTTCAGTACCAAGAGCGGTGACCCCAAGCTACACTCGGGCTTACCATGCGGCGTTGCTCAGGGAGTCCCTGCAGCGCTTACCTTGTCCTTCGCTCCCACGATGTGTCCCCTGCAGCGTCCCCGGCCATCTCCTCCGGCCGATGCCGGTATCCGGCTTCCGTGTTCCGGTCCCTGTGACGTCAGGACGTACAGGCGCCGGAACCGGCGTCAAATTTGACATTTTTAAAAATGTCATTTTTGCTGTCATTGCTGTTTCAATGCACTTCACATATATTTTGTCCCTACTGCTTTGTCCTGTGCCCTGCCTGCATTTTGAATGTTCTTTCTGCCTGGAAACTTAGAAAAGTCCATGACGTCCAAAAAGCATCCCTTTACGTCAAAAGTGGTTTTAGAACAGCGATAGTAAATCAGAACCACTTGCAGAATTGAGTGATAATGATTTGTGGGGAAATTCGTCATCAGACACTGAAAACGATTTTGCGACTTTGCTCAGCGATGTGCGAATTTTCCTCTGTATTTCAAATTTCAGTGTTTTTGGTTTGATTATATTATTGAATTAAATTTATTATTATATTATTATTTTTTATGATTATTTATTAAATTATAATTTATGATTTCGTGTTTCAAGTTTTATCATATCCGGAATGTTTACTAGACTCTTGTTCGGACAGATTTCAGTGAGTTATTCCTAAAAATTACAGCCTACAATAAAAAAAACTACATATTTCCATGCAAAAAAATGGTACCGCTTTCAGCACAAAAAATCGGAAAGAATCATACCGCCGAGAAGGTTAACAGACCCAAAAGGAGCAAACAATAAAAGTTCATGCTCGGATTTCCATACATGTGAAAGGGAAAATAAACAAACATTTTTTTTAAGCAACTAAGGTTACTTTAGATATGAAGTAGAAATTTCATTCCATTATGTCCCCTTTTTATGACTAGGGTTGAACATAATTGAAAACTTACATTTTCCCACATTTTTCAATGAAGGTTTGGAAATTTTCTATTTTCACTAAAATCCTTGAAGTCAATGGGGAAGTCATTACAATTCTTTTGGACAGAGTTTTAAGGGTATGATAGGTTTTACACAGGTCCGGATAATTAAAAAGGCTTCTTCCAACTATCCAGGACAGGTTCTTGTGCTCTTCATTAATTTAGTTTTTTTTATTCATAGTTGCAAAAAAACTGATTATATATTTTATGGTTGTGGCATATTTTAAAGCAAAAAAAATCAAAAATACACAGAACACTAATGAAATAAACCAAACTTCTAAATACACGCCCTCCCAAAATAAATAAAGATATATAAAAGCAGCTCACTACTCGAAAATGAGAAATTCTTTTTCAACATCACATTTCCAGAAATCATCCTGCTCATCTATTTGTTTATTTATTTATTTTTTAGAACAATGTGTCACAAAATGAATGTAAATCCAATTCAACAAACAAATAGCAACACCTAAATCAAAGAAATGAGTCATTTTATATTTGTCTGAAGATTAGCATGTAGCTCTGTTTAAGCAATTCAGATTTGTAACCTGCATGATTATCTGCAGACTGGGGAAATCTGTGTTCAGATTCATAGGAGTAAAAAAATGCAGTTCACTGATTCAACCACTCACTTGGTTTGCAAATGGATTTGCTTGCCACTATAAATGAGAGACGTTAAGCCAGCCATAGACGGGTCGAATCTCTGTCAGTTCAGCAGGCCCTTTAATATGCTCTTTCACCCAAGAGTGATGTTACAGTTATGGAGTCTGACAGGCTTACCTACCACCTTCTTTTACATATCTTGACACTCCAGGCATAAGATTTTTCCTGCTGTAGTTTCTGACTCTGTTCCCATCCATGGTGGGAGTTATGGTTTTCCTGCTTGCCTTTGGTTTCCTAGTCCTCCAATTGCATCTACAACTGGCAAAGAGCATTAGACCCTCTTGTTCTCGTGTGCAAATCAAGAACTTCAGCTCAGAAGCCTTAGCATGGGAGATCCACGAAGAGGAAAGAAAATGCATTTACCAATAAGAGTTTTGGCTGGACTAACTCATTACAAATTATTTCATTATTGATATTTTTCTCTGAAGCACTTTTTTGGTGAAATTAAAACTTTCCATTTCCCTGAAATTTTGGTGGAAGTTTGGTAAGATTTTTCCATTTTGGAAAAAGGCATTTGAGTAAGGTGAAATAAATCCTGATGGTTATGGATGCTCCTTCCAACTATCGTGGATCAGGCCCCTCATTAGTTTACTTTTTTGGGGAAAAAAAACAGATTTTAAAAAAGAAAAATAAACATTTTGAGCAACACTATGCAAATAATGATTAAATACACACACACACTTACACAAATAAAAGAAAAAACACACACACTCTAAAAATAGAAAAGATACATAGAAATGTTTATAAGCAAAATACACCAAGAATTTCAATAACAATTCAGAGCATCCAATGTAACAAATTTTTTACATCTGAAAAGTCAATAATTTTGCACCAAAATGTATTGTGCTGCAAAATCAATAATTTTGCAGCAAAACACATTTTTTACTTAATTATTTTGCTTATTCAAAATAATTTCAAACATAATTTTAAAATATTTACCAGTGATCTAGAATGCCTGCTGTCTGTTCTTTTGGTGGGGTAGGAATGTGTGGGTCTATTTTGAGTGTATTGCACCCTTAAATGGGATCTGGCTGTTGTGCAAATCAGCCTTCTGGTCGCTGGAATAAAAAGAACATTTCTTATGATTACTGTAAGAAGAAAAAACATAATATATGCTATGACTTCAGGCAAAATCTAATGCCCAATTTCAAGCTCTTTTTTTTTTTTTTTTTATCCAATGAAATACGAAGTCAATATTTTCCTAAAATCTCACATTTCACTTAGACTGGACAGTTTGAACAGATGAGATGTAACTCGAATCGGATTTACACAGAAATAAAAATCAACATGATTTACCCCAGACATATAAATTGTTGAGTTCACTGCACATAAGTTGTAATAAATTATTTCACATTTGGAGCGTATGCACATACCTAGTAAAATCATGGAGGTTTGTTTGAACTGTTTTTTTGGACTCCCATAGCTGAATTTTTTTTTGGACTAAGATCTTATCAAATGAAAATTTACAAAAGCATATGTACAGTTTTCTTACCTCCATAATGTAATCAATATGTACTGTATGCACACATTTTATAACCTCATAACCTGGTGTATTTAGCTCATTTCCATGCTAAGAGAGCAAAATAACATACTGGTGAATCAAAGAGGAGAGGGAATTGCCAATGTACATGCATTTGTAAGATCATTTGGACTAAAACCTTCCTTAATTGTTTCTAATTACAGTAGTTTAATTTACACTTAAATATCACCCTCTTGTGTAAAGTCGGACAAATTGCTTGCCACTACAGTAATGCAATCCTAATGCCAGGTAATTCGATCAAGGATAGATAGATAGATAGATAGATAGATAGATAGATAGATAGATAGATAGATAGATAGATAAACACATTGGTAAAAAAGCTAAATTAATAAATATATTTTCAAATCTAGTCTATGAAGCAACATTTTAGCTTTAAAAGACAGATTTATAACTGGGTAAGGTGAGCCTCATACTTTTTATTTATGTTCAAACATTAAATACATGTTTTTATATTTACTTTATTTTATTTTTTTTTTTCATTTTTTCATTCGAAGGAAGAAAATATGCACATCTATGACAATTTAAATGCTAAAGAGCTACACTATATGGTCAAAAGTTTGTAGACTCCTGAGTATCTTAGTTAAATGAGCTTGTTGGACATCCTATTCCAAAACCATGGGCATTGATAAGGAGTTGCTCATCTTAACGACTGGCATTCTAGTTCTTACCAAAAACTAAGTTCTTTTCGTGGTTTTGGTGAGGGATGTGTTATACACACATGTAGCCGAAAGATTATGAACAACTAACCATCACACTCATATCAGCTTGATGGACATTCATTATGGTCTATAATATGTACTTGACTCTCCCCTTTTCTGCTATAACTGCCTCCACTCTTCTGAGAAGAATTTGCACAACATTTTGAGTGCTGTCCTTGCTACTTTTTTTATTTGCACTAACATACAATTTTCAGGACAGGGTTTCGGGGTATGTCCTCTTCTTCAAGGTCTAAGCAGTACTACTTCATAAAGTTTTAGCAGAGCTGCTTGGACCTTGAAGAAGGGGACATACATTGAAAGCTTGTCCTAAAAATTGTATGTTAGTGCAAATAAAAAAAGTGTCATGGACAGTACTCAATTGTTTCTCTTGCAAGTGCACTAACATGGCTACAATCACCTCACACAACATTTTGGAGTGTCTGTGGAGATTGTGCCCAGTCAGTCAAAAGAACATTTGTTAGGGCAGGTACTAATGTTGGCCAAGAAGTCTGGTTCACAATCTTGTTCTGATTTATCCCAAAGGTCTTCAGTAGGGTTGGGAGTCAAAGTTCTGTGCAGGTCACTCCAGTTTCTCCACACCAAACTCGTCAAGCCATGTCTATACAATGCGGACTTTGTGCACACAGGATGATGGAGCAGAAAAGGGCCTTCCCCAAACTGTTGCTCCAAGGTAGGAAATGCACAACTCTCTCAGATGTCTTTGTATGCTGTATAATAGTACTTTTCATTGGAAACGCCCAAACTTTATAATTTTGAGCGGCATCCACATACTTTGGCCATTTACCATAGGTAGTTGTGAAGGTCGGGTGTCCACATCCGTTTAGCCATATAGCGTAGCTTTATATTTTATCCATAACTTGTGTCATTATGGCATCATAGCATCCAAAAAACCACCAGTTATTTAATATTGGCCCCAAGTGCCAGTAAAATATTCAGGAACACAGCATAATGAATGTTCAAGTTCTGAAACATGTAGATGATTATTCATCTTTCTGCTTTGTTACCACGTTTGACCTCAAAACACAATTATTGTGAAACCTGTGATATCTGTATATAAATGTAATGATCATTTTCTGTTTAGATATTTTGCTTATTTTATATTTTTGATTCCCTTTTTTTTACCTTTTTCTTCATATTTAGGTGCAGATCAATCTGTCCAGGAAAAGTGATTGAAGATGGGTCTAACTATATTACTGCTACATGCTTACAATGGTCACCTTTTAATCGCATTGTTTAAATATATGTACTACAACTGCTTAAAGGAGAAGTACGGCCAAAGCTATTGACCTATTTTCAGCCAACAGTAGCTTATAAGCGAATTTGTCATCATTCATCCAGTTCAGACTCTGGAAAGATCCTGACTTTAAAGCCGGGATCCACCTGGATGCCTGAAATGATAGCTGCCTCTGCCTCTCAGCATACCACTAGGAACCTGAGCTAGCGGCTTCCCTGCCCTCCACAGCCCGGTGCTCCAGTGAGCACTGGGTTGTGGGGGACAGAGCGGAGAGCCAGTGACTGACAAACATCATCTCTCTGCAGACTGAAGACAGAGAACTGAGCGATCAAACACAGCTCATCTCTCAGTTCCCAATCTTACAGCTGGAAGAAAACAGAAGCAGAATCTACCTAGGTGAGTATGACTGTTTGTTTTTAATTTCTGAATTTCTCTTTTAAGAGCATAAAAGTGTTGTAGCTTGTTCCAACCCCTGTTATTGTCACAATACAATAATTTTTGGTGCTTTTTTTAAAGTATACGTATACCCAAACACAACAAAAACTCATAAAAGCATTAACATGTTACGGCAACTTCAAAAGTATTTTTCAATATTTTTTAACCGCTTGCCGCCCTGCCACTGTGTATATACGTGTGCAGGGCGGCAGTGGAGCGCAAAACCATGTTTAAAAACGGGTTCCGCACTCCCTACACTTTCGCCGGCAGGGGGCGCGCGCGCGCGCGCTCCCGCCGACCCGCGGGTGACACTATTTGATCCAGGAGGGATCAATCATTAGATTTCAGCCAGTGATTTCTGGCTGAAATCACATGATCGGTCCCTGTCCTATCCTGTCCTGTGTTGACATACACACAGGGCAGGATATGATGTCATTCTTCTCTGCCTGGACACATTCCGTTCCAGACAGAGAAGAAGACATCCAAAAAGTGAGTACACAAGCACTACACTACAGTTAGAACACTCTAGGACACATTTAACCCCCTGATCGCCCCCCCCCTCCAGTTAACCCTTCACTGCCCTGTCACCAGTGTTACTGATCAGTGAAGCGATTTTTACTGATCAGTGTCGCTGGCGACTTCCGATAGAGTTAGCGCCCCTCCCAGATAGCGCCAGATTGCCCGCCAGTACACCAGTAATCCCGTTTAACCCCTTGATCGCCCCCCCCCCTCCAGTTAACCCCTTCACTGCCCTGTCACCCAGTGTCACTGATCAGTGAACCAATTTTTACTGATCACTGTATCAGTGTCGCTGGCGACTTCCGATAGAGTTAGCCCCTCCCAGATAGCGCCAGTTTGCCCGCCAGTACACCAGTAATCCCGTTTAACCCCTTGATCGCCCCCCCCTCCAGTTAACCCCTTCACTGCCCTGTCACCCAGTGTCACTGATCAGTGAACCAATTTTTACAGATCACTGTATCAGTGTCGCTGGCGACTTCCAATAGAGTTAGCGCCCCTCCCAGATAGCGCCAGATTGCCCGCCAGTACACCAGTAATCCCGTTTAACCCCTTGATCGCCCCCCCCTCCAGTTAAACCCTTCACTGCCTGTCACCCAGTGTCACTGATCAGTGAACCAATTTTTACTGATCACTGTATCAGTGTCGCTGGCGACTTCCGATAGAGTTAGCGCCCCTCCCAGATGGCGCCAGCTTGCCCGCCAGTACATCAGTAATCCCGTTTAACCCCTTGATAGCCCCCCCCCCAGTTAACCCCTTCACTGCCCTGTCACCAGTGTCACTGATCAGTGAACCAATTTTTACTGATCACTGTATCAGTGTCGCTGGCGACTTCCGATAGTGTTAGCGCCCCTCCCAGATAGGGCCAGTTTGCCGCCAGTACACCAGTAATCCCGTTTAACCCCTTGATCACCCCCCCCCAGTTAACCCCTTCACTGCCCTGTCACCAGTGTCACTGATCAGTGAACCAATTTTTACTGATCACTGTATCAGTGTCACTGGCGACTTCCGATAGTGTTAGCGCCCCTCCCAGATAGCGCCAGATTGCCCGCTAGTACACCAGTAATCCCATTTAACCCCTTAATCTCCCCCCCCAGTTAACCCATTCACTGCCCTGTCACCAGTGTCACTGATCAGTGAACCGATTTTTACTGATCACTGTATCAGTGTCGCTGGCGACTTCCGATAGTGTTAGCGCCCCTCCCAGATAGCGCCAGATTGCCCGCCAGTACACCAGTAATCCCGTTTAACCCCTTGATCACCCCCCCCCTCCAGTTAACCCCTTCACTGCCCTGTCACCAGTGTCACTGATCAGTGAACCAATTTTTACTGATCACTGTCTCAGTGTCGCTGGCGACTTCCGATAGAGTTAGCGCCCCTCCCAGATAGCGCCAGTTTGCCCGCTAGTGCACCAGAAATCCCATTTAACCCCTTGATCGCCCCCCTCCCCCCCCCAGTTAACCCCTTCACTGCCCTGTCACCAGTGTCATTGATTACAGTGAACAGATTTTTACTGATCACTGTATTAGTGTCACTGGTGACTTTCGATAGTGTTAGCGCCCCTCCTAGATAGTGCCAGTTTGCCCGCTAATGCACGGGATTTTTTTTACCAAAAACATGTAGCAGAATACATTTTGGCTTAAATTTATGACTAACTTTGAGTTTACGATATATTTTTTATAGCTGAAAGTAGAAAATATTGTTTTTTTTCAAAATTTTTGTGGTTTTTTTGTTTATAGCGCAAAAAATAAAAAGCGCACAGGTGATCAAATACCACCAAAAGAAAGCTCTATTTGTGTGAAAAAAAGGACGTAATTTTGGTTTGGATGCAGCATTGCATGACCGCGCAATTATCATTTGAGTTAGTGCAGCGCTGTATAGCAAAGAAAGGCATAAATTACAGTATCTATACTATAGTTTGTAGACGCTATAACTTTCACACAAAGCAATCAATATACACTTATTGGGATTTTTTTTACCAAAAACATGTAGCAGAATACATTTTGGCTTAAATTTATGACTAACTTTGAGTTTACGATATATTTTTTATAGCTGAAAGTAGAAAATATTGTTTTTTTTCAAAATTTTCGTGGTTTTTTTGTTTATAGCGCAAAAAATAAAAAGCGCACAGGTGATCAAATACCACCAAAAGAAATCTCTATTTGTGTGAAAAAAGGATGTAAATTTTGTTTGGGTACAGCATTGCATGACCGCGCAATTATCATTTGAATTAGTGCAGCGCCAAACAGCAAAAAAAGGCCTGGTCATTAAGGGGGGTAAATCCTCTGGGGCTCAAGTGGTTAATCTACATCCTTTATGGAAATAATACTCGGCGATCATGCCTTGAAGTTATTTGTTCAGGTACTTTCTGTTATAGGTGGAAACACTCTATCCCAGTTGTGCCGCTGCATTGTCACCCTGCAAATATGTTATTCCCAAGGCACACGTTCCTGCAGAATGGCTGTATCTGTAGATGGGTCCTGCACCGACCAACGGCTGGAAACCAAAGACATTACAGTGAAAGTATGTCACCAGCATGCTATGAATTTCCAGAACGGGTCCAAAGTTTTATTAAGTGATCACATCATAATAGCTGAGGCAATGTTTCAGAGCCACGCAGGACCCCTTCATCACCCCTTCATCACTATTACGTCAGGAGGTGGGTCTTACCTACTTCTGTGCACACTGATTGGTGGATTGTTCTTTAACCACTTACCCTCCAGAGGATTTACTCCCCTTCCTGACCAGGCTATTTTTTTCTATACGGCGCTGTGTTATTTTAACTGAGAATTGTGCGGTCATGCAATGCAGTACATATATAAAATGTATGTCATTTTTTTCCCCATAAATAGAGCTGGTAGGATCACCTTTGCAATTTTTATTTCTTGTGCTATGAACAAAAAAAGACCGACAATTTTGAAAAAAAAATATTTTTGACTTTTTGCTATAAAATATATCCAGTAAAAAAAAAAAAATAAATGTCTTCAGAAATTTAGGCCAAAATGTATTCTGCTACATATCTTTGCTAAAAAAAATCCCAATAAGTGTATAATAATTGGTTTACGTGAAAGTTATAGACTTATAGTGCCTACAAATGGCGGTATATATACTGGAATGTTTATTTTCTTTTACTAAAAATGGCGGCGATCAGAGACTGCGGGGGGCATTCTGACACTGGGTGGGAACTGACTAACTGTCACTGACTTCCCCAGTGACACTAATATTGTGATACTATGTTATACTACATATACTTGATTTTTATTTATTTTTTTAATACTAGTAATGGCGGTGATCAGTGACTTATAGCAGGACTGTGATAGTCCCCGGAAATCTAACACTAACTCTGATACATCATGGTAACCAGTGACACTAATACAGTGATCCGTGCAAACAATATTCACTGACACTGTACTAATGACACTGGGCAGGAAGGGGTTAACATCTGAGGAGATCAAAGGGTTAACTGTGTGCTGTGTGTATTTTACATTATGTGCTGTGTTGTGTTTTACTAGAGAGACATGCTGTTTTGTATTTCTCTGCACAGCAGAGAAATACAAAGCAGCATGTCCTTGCTGACAGCAGAGAGACCTGTGTTGTTTACATACAGGTTTCTCTCCTATCAGCTCTGCCGACGATTTCAGAGTCCTGGCCGAGAATTGCCGGCCAGGACCCAATGAATGACATGGCCAATAGTGGTGCGGGTAGGGTGGTGTGCACGTGCCCCCTGCCTGGAAATACAAGTCACGTATATTTATGTGACTTTGCACAGCCTTACCGCCCTGTAGCAGTACTTCTGCTGTAGGTCAGCGTGCAAGTGGTTAAATAGTTTTCTGTCTTCATAGACATTGTCGCATTCCTGATAAGGGGTCCCTGAGTGGCTCCGAAAAGTTGCCTCAGCTATTATGATGCGATCTGCATTGTCACCCTATGTCCCTGTCACATGGGTTTCTGATAGAGAAGGCAAGTGGCTGTTTCAACACTCATTTGATAGGCATGGTCCACCACCAGGTAACCTGCAGCCATCAATGGAAAGAGGTTGCAAAGATGCATGACATCAGTTTCACTAAATTGCAACAAAGTATTAAATCAAATATTTTATTTAAAAAACGCAATTGTTTATGATACACAGTTATGTAGCACACTACATGTCATTCTATTCTGGTTTACATCTCTTTTAAGATGCAGTATTGAAAGTAAAGAAATATCATTTAGAGTCATTTTATTAGTTAATCCATATGAGTCAGATCTCTGTGATTGGTGCTGAGATTGCGCGTACCATTGTAGAGCAACATAGTGACCTGTTGTGATTGCAGGCATTTAGTACAACATTCTGATGATGCATACAGTATGTTCTGCTGGTAATAACCCGTACTGGCTTTTATAAGTTAACAAAGGGCATTTTTCCATATAGTAGTTACGAATAAATCTTGAATAACTTGCACTATGTGTATTTATTCGGTTGTGCATTAATAAGCTTTAAGTCCTTAGTCTCATTTACCTTAATGCAATACAACATTTTTTTATATTTCTGATTTATTTCAAAGCAAAACTCAAGAATCCATATATCCCTTAATTGTTAATCTCTCTATTAGAAAAAAAAGACATTCAACATTGCGATTTGAGAATGGTCTTTTGCATTAAAAGATGCCCACGGAATATTATTTTTCCCTAGAAAATTTTGATTCCACAAAAGAATTTATTGAATAGACTTTCAATAAAGCCTTAACAAATCTTGGCATAAGTATACCTCTGCTAATGAATATGTTGTTTGCTGATCCTTTGGTGAGCTCTGAATTTTTTTTAGTGTTCAACCTTCACATGCAAAGAACACAGGTTTCAAGCAAAACGGCCTTATTAAAGACTATTGTCCGTTAAAATCCTTGGCAGGCTCTCTCCTTCTAGGCCATGACCAATTGGTGTTTTTTTATGACTGTTACTTTTGTGCACAAAAGTAGGTCTTTTTCTAACTGATTAGTACTTTTCATCTGTGATTGCCGGGTTCCCATAACAAAGAATCTGTAAGGAAGAATGATTTGGCATTGTAATGGGAATTAAAGAGTCTCCTTTAGAGTTTTTCAGTGTCGTAGAAAGGGAAAGTGTATAACAATACAAAAAATAGAAAAATATTGTCAATGTAAGACAAATAGACTCACCAGGATTGCTGAACGAATAAATTAAAAAAATAAAAGTAATTTCTATTTAAAAATGTATTTTCATAGGGTTTTCATTTTAGGCTTTATTTAAATTACCCACGGTTTATAAACACTGGATGGATAATTAGAGATGTAAAGGAAGCATTGCATTAAAATGCTGGTGTCAACCCATCACTGCTCCCTTTCTTAACTCTCTTTTCTCAGTTTGAGAAGTGTCATTGTAAAGGAGAGAGGAGGAGATGGTCTTTGTTTGGGGTACAATGAACGTGCCTCAAAGCTGTCATGTCGGTGATGGAACTCTCCATTACAACAACTCAACGCACATCGGACACACAATTATTTTGAAGTATTAGAAGGCTGGCTGGCAAATGATAATTGACCACAAATAATTAGCAGTGTACTTTTTCTGGTGGCATTTGTTCCCAGTAAAATATTTTTTTATTTTATTATTTGGACTTTTTTTTTATATATATATATACTTGCATGATATTTCCTACATTAATAGTGCTAGATCTTTCAAATGTTGGCATCGTATATATGTTATGATTTGGCTCGTTTACTTTATTTTTACATTTATTTTTAATTTGCTGCATATTTTATGCTAACCCTTCAAGTTTATGCTTCATGGCACTTCAGCTTATAAGAGTACAATGCATATGTTGACAGTTTAATCATATTTGTCGTCATAGTTACAGTGGTAACAGAGATTGTACAAGAGAACTGAGCTAATCAATGTCAAAAAACATGAGATAGATACAATTACAATGCAGATCCTAATTGCCTTTTTTCTTTGACGAGAGCATACATTTTCTTATAAGCCATTAATATGAACGTCTTCAAACAGCAAAAAAAAGTACAGAATTGTTTTCTGGGAGTAAAATTATAATGGCATGAACTTCACATTTTGTATTTCATTTAAGGATGATATATAAAATGTGAAATGATACATACATTTTGCAAGGCACAAATAATTCATGAAATATTTTATGTATTTATTTTTACTGTCCTGGACTTGAGTCCATTGTAAAATATCTGCATAGCACACTCCTTAAACAGCCGCTGGTGAATAGAGTCCCAATTCCTCCTTAGAGCACACACAGCCAGCCACACAGCATTCTTCCTCTGGCTCAAAGATCAGTATTGGGGTTTCTTTTTGGGGTTTTATTCGGGAAAGGGATAGGGAGAATGGGATGGGAAAAATGGAAAACACTTAAGGACTGCTTAATGTCTGGCTGTATTGAACAACTCTTGGCTGTACTGAAAAACTTCTGGCTGCACTCCCACAAAGTAATGTCCCACCGGATCCTCCACTGTCTGTGACCTGTACTCCTCCCAAAGTCTTAAAGCACCACTTAGAGCACTGGGGTCTTGTACTCACTTAGTCACAGGATTATTAGTTGCCTTCTGCTGATATCTATCAGGCTTTTCCTAGTGAGGGAGATGTAGGCTCACGCCGACTCTGGAAAACTTGGGCTCTCTTTACAGCTTTCTCCTGGCTCTCTCCCTTGAGCTATCTCTTGACCCCACTGGATCCTTGGACTGGAACTTGCAAATGGGCTCCCCAGGACCGACCTAGGACCTCAGTGCCTTTGGGCTGGCTTCCTCCCAGACATCTGCCCATGGGGGCAGTGCCCCTCAACAGGGGTCTCTTTCTGCAGAGCTGGACCCAGGTACACACTGCCCCTGCTGCTCAGGACTCAGACTATTTATAGACTCTCCCCCATCTTCTGGACACACTTCCTCAGGGATTGGCTGGAGTCCCATAAATATTCAGGATGCAGATTCTGTCCTTCCACCTACTATGTTCTAGAAATCTCCAAAAGACAGGGGGAAGTAACAGGACAACAGCCTGTGAAACACTGAGCAGCCCTAAGCAATCTATCCCTGCTCCTCTGATTATAGTTGAGCTAAACTAAATTATCACTAGTGATATCCTCTAACCTTGAAGGGTCCTAGATCTGGTAGCAAATTTATAAAAAATGTACAACTTTAAATTTGTTTAAATTGTGAGTTGTACCCTAGAGATTCTCAAAATTTACAGAGTTAGGACTGCAGTACACTGGGGTGCCATGGTGTGGACTTTGCACACATTTGCAAATATATGCATAAGCTGTAAACTAAACCCCTTGTTTTAGCATGAACAGTTAGACAAGGTAATTTGTTTTTTGCAGACTGGCTGGTAATTGAGCTAGGAATTTTTGAATGTTGTTGTTTGACAACATCCATTGATGGTACAAATAAACACATCAGTGATGACCATTGGGTCACTGGTCTATATGTAGTCCTTTTATGTTACTATAATGGAAAGCAGCTATTCAACCTCACATCCAAAGTAAGTGGAATGGTCTTATTGATATATTTGTCTTTGTAGGCATATATACACCAAGCAGATATGCAATAAAATCTTAATTCTCTTTATTAAAAAAACACATATACAAAAGGACAAAACAATATTGCCTATTCAACCTCACATCCAAAGTAAGTGGAATGGGCCTATTGACATATTTGTCATGTCATTTTCTCTTCAAATTTTCTCCATACTTTAAGCTGACCTCTTGACTTGTAGTCATTAATACATCATAACATGTATTTTAGTTAGTGTGGTGTAAGCTCCTGAATTGGACCTGGTATCAGCTTATTCTCTCCCTGTACAGCAGGGTTGATGTTTGAGAAGAAACAGCACAAGGAACCAATCAGTTCATGTGCTGACAAGAAGCATACTAACAAATGGAGAGAACAGAGTAACGGGGAGATAAACTCATCAATGTGCTGCTTCTCCTTTCACAGTTGAGCCACAGGCTGGAAAAAGCTGGTCTTATCAATTAATCTTGTTATTTTTGGCTGGAGTTGTGCTTTAAAGTGTATATAAAGCCATCATTATATTTTAGTTTCTAGTAAAGTAGGGAATAGTTAGAACCTCTGTTAGTTTTTTTATGGCTGTGTCTCCACTGGGATGATTCATCCTTTGTATTTATCTTGGCTTTCATTGTCACTGGGCTGAGATTGATGTGAAATGTGAAATTTTGAAGATCATTCTGGAATAATTTAAAATGGTCACTGGAAGTTATTAGGTGATTCCGTGGATGAACGGTGGTGCTAATCCTCCTTTAATGGTTTGGGCTACTACCTTACTGGTACAACTGAGCCATTGTTTCAGCATAGACACTGCTCAGATAAGGAAGCAGGAGTGCCCGGTGTCCAAAATAATGAGACTCTTGATGGAAGGATACAATTATTTATTGAAAGTCTAAAAATGTACAGATAGAACCTACACGTTTTGGAGGAATTGCCTTCTCTTTCTTCAGGGCTGTTGGTACATGCTTATGGATAGAGAGAGATCAGGGCTAAATGGACTTTGTAGGCACATAAACACCAAGCAGATAAGTAATAAAATCTTAATTCTCTTTAATAAAAAAAAATATACAAAAGGACAAAAAACAGTATTGCCTAAAAGTGATACCACATATATATCACAAATTGAAAAAAGAAGTTGCATTCAATAAATAAATAAATTGAAATCATACAGCTCCTCAACAATTGTATAGACTAAAAGCTACCAGAATAGATCAGTGATGACTAAGATGACCTTGTTTATCCTCTTGGTGTATCCTCTTCCCTTAACGATGGTTAACTATAATTGTGATTTTATTATGAGTAATTACAACAATTGTAAACTTGTCTATGCTCTGATGATGTAGCATATGCAAATCCAGCTGAAATGGTACTAGATCCAAATTGGGATATCATATATTTATTCATTCAACTGTTCAAGAGCATCTTAGTCATTGCTGATCTATTCTGGTACCTTTTAGTATATAGAGTTGTTGAGGAGCTGTATGATTTCAATTAATTCATGTATTGGGTGCAACTTCTTCTATTTGCCACTGATCACCGCCATTGCTAATGTAAAAAAATTAAATAAACAGAAATTCCAGTATATATACCATTGTTTGTAGACGCTATAACTTTCACGCAAACCAATTATCTTTTTTTTACCAAAGACATGTAGCAGAATTTGTTTTGGTGTAAATTTATAAAAAAATTTGATTTTTTAAAAAAAATTTTATTGGATATTTTTTTTTAGCAGAAAGTAAAAAATATTGTTTTTTTTCAAAATGTTTGGGTTTTTTTCATTTACATCACAAGAAATAAGAAAAAAACAGTGGTGATCAAATACCACTAAAAGAAAGTTCTATTTGTATAAAAAAAATATATAAATTTCATTTGGGTAGAATTTAGCATGACCATGCAATTACAGGGTAGAGTGCTAAATAGCAAAAAATGGCCTGGTCATCTTCCAGAGCTCTGGTGGTTAAAATGCATACATATCACTTAGCTAATATGTATAATCTTACACTACGAGAATGAATTCTAAATCTTTATGATACAACCCCTGTGACTCTGAAAAGCATTCAAACAAATTCAATATATTTAAAATTAGGTGAAAATAAACAGCCTTTCAACAACAAACCAAACCTACATTCTATGACGACAACTAAGGTTTAAGGCTCAAGTCTTGATTTACTGTCTACAGTTTTTGAATTATTTTGTTCACCTGAACTAATTTTAACTTTTTTTTTCTTTTTTTTACATTTGTTAAACATTGTTTATGATTTTTAATAATAAACATTGAAGGCTATTTTCAATGTTTACTATAATGAGTCCAAATTATTCTGTTCCTTTGTCGTTTGTTTAAACACAGGGGACAACATATGGTTATAGAGTTTCAAGACTGCTTCCTGTATAGAACTGGCTCCTTCCTCATCCTTTGCCACTCACAAATTTTCATATGTATATGAGCTGTGATTCCTAAGAGAGAACTAATTGTCCCTTTCCTGGAGCAAATTCTCTGTTCATTGAAAAGCATAGAGGGCACTTCTTAACTCTGTCTACGTATCAGTAATTATGCTAGCGGTGAAAGTGATACCTTCAGCATGTTATCTTTCATCCTGTGTTGAAGTGTTTCTCATTTCTTCCTAGGCCTCCTTAGTTTTTAAAAAAAAGGCTTAGTGTGAAAAAATAACTTTGTTCTGAATATGAAAATCTTTGTGATTATTCACATAGGCACCTGCCTTCACATGAGATAACAGACTCACAGCTTTCATATTGCCTTATGCATCAAATAATTGTACAGCAGAATTTTTATCTGAATCTACTGTAGCGTGATCCTTCACAGTATCTCTTCTGATGGTTGCAACTGGTGTTTGGAAGCTGTTCACAGTTACTTCTGCTGGTTCAGACCATTGGTCTTGTGTCCTCTGCTCACACGATCTCAGTCCTGGAGGCTTCAGGACCCTTTGAGGACCTTGTGATGGACACTTGTGGCATCCCGTGGGAGGCAGTCATCCACCACACCAGATTGACATGGTACACAGGTCCTATGCTACAGTCCAGAAGAAGGAAGACCTGGGGTCTCATGTGACAGGTGTTGTAGGTAAATAATTGGGGCTTAAATAGATTGTTTAATAGTTGGATTATCTCCAGTGGCTCTGTACAAGATAACAGATAAAAAGGGAGGACAGTACAATTAATACAAAATCTAAAAATGTTCTATGCTGAGTATATACTGCTTTACAAAACAAGAAACAAATACATGTACAAAATTATATTTATAAGATTGCTGTCTACAGTATGTTGCCTAAGGTAAAATACTGTCAGGGAAGGCATTTATGCCAGCCACGTGTAACCATGTCTGTGCCACATGTTTGAAATGTAGTGCTTGGTTGTTTTTTCTACTTCTGATGTTGTTCCTTGTTTGTTATTGCTGTTTTCTGGATTTACCTTTGACTCTATTCCTAGCTTGTGGAATTGATGTCACTGACCTTAAAGTGGTTCTAAAGGCTCAGGATTTTTTACCTTCATGCATTCTATGCATGAAGGTAAAAAATCCTTCTGTGTGCACCAGTCCCCCTACACTTACCTGCGCCCCATCCTGATCCAGTAATGTTCACAAGACCCTTGGTTCTCCAGGGGCTCCCAATGACTCCTGCTGCTGTCAATCACAGCCAGTGAGCTAATCAGGAGAGAGAAGGTAAGTCACTTCTCTTGTTTGTGAATGGACATGCAGAGCTGTGGCTCAGGAGCTCAGGGTGCCTCCACTGCAAGCTGCTTGCTGTGGGGGCACCCGATAGGAGAGAGGGGCTAGGAATGCCAGCAGGGGACCCAAGAAGAAGAAGATCCAGGCTGCTCTGTGCAAAACCACCGAACAGAGCAGGTAAGTATAACCTGTTTACTGTTTTAAAAGAAAATGAAAAAAATACTTTAATATCACTTTATTCCTACTTTGATAAAGGTCTACCTTCTGCTTTGGCACCTCGTTTAATTTGCTGTCTACCCATTGCTGATGGTGCCATGGCTTCTGAGCACAACCCGCCATCTTCTGTTCTGATACCTCATCTGTTTTTTACATTATCCTGGCTCTTTCTTTATTTGGAGCCTTATCCACCTGCCCCTTAGTATTCCCAAAAGGGTGAGCTAAGGACTGAGAGAATACCTGCAGGCAAGTTCCATTCATGTGTCATATGTGGCATGGTGAAGACCAGGGTCTCTGTAGGCTTGATGCCCCAAGTAAACCCACAGCTTCTGCTGGTCACCCTCCAAACTATACCTGTCCTGACCAGCACCATCTGCTAGGGCATCAAGTAGTCTTCACACTCTCTAACTGCAAACAGTAACAGACCTTTGGGTCTGACAGACATTCAAAGTGCAAGGTTCATTCTCTAAAACACTGTAAGGTATATGTAAACCCTCACTTTGTAAAACAAGCCATTTAGGTAAAAATAGAAATGAAAGGCAAAACATTTGTATATACATATAAAAACATTTCAACTACCTTTTTCCCCTTTTTTCTTATAAGTAATCACATACCCTCTGTTCTCAGCTGCATATAGAGCTGAGGGAGGAGAAACAGCAGCAACACTGGTCTTCCCAGGCAATGGCTGTGCAAGGGAAAGGGGGCCATGTCAGCAGACAGATTGCTCTCCTTCAGTGGTCAGATGAGTTTCCAGCATAGCTAATAAACTAACCATGATGTGCTCTCATGTTTAGTGTAGTCAGTTTTTATTAGGAAAGCAGAGGGACACCAGAGATTTCACATAAAGGAAGCAATACAAAGCGAACAGGATAGTTTTTCATAAAAGTAAAAAGGTACAACAGGCACATATCAAGAATATGAAATGCTGGGTTGACATATTCTTCAACCACTTCAATGATGGAGACTTTCATCCCCTTTCCGCCCAGGCCAATTTGCAGCTTTCAGTGCTCTCACACTTTGAATGCCAATTACTCAGTCATGCAACATTGTACCAAAATGTAATTTTTATAATTTTTTTTGAGACAGAGATTTTTTTTAGTGATATGTAATCACCGCTGGGTTTTTTTGCTAAACAAAACAAAAAAGACTACATATTGTGAAAAAAAAAGTTTCTGCTGTAAAATGTAGCAAATTAGTAATTTTTCTTCTTTACTGATGGATGCAGATGGGGCTGCACTGATGGGCACTGATGAGGCTGCACTGATGGGCACTGATGAGGAGGCACTGATGAGACTGCACTAATGATGCAGCTCTGATGGGCAGTGATAGGTGGCACTGATGGACACTTATAGGCAGCACTGATAGGCACTAATAAGCTGCACTAATCTGCACTAATGAAGCTGCACTGATTATCATTGTATACAATGCAACAACAGCCTTGCCAGTTATCGGCTTTCCTCGTGTAGCCACAGCATGTGAGAAGAGAAATGCCAAAAACTGGCAAATCTGTTTACATGTGATCAGCTGTGATTTGACACAGCTGATCACATGGTAAAGGACCACTGTGATTGACCCTTTACTGCAATCTGTGATCAGCTGTGTCCAGAGGATGCAGTGGTCACAGAGCACGTCCGATGCACCCCAGAGGCCGTGCAGGAGGCGGGGTTCTGTAAGGATGTCCATGGACACCCTCCCAAAACTGGAGGACCAAGCTGCAGCCGGCTTTCAGGTATAGCGAGGTCAGGAAGTAGTTAAACAATTTAAATCGAAACTTTAAAAATCTGGGTAAGTTTTATTTATTTACTGTATGTAATTATTTTTAGTGGTTACCAGATTTTATACCAAAGTTTTAGATCTTTTTTTTTACTAATTGTATACAAACGTAGTTTTACATATAAAACATATTAGATTATAAATAATTCTCAGTACAACAGGATGAGCCACTGCATGTATATTAAAGCTTGAGCTATAGAGCTCTGCAAAAAAACCAGGTTCTTTACAGTAGACAATTAAGCAGGCTCTGGAAGACAAATGAAAAATAGGCTCTACTCAACAGCTAAAAAATGAAATTAGCTTTTATATGTTTCTTAAAAAACACAATATTTTTAAAATGCTAATTTACATTCTGGGTCCCAATGAATAAAAAAGGAACATCTTTATAAAAACAGTGTAAATCTATTAAAAAGTGGAAACCATTAATTACTTTTTTTTTTTTTTTTGCTGAGTCTAATTTAGTTTTTATATTGTAAAATACATTTTCTTTTGATACATTGTTTTTGATCAACTTGTAATAAAATTCCAGTGCTCCTATTTTCACTCATCCAACTGAATGCAGACAACTAGAAAAAAAAGCTTTAAAAAGAACTGTTGCAATTATCTCACTTTAGACTTGTCCTTTAAACTGCTTTTTTGCCTAGCAGCTTCATCTGTTTTCTCTCATACACTTGTGTGACATTTAAGCAGCAATCAACATACGTAGTCCTATCTGTAGCTAGCCATTAGTTACATGAGTTATGTTTTCTAACCTGAGCCAGACAGATACTGAAGTGCAAGGTTGCAGCTGGAACAGCCCTCTAGTAAACCTTCCCTCTGGCAGTGTCATGCCTGCGCATTATGTATGGACTGGCAATCATTTAATTAAATTATCAGATCTTTCAGGAGATGTTAAGTGCTAATGAAAGCCTTTATCACACCGAGGGCACATGTTTAAAGGAAAACTCTGCTAAGCACTATTTGCATCTGATTGAACCGAAAATGCATCAGGGTTATATTCTATAGTTCAAAGAAAAAGCCTTTCTTTAAAAAACAAAAAATAATTTATTGTTTATGGCGTCTCCATGGCACTTTGCTGGAATGCTTGTCACACTGACATCATTGAGAGCACAGTGGAATTTTCTGCACATTGATAGTTTCACTGACTGATGTTGATTTTTTCTTTTCTAGTCATTGGAAGCCTGGCTGAATGGTTCTGGGCAACTGTCTGGGGTGGACAACAGAAGCAGTTTTCCTTCTACCACACCCTATGCAGCAATTTTGGAGCAGTGGTAAAATTCTCAGTTACCTAGCAGTCAAGGTGAATACAATGAAAGAGTGCAAAGTCGGTGTGGTTGGAATATGGTCCCAATATTCTAAGAAGGGATCATCGTGGAGTTTGATTTCATTGATGGGCTTTTGTAGTAGTCACTAGAGGCTGGAGCACAGGTTTCTGTAATAGCTCTATAAGTTGTTGTATTTGCGGAGAAATGGTCCCTCAACGCTGGTCACTTCACCAGTGAGGACCTCCCAGGTGACAAATGTGCTTGGATCGCATAAATGAATGATGGGGAGACATTGCAGTTCATCATTGGGAAGAGGGGCTTCTGTACAGGGGTGGACTGACAACTCATGGGGCCCTGTGTCCTTGCCCAAACTCAAAAAAGCCTATGAAAAAGGTACCAGGGGCATCTCATGGGGCCCCCTACTGACCCCGGGCCCTCGGACAGTGCCCGAGTTTCCAAATGGTCAGTCCGCCCCTGCTTCTGTATATGTCTCTCTACTGGGACATTCCTTTTGGGACACTGTGACCCTGAAAGTAAATTTTGATGACATAATCTACATTTTTGAGGGTCCTAATTTGGGTTCAGCCTGTAACACCTGCCCATGCTCTGGATCTATTCTGGGGCATGCATGTTCTCCAAATGCCAAAGGGTCACTGCTTAACACTCTTGGTACCCCACTTCTGAAGAAGCAAAACACATTGAGAGGCTCCATCCATAACTAACAATATCCAATATCCATAACTATCCATAACCAATTGTATTATATATGCAGCGTATATCTGCACCTAGTAAACTTAACATTTGATGTGATAGGTGGTTATAAGATACTGAGCCCTTTTGGACGTTTGTTTTCTAAATTATGGATGGACCACTGGACTGTGCCCTTCAGGGAAGTGTACAATGTATGATTTTAAATATGTGATTTTAATTTTCAGTCAGTTTGAACAAATAAAATGATGTAATTTTAAGATGTGTTTGTGATAAATTTTTCTTTGAGGACTACACATTAATAAAGTCATATAGTTCTATATCAGTGATCTCCAAACTGTGGACCTTGGGCTGAATGTGGCCCTTTGCTTGCCTTTATCCAGCCCTGGGGGGGTTCTTCACACTGATATGAGGTTCTATTCCTGCCACTGACACCACTGATTATATATCATTCCTTCCACTGACACCATTAACTAGGTACCAATCCTTCCACTGACCCCAACAATGAGGCTCCATTCCTCACTGACACCAATGATAGGACATTATTTCTCCCACTGACACCAATGATGGGGTACTATTCATCACACTGATACCAATGATGGGGTACTATTCATCACACTGATACCAATGATGGGGCACTATTCCTACCACTGATACCAATGATGGGACACTATTCCTCCCACTGATACCAATGGCGAGGCACTGTTCCCCTGCCTACTGAACACAGGTGTCATGTAGTTTTTTTTTTAATTCTTCTAACTACCAAACCTGAGACATAGTCTATTCCCACTAATGCTGGGGCATTTTCTACTCCCACTGGCCACAGTCCAGCTGCCATAATGTCTGAACCACAGTAAATTGGCCATTGTTTAGAAAGTTTGGAGACCCCTGTTCTTTATTATGTCCGCAGGAACACACACTATGATGCTTATTGCTGATATGTGGTGGTATATTTATTCACTATTACCAACTGTACTTTTCTTCTTATCTGTGAAAAACAAGAAATTATTTTTTGTTTCTGGTGTCTCCATGGCACTATGCTGGAATGCTTGTCACACTGACATCACTGCAAGTACATGGGAATTTTCTGCACATTGTCTGTTTCATGGCTTCATTTACTGCTGTTGATATTTTTTTCTTGTAATTGGAAGCCTAGCACTGGTTCTGCTGTATAGACAGGGTACTGGCCCCTCAACACTGGTCACATTACCAGTGAGGACCTCCCATGTGATAAATGTGCTTGAATCGCACAAATGAATGATGATTTTTCAGTGAGTCAGGTGGCCATGTCACGTAAAGTGCTGTTTGTCTGTGGATTTCTTCTCCATTAGTCTCAATAGTGTACTGCCTGTTTTGAACACTTACTATTGTTGTGAACTAATACTTATAAACCATTTAATCTTCTATGTCTTTAATCTGCACATTTACTGTTCTACAAGTTACTTTAGTAAACTTAAACAATTTCAACTGTAAGTTCGTTTTGGTATCCTTTGCTTCCTCTGTCTTGCTCATCTACCACTTGGCCCTGTACATGCAGCCAGTTAGATCCATAAAAGACAAATTGACCATCAAAATCATACCACCTCTGGTTCAAAAAATAAGATTTACAATGAAGTTAGCTGTTGACAGGACAGGGATATGTCAAAGCCAGCCTTTTTCAATCAGTGTTTCCAGGCATCTTGGGGTGACTTCAGGTTTTTTCAAGGGTACCTTGGCAAAATGCCGGCAGGTGGATCCTTTTCATTACACAAAGCCACAGATATTCATTGTGCTCCACTGCAACCTTCTAGCTGCCGGCATCCCCACAACAAACACCAGTTGATAAGGAGGACGTTGGGCGCCTGCATAGCATCTTTGTCTGCCCCTTCCGGCCCCTCTCCATCCGCAATGGGGTAACATTAGCTGAGAGCAACTGAGAGAGAACATTGAAATACTAGTCAGTGCCAGTGTTCAAAGGTGTGTTTGCTTTGTAAGAATAAATCACCTCTAATGTTGGGTGTCCTACATGTGTGGGTATTGCTGCGATAAGTTAATATCTTGAGATTGTGCATAATTTTAAAGGGTGCCTTGACTGAAAAAAGATCGAAAAACACTGATCTAAGCCTTAGGAAATTATGTTGGTATGCAGTATAAAACAACAACTTCTACTGAGCTCAGGGCTAGGCTGAGGAGTAGAGAAGAGGCAACCACCTTAAGTGCATCAGCAGCAGGAAGGTGCAAAAAGGAAAGATCTGCAACTTATACTGTTGAAGTAGTTCAAAGCCCTTGCCTCTTGCTATAGAGAAACAACCTGCTAATTTAAAGCAATGCTCCACATCATGAACTTGTTTTTATATTCAATGAATAGTACCTCAGCACACCTTACTCTATAGTGAATACCCACTCTAATAAACCCTTTTAAAAAAGTAACACTTGAAAGTAAATTATAAGAACCAACCTTTTCTATCACCTGACTATCAAACACATATAAATAACTCCTATTCCGACCCCAACATAAATAAATAATAAACTAATCCAAATAAATATAAAATAATAAATTAAAGAATTAAACAAATAAATAAAAAAAATATAAAAATATAAAGATATCCCAAAAAAAGTCCCAAACAAATGTCCCAAAAAATGTCAAAAATATATGTCCAATCAATAGTCCAAAAGGAACTCTTTCTAAATCCAATGTTGAAATTCCAATTCTCTTATCAGTCTTCGTGAACCTCAAAAAAAATATAACTATAATAGTGCATTACCTTCTACAAATAAATAATTTAAATGTAAAAATACAATATCCATGCAGATAATAAGTGCACCAAAATACATAAATTCAACTGTGAACAAACAAGTGTATCATGCAAAAAGCATATCGTGTACACTCTAATCACAAGTGAAAAACACAGCACACAGAAAAAAATATATATATATAAATTCCTAAGTCAAAATATATATATTATATATATTTTACACCCAATCAGTATTCGTGAACACTCCAATTCATATGGTGAGTAATCCATGATCACCTCCAACTAGTGTAATTGAATAATTACCCTCAGGAAGTAATGACAAGCTTTGCAGGATATTCTTGGTCAGTTAGTAACACTTCCCAGCTTTCAATCACTCCTGTGGTCAATCCTCCATAATCCTCAATGCCTCGACCTACTAAGGGTCAAAACGCTTTTGGATCACTCTATAGGATCCTCCATGCAAGAGACTCCTCAGAAATGGCGTCCCCTCTCTCCACAATGGTCTCCCCTCGCGGACAGGTAAAGTGGCAATACAATACTCTCCAGGTAAGATACAGTTGCAAGAAAAAGTAAGTGAACCCCTTGGGATTACGTGGAGTTTTGCATGAATTGGGCATAAAATGTGCTCTGAACGTCATCTAAGTCACAACAATAGAAGAACACAGTCTGCTGAACATAATACTACACAAACATTAGATGTTGCCATAGTTTAATTGCACATAACATGTAAACATTCACAGTGCAGGGAGGAAAAAGTATGTGAACCTTTGGACTTAATAACTGGTTGACCCTCCTTTGGCAGCAATAACCTCAACCAAACGTTTCCTGTAGTTGCAGATCAGACCTGCACAACGATCTGGAGTCATTTTGGACCACTCCTCTTCACAAAACTGTTTCAGTGTAGCAATATTCTTGGGATGTCTGGTGTGAATCGCTCTCTTAAGGTCATGTCACAGCATTTCAATGGGGTTGAGGTCAGGACTCTGACTAGGCCACTCCAAAAGGCGTATTCTGTGCTGTTGCAGCCATTGTTTTGTTGAATTACTTGTATGCTTTGGGTCATTGTTCTGTTGCATCACCCATCCTCTGCGGAGCTTCAGTTGGCGAACAGATGGTCGTACGTTTTCCTGCAAAATGTCTTGATAAACTCTGGAATTCATTTTCCCATCAATGACAACAATCCGTCCAGGCCCTGAGGCAGCAAAGCAGCCCCAAACCATGATGCTCCCTCCGCCATGTTTCACAGTGGGGATGAGGTTTTGATGTTGGTGTGCTGTGCCTTTTTTTCACCACGCATAGTGTTGTGTGTTCTTCCCAAACAACTCAATCTTGGTTTCATCTGTCCTCAGTATATTTTGCCAGTAGTGCTGTGGAACATCCAGGCGCTCTTTTGCAAACTTCAAACGTGCTGCAATATTCTTTTTGGACAGCAATGGCTTCCTCCGTGGTGTCCTCCCATGTACTCCATTCTTGTTTAACGTTTTCCTTATTGTAGATGTGTCAACAAAAATGTTAGCATGTGCCAGAGATTTCTGTAGGTCTTTAGCTGACACTCTGGGATTCTTCTTTACCTCGTGCAGCATTCTGCGCTGTGCTCTTGCAGTCATTTTTACAGGACGACCACACCTAGGGAGAGTAGCAACAGTGCTAAACTTTCTCCATTTGTAGACAGTCTGTCATACCGTGGACACATGAACATCAAGGCTTTTGGAGATACATTTGTAACCCTTTCCAGCTTCATGCAAGTCAACAATTCTTGATCGTAGGTCTTCTGAGAGCTCTTTTCTGCGAGGCATGGTTCACATCAGATATTGCTTCTTGAAACCATTAAACCCAAAACAGGTGTGTGTTTTTTAAGGGCAGGACAGCTGTCAGCAACACATCCAATATCATCACACTGATTGGAGTCAAGTTTGGGTCACTCCTGGCTCCAATTAGCTCTGGGAGAAGTCATTAAGCTAGGGCCTCACATACTTTTTCCTCCCTGCACTGTGAATGTTTACATGTTATGTGAAATTAAATCATGGCAACATCTAATGTTTGTGTAGTATTATGTTCAGCAGACTGTGTTCTTCTCTTGTTGTGACTTAGATGACGTTCAGAGCACATTTTATGCCCAATTCATGCAAAACTCCACGTAATCCCAAGGGGTTCACATACTTTTTCTTGCAACTGTATGGCCAGTTATCCCATTAAGACACAATAAAAAGCTTGGCATTAGTCTGATCTATGGAGAACTTCTTTATTTCCAGGAAATAAAGAAGTAGATTACTTTCAGGTTAGTTTTATTTTATTATAGAAAATACATTTATAAGTTAAAAAATACATTTTTAACCTAGTAATTTAATATTGTTTATTGGCTTTATCTGCAATTCAGCTTCATTACCCAAAAGGCTTTTTCTAGGGCTTCCTTACAGCTATACAGATTTGCTAATTACATCCAATATGAGTGGTAATAGAAACAAAAGTGTTGCTAGGCAGTCTTGTGTCTCCTGTTGAGTGACAACTGTCAGCATGGGGCCACAATAGTGATGGCTTAATTCTAAGGGAATGTATGAGGAAAGGGGGGAGGTGCAGAGAGGGGCTAGAGCAAACAGAGGGAAGACATTAAAAAAGTGGTGGAGCAAAGAGAGAGGGAAAGAAGAAATAAGATGAGGGAAAATACAAAGCCTTACCCAATGTGTGCCATGGCTACATGACCCATAACATTTTCAGTCCATCTGTTAGGGTTGTTCCTAGGACCACGGTTTAATATCTTTGCATCCCTTTATTTAACTTAAAGTTGAATGATGTGAAAAATAAAAAACGTGTGTGTGTATGTATGTATGTATGTATGTATATATATATATATATATATATATATATACACACACACACTATATTGGCAAAAGTATTGGGACGCCTGCTTTTACCCGCACATGAACTTTAATGTTTTAGTCCTAGTTGACCTACCACTTGTAGCTATAACAGCTTAAACTCTTCTAGGAAGGCTGTCCACAAGGTTTAGGAGTTTGTCTATGGAAATGTTTGACCATTTTTCCAGAAGCACATTTGTGAGGTCAGACACTGATATTGGACAAGAAGGCCTGGCTCGCAGTCTCTCCTCTAATTCCAAAGGTGTTCTATCGGGTTGAGGTCAGAACAGGTCAGTCAAGTTCAAGTTACTCCAAACATGTTCATCCATGTCTTTATGAAATTTGCTTTGTGCACTGGTGCGCAGTCATGTTGGAACAGGAAGGGGCCATCCCCAAACTGTTCCCACAAAGTTGGGAGCATTAAATTGTCCAAAATGCCTTGGTATGCTGATGCCTTAAAAGTTCCCTTCACTGGTACTAAGGGGTCAAGCCCAATCGCTAAAAAACAACCCCACACCATAATCCCCCCTCCACCATAAAGCTCTCTATTCACTGTTGTGCTAATTTGAAGGCCACACAAAGTTTGTAGGTCTTTATTTATTGACTCTGAAGACAGTTGGCGATTTCTGCGCACTGTGTGCTTCAGCGTGCACTGACCCCGCTCTGTCATTTTATGTGGCCTACCACGTCATGGCTGAGTTGCTGTTGTTCCCAGTAGCTTCCACTTTGTTATAATACCACTAACAGTAGATTGTGGAATATTTATAGTACCTTATTCAACAACGGGTAGCAGCGCTACTGTGCGATTTCCCTGCAAAACAAATAACGTTGTCGCCAAACTGACAGGATCTACTGAATGCTGAATCTAATGGCAGGATCAAAATGTAATAAAATTATGGTACATGGGGAAACCAAAACTGCTAGTTAATGCGAGTGGCAAGCTGAGTCATATGTATGTGTCTTTTTTTTTCTTTTCTTTGCCCATAGTTTTACTTTAACCCTGTTTGAACCAGGAAATGGCACAAGAGTATTGGCTTGATGAAAAAAGCACTGGATGTGTTTCTTCATCCAGTTCCTAGACATGTATAAGCTCAATTCACATAGCTTTGGAGTGGTTGTAAACCTGTCTATATACCCAGTGAAGTGACTGGCCTCAGGTCATACACAGAGATAAAATGAATCCTCCTATATAATTTGTGCCTGTTTATCTGCAATTTTCTTTCCCCTACATCTGTTCAAACTTCAGAATTTATACAGGATCTCTAAGCTCTGAAAAGCAGGAGGCAGGGAGCTGAAGTTACACTCTGCAAAGTTTAGTGAGGAGAGCTCTGAGAGCTGATTGGAGAGAAGGGGACACACTTCCTTGACAGAGCTCACAGGAACAGAGCTGAGGCTGTCAATCAGAGGCTGTGTACTGGAGGTCCCTCAACATCACTTTTCTTCTCTTGGTGTCAAGAACATTTGTCAGAAGCAGGGACAGACTGACAACTCATGGGGCCCCCGGGCAATAGGGGATCATGGGGCCCCTGTGTCCTTGCCCAAACTCAAAAAAGCCTATGAAAAAGGTACCAAGGGCAGCTCATGGGGCCCCTTACTGACCCTGAGCCCTCGGGCAATGCCCGAGTTTCCAAATGGTCAGTCCGCCCCTGGTCAGAAGTGACTCATCTCGTCCGTTTCAGCAGGGACCAGCCAAGATTCGAACCATCTATGGACAGGCTGATTGTACCCAAATTGACTGTTTTATGACTTGGGTACAACCAACCTGTCTAAATATTCATGTGATTATTGCCAGAAGTTATAGCAGATAGCAATAATCACTGTGTTCTCCCGGCAATAGCTCCACAGGAGGGACTGACTGTGTTGATGGGGGAATCCAGCGATTTTCTTTCCTGCAGGAAAATAAAATTTGATTGTCTATGGCCGGCTTTAGTGCTCTGAACTTGAGACTAGTGCACACTATAGAGGTTTATGTCTTTTCATATTTCATGTCTGAGGTTTACCACCATTTTAAAGCCAAGCTAAGGCACTTTATTTGCAGCCATTGAACAGCAATTTTCCAATTTTTGTTGGATTCAACTAAAAATAACTGTCACCTTTTTGAAAATAAGGATACTCAACCTAGTGGATTAGCTTTGTAAAATTAACCTACAGCCATAAGAAATATACAGCAGTTAGCAAGCAGAACATTATGCGCCTCACGGACAGGTTGTCAGTGGGAAAGAACTCACACATTGGATATATTGTTTGTTGAACAAATTGTACTTTTTAAGATTAATACAGGCTTTTTTCCCCCTTTTTTTTCAAACTTTCCTTTGTCACATATGAGTTTGTTTTTCTTTTCGAGCACACAACACCTGCAGTGTCCTTAAAGGACATTGACTCATTAGTACAAAGCAGAGCAGACACATTGGATTATACACAATCAGAAGTGGACAATGTAATCAGTTGATTTGGTAGTGCTTATTCAACATGTGCTGATAATGTTATATTGTATAATAGATTGGAATTTTCTATTGAGGAAGGAAATACATTATCAGCTTAATAATGAAAGGATGAATGTGTACCTGAACACTAAGTGCTCTGTGCAAGACCTTCAGTTAAACATTAAACCTGCCTTGTGTGAATTGGATAAGGATTTTTTTTGCTCTAATAGATAAAATATGCTGTTCAATGTCTTATAAACTAACAACCCCCATCTCTAGGGTCAGATGTGGAGCACGTAGGTCTTGAATTTAATTTTGGGGGTGGCCATACATGAACCATTAGTTGCAAACAACGAGTCACCTTGGAGAATCAGTCAGAAGAATGCCAGGTAATTGAGTTGACAGCTTTTAACTGATAATGAGTGCTTCTGAGCTCCTGGAGGATTTAGCACTAGTCTTGATGGTTTCTGTTTTTTTCATTTCTTTTCTTTTTTGGGGGTTTCAAAGCTTTATTGAACCCATTTTTCATAATATACTTATTGACATAAAAAGATCTAATACCAAAAGTTCTCTTTTAGCTTCATGAACAAACTCCAAAACACACATTGAGTCTATTTGCCATTCAAATTTATTTAAATTTTCTTGTTCAGAAGTTATATTAGGATAAAGTAATATCATGAACATGTCACATTCAAAATGGTATTACAAACAGAGGTGGGTACAAGCAATCTGAGCATTGATAAAATGGAAGGTAGTCAAAACATTAGTAAAACAAGTGGAGGTAAGTTTGCCGAAGGCGGTACCAATTCAAACAATGAAGAAACAGTAGGGCACCAAATAAAGAATAAGTATTTGTGGCATCAAGAACTCTTTAGTGAACTATTAATTCAATAAAAAATAAACAGTGGTGTTCTTATTTAAGATGTATAGATATCTGTGGCTTCCCATAATTCAACAAGGGCTGGGGGGGCCGGTGTTCATAAAATGGCACCAAAGTGTATGATAGTAGAGAAGAGGTACGGAAAGACTTCAGCAAAGTGGAGAGACATATTGAAGACTGACGAGGACAGAGTAGAGTTTAGGGGGGTAGTAGTAAGTGGTGGATAAGTAGAGGGGAGAAAGAGGAGAGGAGATTGTCCAAAAAAGGTGGGGGAGGGGATAGGGTTGTCTCTGGGGTGAAGTCCAGGTCTTCCTAAGGGTGTTGTTGTTATTGCACCATGTTTATGCATTTGGGTAGTTATTGGAGCAGTAGTGTATTGTCAAAGTTAGTGGGTAAATAACGGTTCACCTAGGGGCTCCATCGGGCTTTGAATTTGGATATTCTATCTTGTAGTATGTCTTCTATTTTGGCATGTATCATGGCTTGTGTGACCCTATTATGGGCTGCTAATATGCTGAAAGTGGGGGTTTTCCAGGCCCTTGCAATAGTCTGTTTGGCTGCTGTGGTTATTTGGAGTCAAATTTATATTAATACATAGATCTTTGCGTCCCCAGGACACAAACCATTAAAGTAACTAGCAGACACTCAAAATGATGGTTTCTTTTTTATGAACAGGTATTCAACCAACATTTTGAAATGCATGTGCTGCATCCATATGTTTCACCATTCACCTCCCGGAGACAGCTGCCCATCCTTGGGGGGCTTTTTTGCCCACTGATGCTCTTTGACATATAGTGCCAGAAGCATGCATTAACCTTTCCTTGACCATAGGACATTGATGCCAAGATGCTCAGTCCAAATTAACAGCCTCAGCATGCATCAATAAGGCTAGGTACCCATGTAAAGTTTTTTTTTCTCGATCAACCCAGTAGGTTGAATCAACAAAACAAAAAACAAAGAGGTCACCTTACAAATGAATGAAAAAGAAAACCAGAGAGGTCACCATAGTAACACAAGCAATGTTAGTGTGGTGTTCTCCCCCATGTACCTTCGTGTTCTGACAGGGGAACTTCCCCCATACCAGAACACACCAATCAACGTTCACAGACATTGGCTGCAAGCACTAATCGGATGCTGGTTTTTCAGCATGTCCCTTTGACAAAAGCCGGTTGTTAGGCTTCTGTTGGACAGGCTGCTGTACACACTTGCTGAATGTCTGCCGGTTTCTGTTGAACTAGCCAATACCAACAGATATTTGGCCCATGTGTATCCAGCATTAGCTTACAATATATTTATGACAAATACACATACCTAAATAATTGTAATATTTTTTTTCTTTGGACATGTTATTCATCAATTGTGATAGCAATAAAGTTGAATCAAAAACTTTATTGCTAACACACAAATGTGAACACTCGCTTAGGTCCTGCACATATCTGTAAACGGTAATTGCACCACACATTTATTTATTTCAGGTACTTATATAGCACCGTCAATTTACGCAGTGCTTTACATACATATGTTGTACATTCACATCAGTCCCTAACCCTCAAGGGTGAGGTATGTTCAAGAACGTCAGAGTAAGAGCAATAATTCTAGTCCCAGAGATCACATTGAACTCTAGATTAGTAACCTGTAAAGATTTTAAAAGTGTTATTTATTTATGGTACTTATATAGCGCCGTCAATTTACGTAGCGCTTTACATACATTTTGTACATTCACATCAGTCCCTAACCCTCAAGCGGCGTACAATCTAAGGTCCCTAACTCACATACATACATACACATACGAGGGCCAATTTAGACAGGATCCAATTAACCTACCAACATGTCTTTGGGGTGTGGGAGGAAATCGGAGGTCCCAGAGGAAACCCACACAGGCACAGGGAGAACATGCAAACTCCAAGCAGGAGGTGCCGTGGCTGGGATTTGAACCAATGACCCTAGTACTGCCAGGCAGAAGTGCTAACCATTTAGCCACTGTGCTGCCCCCTATGGAGATTTTTAGGTACCGTAGTTTCTTGCCATTTCATCGGCATGCAAAATGTTTAATTTTGACATGGTGGTTATATATTTACTTGGTGCAGCAGCATCTTTTAGATTTTTATTAAAAAAATGGGTATTATATTGTGTTTGTGCACACGAAAATTGATTTAAGTGTATGTTTTCCTGAAAATACGATAAACGACTGCACAAATATTGATCAACATAAAAATTTAAAACAGCCACCATTTTCATTTCAAGGGTCTCTACTTTCAGAGAATATATGTTTTGGGGGTGCTAAGTAATTTTCTTGAAAAATATGCTGATTTTTATCATGTATGTGAAAAATGTCATCACTGGCCCAGTCTGGAAGTAGATATTTAACAATAATACATTTAAATAGGCTATACATTTCTTTTTTGTCTTTTATAAATGCTTCAGAATCATCTTACTAAATCAACCTAATTTCATCAGAAGTAACTAAACTAACTGCATTGGGAAGAGTTAAAAAAAGAAGAAAGGGAGCTTGTGATTCCTTAAAGAGCAATAGCTTTATTGGATTTATTGACATGATACATTGTTCCCTAACGGAATAAGTGAACACAAAGATTTTTCATGCTTTAGATAATCCCACATCCATTCTAATAAATGTTGTATTTCCTTTCATATAGAATACTGTATATCTCTACTCTTGGGGGAAATCATAAACTGTCCATATTATCCAGGTAATTCTTATGATCCTATGGATTAAACACTGCATGTGTTAGATATTTGTAAGTCTTCTTTTTAGAGTTCTGAGTCGTTAAAATTCTCCATTGTAGCAATTATTGGAACTCAGAGTTGCTGAAGTGAATATCATAATTGTTATTGATTGTCCATTGTGATTTATTTGTCTCACTTTTTTTTCTCATTTGAAACAGTTTGTGGTTCTCTGATCCTTCGGCTTTTGAGAAAACATGAATGACAATGTTATATTACTTATACAAAGTCTAATGAGGGAGCCAGACCAAAGAACTAAGAGTACAAGTCTAAGAGTCTCAATCTTTAATATTGATGTTTGTTGATAACAAGAAAACATGAAACAACCTTTTAATATGTTTTTGTGTTGTGAACAAATACCAATATTAAAAGACTCTGGGCTTTTTGGCCTGGCACTTACATTAGACTTTTCATAGGTGGATTCCAAGCTCTTGGTCAACAAATTAAGTTAAAGCAGTATTAAACCCCAAACAAAAAGTGTAATATATTGCAGATTAACAATCATTAGATATGGTGGTTACATTAGTTTTCTTTTTTTAGGCTCTCTTCCCCTCTGATTTTACCAGATATGGCCAGTAACACACCTCCTGTATTAGACTGCCCCCACTCTGGATGAAGGAGCAATAAGGACACCTTTGCACAGCATCATTGTCAGTCTTGGAGGAGGAGAGTGTAAGATGTACTAGCAGATGTAAATGCACTTAAGATATAGAAGCCAAAATCCAGCTAACAGTTTTTAAGCAGTTACAGTGAATAAAAGCTGATCCTCGTGAGTACCCCGTCAGTGGCCCTTTCCTTTCATTTCTTATTTCCTTTCTCCTTTCCTTTCTCCTCTCTCCTTTTTCCTCTCTCCTTTCTCCTTTTTCCTCTCTCCTTTCGCCTTTCTCCTTTCGCCTTTCTCCTTTTGCCTTTCTCCTTTTTCCTTTTGCCTTTCTCCTTTTTCCTTTTGACTTTCTCCTTTTTCCTTTCTCCTTTTTCCTTTTGCCTTTCTCCTTTTTCCTCTCTCCTTTCTCCTTTTTCCTCTCTCCTTTCTCCTTTTTCCTCTCTCCTTTCTCCTTTTTCCTCTCTCCTTTCTCCTTTTTCCTTTCTCCTTTTTCCTTTTTCCTTTCTCCTTTCTCCTTTTGCCTTTCTCCTTTTTCCTTTTGACTTTCTCCTTTTTCCTATTGCCTTTCTCCTTTTTCCTATTGCCTTTCTCCTTTCTCCTTTCTCCGTTTTCCTTTTGTCTTTTTTCTCTCCCTTTTCCTTTCCTTTTTTCCTTTCCATTTTGCTTTTCTTCTTACAGCGTGTAGTGAAGTCAGTGAAGCAATTACAGTAGAGGAAAGGAGACTGTACAACTGTGCAAGACTGGTTAAAGGTGAACTCCAGACTTAGCATCAAACAATACAAAGTTGGCAAAGTAACAACTGCCAATAAACTTATGACCAACTTATAATTATCAAGTGGGTGGGAACTTGCTCATTGGCTAGATTCTGAGGCACACAACAACCCAATGCCCTAATCAGCCATGTACGTTGCCACCCCGACTGTGCTGCCATTCGCTCCTGCACATGCCAATCAGCGGGTCCCAGCAAATGATTTATGGCTGGGACCTGCTGATTGGCTGAAGGAATGACTGAAAAGAGAGCCCTGTGTTGGTAAAAAACACAGGGCTCTCCAAAGATAGTGATGATGTGCAGTTTATTTTCTCCCTGCAATGCAGGGAGTAAAAACCGGCACATTGCTTGATGAATACAGCACACAGTACACATTGTTAGGCACACAGTTAACCCTTTGATTGCTCCTAAATGTTAACCCTTTCCCAGCCAGTGTCATTAGTACAGTGATAGTATATAATATTAGCACTGATCACTGTATTAGTGTCACTGGAGATGTCAGTGTAATTTAGTCAGTTCCCACCCAGCATCAGTTTGTGTCAAATTGCCCGCTGTACTGTCATAGTCCTACGATAAGTCACTGATCACCACCATTACTATAAAAAAAAATCCAGTATATATACTATAGTTTGTAGACACTATTCCTTTCACACAAACCAATTAATATATACTCATTGGGATTTTTTTTTCTTATCATAGACATGTAGCATAATACATTTTGGCCTAAATTTATGATGACATTTTATTTATTATTGGATATGTTTTATAGCAGAAAGCAAAAAAAAATTAGTTTTTTTTTTTTTTTTTAATTTGGTCTCTTCATTTTTATAATAAAAAGAACCCAGCAATAATCTAACCCCACCAAACAAAAGCTATAGTTGTGTGAAAAAAATATAAATTTGAGTTGGGTACAACATTGCATGACCACACAATTGCCAGTTAAAGTAGCACAGTGCTATATAGCAAGAAATGGCCTGTCATAAGGGGGTTAAAATCCTCCAGAGCTAAGGTGGTTAGGCAGAAATATTTTTAACCTGAGGAAACTACATAGCCCATCAAATACCATGCAGCAGCCAACCTTTTCATTTATCTTTTGTTCAACAAACTGTTCTATTATCAGTATTGAATTCAGACATTGGATGGTCTTACAGCATTGTGCTATTAGAACAATTCAAGAATGGAGATTTAGATTATCACAAATAATCACGTGATTGATCCTCTTTAAACAAGACTGTTGGATGATTTGGAATATTTTCAGTTGATTTCTACTGTTACTGATTTACTGATTAAAGGACGCATGTGCTGAATTGCGAAAGCTGCCATTACTGAACCCTTTGCCTGAAAACATATAGTAGTTCACCTGGCTGCCTATGGACTTATTACTGTTTGACTCACTGCCTTGTAATGGACAAATAAAGCAAGGTGAAGCCATGCCCCCTGATGTGCATACTAATCTCAGGACTGCAACAAAGTGCCTTCAGTCTGCACACTGCCAAGCCATGTAGTGAGCTCCTCTTGGTAAACATTATCTTCAGCTTGGTATCCTACCCATGGGAGAACCTCCTCTAACATGTTTTGCCCAGTAAGGGTTTATCATAGAGGCCTCTACTATTAAGCCCTTACTGGGCGAAACATGTTAGAAGAGTTTCTCCCATGGGTAGGAAACCAAGCTTAAGGAGCTCACTACATGCCACGACAGTGTGCAGACAGACGACATTTTTTGTAGCCCTCAATATGTCTGACAAATCAGTATTCAACTCGACAAGCAGCTGCAAACATTGTGGCCAGTCAGCTGGGTTAGCAGATTTGGACATTCATGCAGTATCATTTGTATTTGTTTTTTGGCTTACTAATCTCAGGTCACATTTTCGTATAATTTGGAAGCAGGTCAACCAGGGAACTAGCATTTTCAGAAGAAACTGACAGCAATTGCAGCCAACCTTTCTCCCAGCGCAGTTTTTCTTCAGAAGGGATATATTTTGTTCAGAGCTCAATATTAACTATGTCAGATGGAAAGACGATTGCCCGAGGCCAGGGTCTGATCGTTGTTGATGGAACGATCAGAAGCTCTTGTGTATGGATACCGTAAGATGTTTAAAAAAAAAAAAACATTTAGATGTACGGCTGCCTTTATAGCTTTCTAAGATATTTGAATTGAGACTTTTATGTCTTGCAGGTAATCAAAGCTTGCAAAGCTTATTTTGATAGCTGAAACTGTTATACCTCTGATACAAAAATACCAGATAGCATCACACATTTCATTCACTTTTATCTTCCTTTTTATACTTTTGGCCCCTAAAAAAAAGAAAAAAATAGTACAAAGAGCATCCTAAAATTTTCTGGACAGACTCTCCCTGGAGCTACCAACGAATTTATGTTCCATAATTAGCAGAAGATGGTGACCCAGAACTCGTGCCTTTATAGCTGTACTGTCATGATTACATATTGTCTTTATCACTGCTCTTTGTATTTTATCTGATCCTATCATCCATTCTTTCGTGGCCGACAATCTAGAAAGAAAGAAGTACTTTAGTTAGCCAGAAATATATATTTTTTATATCGAGCAAGGGATTCTTTTGTAGACTGCTCTTTTGAAGTTGGTTGAAAGGTCAGGAATGGCTTGTTTCCAAAGCACGTTTAATGGATATGTCATAAGGACATCATATCTTACCAGATCTGTCAGGAAATAAGTTATTTAGGCAATTACACCAAGAGGATCGGTAGCAAATCAAAAAGTTGTTATTTGGCCAGCAATTTTTTACCTCTCCCAGCTGAACTTGGTTCCTCCATACAATTAAAGTCATCGTTATTAAGCTGATGAGTAATGTCTATGGATCAACCTGTGTTTCCAATGGGGAATGGCCCTTTTGAAAGTGATCTATCAATGATTTTTAGATTTATGGCTCTTTGGACAACAGTGAAATGATTCCAATATTTCAAGGCTGGAAAATAGTGATATTGCCAGTGGCCACATAAATCTCATTCAATGGTAATGACACAGCAATTACTGAGTTGCAGGTAAAGAGAAGGTTGAGCTGAATAATTGCATTGATGGTGTAGTCACTTGACCCGAAAGTTGTTCATTTTTAAATACTTGATGATTGAGGGCAACGATCTATGTTTCACCTTCATTCATCCACTGGAACAAAGTTGCTGCAATTTCCGTTCATTGAAAAGACATTCATGGTAAGCCCAGGATGCAGTTCAGCTTGTTACCATGAATCATGTCTGTTGTTTTAAAAATAAACACCATATTTTATATCTTGGAGTGATTTTAACATTTTTATTTGATGTATTGTTTCTTGATTATATCTGATGTCAAGCTCCCCCAAATGCTATTTGTATTTCAAGCATGTCTAAACTTAAAAAAAAAATGAAATATACTGTATTGTAGCCCATAGATGTGACAACTGCATTAGATTTAAATTTTAAGGCTAAAAACTTGTCACTGGACATGTTTGAGGTCCATGCTGGAGGACAACCATGTCTCCCTCCAAAAATACAATGTAGAAATAAGTGTAGGTGTGAAAGGACAGGAAGTGTGTTATACAGAAGATCACCAGGTGAAAATTGAGGAGCACCTACTACAAAAGCAATATGAACTTTTGTACTAGGCGCTCTTCAGTACCCACCTCAGAGTTTATCATCTGCTGAGTGCTCTTTTTGTAATGATCAGAGAGGTAACAGCCTAAGACCAGAACAAGGTCTACCTACGCTATACCTTCATTAAGTATCAGCTCAGTTGAAGGAAGACTCACTCCATGGTATATCCATCAAAACCAAGACTTACTTCTACTGGCGCAAAGCTGTTACACACAGACATACACCACATACAAACATCAGACTGGTGGAAAAAATGGGAAATAAAAGCCTGAAAGTGTACCTAAACCCCAAAACAAGAATGTAACATGTTGTGTGGTGGCTGAGTTAGTTTTCGTTCAGTGTTATTGAATAAAGTGGTTCTAAAGGCTCAAGAATTTTTACCTTCATGCATTCTATGCATGCAGGTAAAAAACCTTCTGTGTGCAGTGCCCCCCCAATTCTTACCTGAGCCCCCTCCAATCCAGCGATCTTCACAATAGACTCAACTGTATGGGAACTCTCTCTTCTCATTGGCTGAGACAGCAGTGGGAGCCTATTGGCTCCCATTGCTGTCAATCACATCCAGTGAGCCAATGAGGAGAGGGGGGGGCAGTCACTGCTCTATGCGTATTATGGTTGGCTAGAGCTGCAGCTCGGGAGCATGCACATAGCAGTGCCCCCAGGGCAAATAGCTTTCTCTGTGGGCACTGCTCAAAGGGAAGGAGCCAGGGTGCCGGGGGAGGGGGCCCCCCCCAAAAAAAAGGTTTGAGGTAGCTGTTTGCAAAACTACTGCACAGAGCAGGTAAGTATAGACATGTTTGTTATTTTATGTTAAAAAAATGAAGCTTTAGTATCACTTTAATGGAAACTAAAGCATTTGATCTTACAACACCTATGGACTGCCTGAGCATTGACCATAGACTCAAGTGGGTTGATTTACTAAAGTCAAATAAGATTTTCACTTTGCAAGGGAATTTTCCCTTATCTTAGTCAATGATGCACAGCACAGCTGACTTCCATCATCCAATCATGTACGTGCAAAATACTGTATGGTGGGTTCCGACAGCACCACCTGGGTAGGGAGGTCAACCTACACCTGCCTACAATCAGATGCCTACCACCCAATTTATGCCATCTCAGACTTGGTCTTAATTATGGCTAGATTCTTAATCTGAAAACTGGTGCTAATTCTTTAGGAAATTGTCGCTGTGGCAGTGGTAATAACTACCCGAATTAGCCACATGCGTTGATAATGTTACCAACACTGGTAAAAATGCTTGCCTGAATTCGGTGCAAGCCAACTACTGCCTTTCATTAGGACGTTTTGAGTTCCCCCAACAGAGCTTTAGCAAACTAAATGTCAGTCGCTTTTCATCTACTTTCAGGTTTACATCTACATTAATGGGTCAGTTCACCAAAACATTTCTCCTTTTTGATGGATGCTAGTGGTGGGTGGGAACATTCAAAACTCCTAGGGGGCCAAGTTCACAAAAATGTCAGGATGATCTTGCTGATGTACAGTAGTATCCAAGCCATTCAACTTTTCTCTACCTAAAATGAATCTGAAGATTCTGAGCACACTGACTTTTAAATACATTTTCAGATTTACATTTTACAATTAGAACAATTCAATGGCAAAATTCAGATGAGACGTTGCTTTATGTTGCAAATGTTTTGTTTTGTATTTTAGAGCTTAAAAAATATCTATAACCGTGACCCTCTCATTTGCTTCAGTGCAGCCTGGCTGCTGTTTTAGCAATTTTACTTTTCAAACATATCTTTTTAAATTGTTGCTGACAAGTTGAGCTCTTTCCAGTGATGTGTACAGAATTTGCTGTAATAGAAAGTTACCAGCAATATGACACCTCTGCAGTAATGTTAATGATTATAGCAGATGAGGCTTTATACATTCCGTAGCCTTGCACATTTTCTCTGACAGAGCCGCAGCAGAAATGGGTAAATAAATTGAGTGATATACAAAATACATTCTGCTATAATTAAAGGAACTCTATATTGCAAACTAAAAAAATAGCAATTTAGTAAAAATAAAACCCTGTAGTTGATTGCTGTACAAAGATAGTTTGCAAAAATAAAAATCTTTAATTTTGAGCTAAAGAGCTTTAATTATGGATACATAGGTGGTTATTTACTAAAACTGGAGAGTGCAAGATCTGGTGCAGTTCTGCGTAGAAACCAATCAGCTTCCAGGTTTTATTATCAAAGCTTAACTGAACAAACTGAAGTAAGAAGCTGATTGGCTACCATGCACAGCTGCACCAAATTCTGAGTGCACCAGTTTTAGTAAATCTCCCCCATAGGTTTCTGTTCATATTTTAGTATTTTTTATCTCTCTGAAAACATCTTGTTTCATGAAGGCTGTAAAGCAAAATGCATTATGAGTTTTGTGCTTAACTTAGAAGTATCATTAAGTGAAAAAAAGATCATTTAGGAAAAAAACTGTCAGGGCTGGGCTCCTGCTACTTAACGAGCAGCTTGATTCTTTCAGTGCTCAGAAGGTGCTCAACTGTTGACTAATTACCAGCCACTCGTTGTCTCCATAGTGGCTCACCTGAATGCCATTACCTGCCTCATTATTCCAGTTTACAGCCAGCCCTTTTTGCTATTTTAACAACGTAACTCATTTCCTCCTTGCCCTTGAATGGTCTATGGTCTCCAGTGTGTTCATGTCTGTTGTTCCTGTATATAACTCGGTTTGGCTGACTTCTCTTCAGATTCCTGTTCCTGATTTTTGGCTCCTGACTATGAGGACTTCTGGTTTCCTGACCCTGGCTCATCTGATTACCTGCACTGGCATCCAAACCCTGGCTTCTGTTTCCTGAACTGTGTTATTTTTGATATTTCATTAAAGGTGTGATTTCAACTGTACTTTCTGTCTCTACCTGGTTTATGGTTCCTGACAAAAACTCTGTAACCTCCTGGGACATAAAGGGGTATACTGTATTTATAAAATATTGAATGTGAATTTCACAAAAAAATCATTGTCATTGAAAACACAGGAACCAGGAAGATCCACCAACAGTGAGGGCTTGTTCACACCAAGTAGGGTGCAGGGACATATGTGAAATCTTGCATTTTTCTGGACTACACAACAATGTGCTGCCCTTTGGCAGATGTGCATGGGTGCCATTGATGCTTGGAACATTGATGCTTGAGTCAGTCAACAAGAACTACACTGCATCACAAGCACCACAAACCAAAATTGCCCTTTAGTTCATTATTAATATTCAAAGCAAACTCGCCCATCCGTTCATGTCTCCGTGCTTTATTTTGCTGAGAAATCACTTTGAAAAACACCCCCCTAGCTTTTCTGGCCATTGCCATCTTGAGTAAGGGCAGATGATTCAACTCAGGCATGCAGGTAAGAGGGTGTGCTTAGCTGAGAAAACCCCTCCTCTCTCCTGAAGACTTTATGATATAATTTGCCTTAGCCTGGAGTCCAGAAAGTAACTTAAAAAAGTTTAAATAACAAAATGTGTCACTCTCAAAAACAAACAAACAAACATATATATATAAATCTTCAAAGTTCATACAACTCTTCTAAAAATCAACTCAAATGTCCATATCCCATCCATGATCTTTTCAACAACAATGGTGTGTACAGGACAACTGTAACTCAGTTCACCTCTGGTGTATTAGCGTGCCGATCATTTGTGCACCTTCACCAGTTGTGCTCTCACCTTGTATATATGACCAAACTGTTAAGTGAGGTCATATAAAACTTTTGTCCCTTAAATGGACTAAATTGTGAAATTTTTTTCATTTTCCGAAAAATTATGACAAAAAAAATTCAACTTCAAAAAACTCGCCATGCCTCTTATGAAGTACGTCAGACTGTCTACTTTGCAAAAAGGGGTCATTTGGGGGATATCTGTACTGTTCTGACATTCTTGGACCTCAAGAAATTAGATTGGCTGTCAGTACTTCAGAACTGATCATTATTCAGATCTATACCATAGTTTGTGAACTCTATAACTTTCCTATAAACTAAATAATACATCCTAATTTGGGTTATTTTCACCAAAGACATGTAGTAGAATACATCTTGGCCTAAATTTATGAAGAACAATTATTTATTTGCAAACTTTTATAACAGAAACAAAGAAAAATATGGGTTTTTTTTTCAAACTTTTCGGTCTTTTTTTGTTAATTTAGCAAAAAATAAAAACCCAGGCGGCGATTAAATACCACCAAAAGAAAGCTCTAGTTGTGTGAAGAAAATGATAACATTTTAGTTTGGGTACAATGTTGTATGACCGCGCAATTGTCATTCAAAGTGTGAGAGTGCTGAGACCTGAAAAATGGCCTGGGCAGGAAGGGGGTAAAAGTGCCCGGTATGGAATGGTTAACACAAAAAATACGTAAATACTTTCCTATGTATTTACTAATGCTAGCAACATAAGGATTAAAAATAGTCGGTGTTAATTGAGAGAGTGAAGGTCCACTTTAAAATGATCTCACCTTAAAAATACTGCTAAAATCCAGATATTTGCTTAAATCTTTAGACCCATTTCTATGTCCTGATGGCACATGTGGATCATATTCCCTGGCTATACACAGGGTTTTGATTTATGCTCATGTGTACAATGAGCTCCACCGTTGGGCAAGGTGGCATTGATCCAATGCAGCCTCGTCCTTACACAAATCCATTTATTCTCATTAGCCATGCTACCTTTAGTAAAAAAAATTGTGTTTTTTCCTGTAACATTATCAGCACAGAAGGACATACTGTAACAATTAAAGGATCAGTAATAATAGCCAGTGTTTTAGTTTTCAGTAGAAGCTAGAGAGTAAAAGCACCAGGCAGCTTCTTACATCACTCAGTAACTCCATTGATGACATCTCAATTGTTGAGATTTCAGGGCTGCACACCTGCTGCAGGCATTGCATGGTTAGCTCGTCCTCCCTGTTAGATAGTTAATTTATTTTACATTAGGCGTAATGCAAGAAGAGAAATGGGTATGCCCTGGGTTGACAGGTTGACCTAACCTAAAGTAGACAGGAACAAAATCAAGACCAATAGTGGGGAGAGCACACCACTGAAGCCTCCCTAAAGAGGCAAGGACACAGCGGCCCCATGATCCCCTATTGCCCGGGGGCCCCATGAGTTGTCAGCAGGGGTGGACTGACAACTCATGGGGCCCCCGGGCAATAGTGGATCATAAGGGCCCCGTGTCCTTGCCCAAACTCAAAAAAGCCTATGAAAAAGGTACCAGGGGCATCTCATTGGGCCCCCTACTGACCCCAGGCCCTCGGGCAGTGCCCGAATTTCCAAATGGTCAGTCCGCCCCTGTTGTCAGTCCGTCCCTGCCCTCAACTTGAGGGTGAGCTCTCCAAAGCCAGGATAAAGGGTCCCTCCACTGACAGACTTTACTTATAATAACTCCACTGATTAATTGCAAGAATGGACCTAAGCATTATAGATAGACCCCGTTCACTTTTCCACTATTTTACAAGTCAGTTATGTTAACCTCCATTATTGCATACTGTCAGGCCCATGCTCAGGATAATATGTCATCCCTGCTTTTGTCAAAACTTTTTAACCAAGTCCTTTCCCATAAGGCTTATTGCTATTTTATTAAAGGCAATTTACAAAACTGGTGTATTTGTGTGTTGTGGGGGTCCAGATACAAGGCTGGTCATTACTTGGAATAGTAGAATAACCCATCATTTGCACCAACGCCTAAGGGAGTCGTTGTTACATCTGGTTTAAACATGCTCACTCAGAATGTTTGGACATGGATGTTCATGCTTGAAGAGAGGGGGGTTCTAAAGCCAGCTTATCTCTTATCAAAAAACATTAAAAAGGACTAATTGTTATTTCCTTTAAGATCAGTTGACCTGGTCTATCTGACAATACACATGGAGACTGTTACCAAAGCCAGACAATCTCTGAAATGGACATATTCTATTGAATACTAAATGAAACTGAATTCGTACAAAAAAAATTACAAAACAATTGGATTTGCATGACATTGAGAGAAGAACACGAGCATTTCTCTTAAGAATGGCTCTAATGATAAAAAAAACGTTAGCTGAGATTCCCATGGAAATTAATTATTTATCCTGTCGGGATAGGTTTAGGTAAAGGCCACTAGGGCCAAGTTTTGGGCAGTGCTATTTGTAGGACAGCATAAAGGCATGTAGAGAGGGTGGTCAAACACCTGCTGTCACTGTGAACCTTGCACAATGTTAATGTATGCAACAGGCCAGCAGATATATGACCTAGAAACCTCTCTGCTTTCAGCAGGATGGTAAAGGATTTAACATAATAGGATGAGCTAAGTGCAAGCTGACTGATCAGTTGAGAAGACAGATCTTTTCCTATTAGCAGACTGGTTTGTAAATAGGAATTACAAATATTTAAATCTTTTCACCAAAAAAGAGAACTTTATTTCAATGAGCACATTTTACTCCTAGGACCTCAGGTTACAAGTGGTCTTAGACATTACTGGACAGTTGAACCCATGAGCAATAAGCAACCATTGCAAGATTATTCTTTTAAAACCCGTCTCTAGGCACAAAAAAAAAATATCAGGTATTGATATGAGGGATTGTCATTTATTATTACATAATATTCTCAAAAAATGTTAGTATGTTTCCCTGTTAAACATGGTAACAACCTTATGACATAGCTGCAAAGAGATAAAATGATTTCCTAAACCAACTGCAAATGCCAAAAAAATGGCTTAATGGGGATTTTGAAGGTGTTTATATATTCTCAAAAATTCCAGAATGTAAAATACTACAGTATTTATTGATGTATTGCATAAAATATGTACAAAGCCATTATCCTCTCATTAGAGTATTACAATTTGAGTATAACAATTAAGTATCATCACAAACAATCCCCCTCCTTGAGAAGACTACCACAAAGGTGGTTAATCCCCTTACTCTGTACAGAACATGTTTCAATTAAGCTGGTTGTACATGGATCAAAACTCATCCGGGACTGTGGGTTAAACGAGAAAAAAAATGAATCATCTATGGGCTGCTTTAGTCCAGTGGGTCCATTTATTTAGTTGTCATAGAAGTCTTTCTCTTGGGGTTGTGCAACTAGTTAGCATGGAGGAGTCTTGTTCATTATCAGAATTACCCAGACAAGAATGGCCATGCACCACTACCCACAGAATCGATTAAGAGCTATCAATCTGTCAATTGTTTCTGTGTCTGGGCTGGGTGAGGTTTCCTATGTTTGGTCAAATTAGGCCACAATCTCCTGGTTACCTCCACCTTCGCCATTGTAGAGTAGGGAAGAAGAGGGGTGGCCTACTGTAATTTACCTTTTGGCCATTGGATGTCCCCATAAACAGGAGTCAGTGAAGGCTTAGGAGTTGTTAGCATTACATTCCAGCCTTGCCTGGATAGGGGCACCCTGAGTACAGATAGCTTAGGAAGACAGAGATCTTCCTGGGTTAGTTGCCACAAGGAAAGTGTTTACAGATTTCTCAGTGGGTGGAATTGACTAGATAAACAGTAGGGCAGTTGGGGCTTATTTATTTAGCTTCCTCTTAGGGGAAGCTAAAGTGGTTGAAAAACTTTATGCATTTTATGGGACTGATTGTATTGCCTTTATGGGGTCACCCCTCCTACGAGGGGTCAACCCTCCTGCTTTCATAGTATGGACTCCTCCTTCTCCTATCCTTTATATGGGGGCATCTCCTAAAAACAAAACTTTTGCACAGGGGTCGGAAGGCCCAAGGGGTAAAGGGGCCATTGGTGTAGGGCTAGAAGATGACTGTCAACAGGTACTGGTTAAGCCAGGAGAGGTGGCCCAACTGCTCCCAAGAGGTAGGCCACTGCTTCCAGGGGTAAGGACTCTTAAGAGTAGTACTAAGGCAGGCTGCTCTGATGCTTTCAAGAAGCTCTGTAGCGTACATTGCTGGCCCCTCCCACCAGCAATGAATAGACAAGCACAGAGACCCAATGATGACTTAATTGTGTCTAAAATAATAATTTAATAATGTTACATAAGGTCAGATGCTTCTTGTGGGTCACAGACTTATGAGCTAAGGGTCCTGCAGCATAGGAGTACACTTGCAAGCAGTTCACATTGAGTAATTTACATCTAGATGTGGACAATTTTTGTCTAGCAGATCTGTCAGACATTTGGATATGAACAAACATTCAATACGTTCAATGCAATCTTGGTTTCAGCTCTGCATACAAATCCCATCATCTCTTGTTGCTATGAGCTACTGCACTTTGCACATCACCCCCATCCCTCGCTCTCCTTTGTAGATTATGCTTGCAGCTGATTTAATGGCCCATAGAGCGTTTTGGTGTCAGCATAACAAGATTAATGACGATGTTACAGGTGGAGGTACGAAAGGGAAGCATATTCCCTTGGGTGCCAAACATCTTGATTATAATTCTTACAACTGTCTCTAAAACATTTGTGATTAAAAAAATGAAATGAATTTTCCAGACCGTTCTGTAATTTATTTTATCGGTTTCCCCCATTCTAAAGTGCATTCACAATACTTCATCACTGACGAGCACAAAAGGAGATTTCATGCATTATAAGAAAGCTCGCCATGGGCAATTTTTCAAAACCATCATTCATGCAAAACCAGGCTGACCTTTGAGTTTAGCATCCTGATCAGGTAACATTTTCAAAGCTTAATTAAAATATTCTATTAAAAGACTGAGAGCTGGAAAAATATAGTACACAGCACACCACAGATTTTAAAAAGAACTTGAAGCAAATGTAAAAATATCTTTATTTATCCCGTGTGTATATTCACTGAATAAAGTTAAAGTTAACCTTTCCCGGGAGAAAGAAGACTGCCATTGCCGACTGAGCTCATCTAGAGAAGGAGACTATGCACCGTACAGTTTGAATGACCTGGAGCACCCGCTAGGGGGCGCATTATTAAGATAATCACCCCATCTTGCGAGTGAAAGGATGGAGAGGAAAGAGGGGACCAGCAGTTTTTCTGGATAGGACCCCCAACAGCTGCATCTGTAATGGGAGGACCTACACTATTTACAACAGGAGGAGCTCTGATATCTGCTATTCATTGGATTTAGAAATGCATAGAGGGATTTTCTGAAACTCTTCCTGAAGGTGAACCTACACTTTAACCTCCTCGGCGGTATGATTCTTTCCGATTTTTTTGTGCTGAAAGCGGTACCATTTTTTTGCATGGAAATATGTAGTTTTTTTATTGTAGGCTGTAATTTTTAGGAATAACTCACTGAAATCTGTCCGAACAAGAGTCTAGTAAACATCCCGGGTATGATAAAATTTGAAACACGAAATCATAAATTATAATTTAATAAATAATCATAAAAAATAATAATATAATAATAAATTTAATTCAATAATATAATCAAACGAAAAACACTGAAATGTGAAATACAGAGGCAAATTCGCACATCGCTGAGCAAAGTCGCAAAATCGTTTTCAGTGTCTGATGACGAATTTCCCCACGAATCATTATCACTCAATTCTGCAAGTGGTTCTGATTTACTATCGCTGTTCTCTAGCTGGTCTAAAACCGCTTTTGACGTAAAGGGACGCTTTTTGGACGCCATGGACTTTTCTAAGTTTCCAGGCAGAAAGGACAGTCAAAATGCAGGCAGGGCGCAGGACAAAGCACTAGGGACAAAATGTATGTGAAATGCATTGAAACAGCAATGTTTTACTATGTAATAATCATTTTTAAAAAAATGACAGTTTTTAAAAATTTCAAATTTGCCGCCGGTTCCAGTGCCTGTACGTCCCGACGTCACAGGGACCGGAACACGGAAGCCGGATGCCGGCATCGGCCGGAGGAGATAGCCAGGGACGCTGCAGGGGACACATCGTGGGAGCAAAGGACAAGGTAAGTGCTGCAGGGACTCCCTGAGCAACGCCGCATGGTAAGCCCGAATGTAGCTCGGGGTTACCGCTCTTGGTACTCAAATTGTACCCCGAGCTACACTCGGGAATACCGCCAAGGAGGTTAAAGTAGTTCTAAGGTCTAAAGGTTTTTACCTTAATGCGTTCTCTGCATTAAGGTAAAAAACTCCCAACTACCATTTTTCCTCCATCCCTAAACACTTACCCAACTCCTGTGACCGCTTCAGCAATATCCACTCACTTCCTGCTTTCACAGGACACTAAGGGCAGAATGGAGCCATAGGCTCCTGCTGCTGTCAGTCAAATTCTTGTGAGGAGGAAGCGGGGGGCGGTGGCTTACTGGCACTGTTTGTGTCTATGGGTGCACACAGCCTGGCTCAGGAGAACCTCCTTAGCACCCAATTTGCTACAGAGGCACCCGGTGCAGGGTGAAACTTACAGAGCCGGTGGGGGACTGCTAGAAGAGAAGTTAAGGGACATCTCTGTGCAATGTCATTTTATTGTGTTTTATTTTATTGTGTTTTACTTTAAACCAAAAAAATTTACATTTAATATCACTTTAATAAATGTGGTGAATATTTACTTTGGAGAATACCCAATCACATGCAAGAAAAAAAAAATATTTACTTATATTGCTTTTTTATATTTGCTTATATTTGTTTGAAAATCTACTAGTGTATGAGTTAGATCTGGGAGTTGATGGCAGGATCATGGGGTACCTGACATATTAGCACAATGCACAAAGATGATTGCAAAACAATACAAAAATTCAACTATGGTGAGACCTTTTTTAAATCAACCCATAACTATACTGCTGTAATAAGGGACCACATTGATGTTAATTTTCTGTTAAGGACATTCATTCTTGGTGTTTGGCTTCCAGTGCTGAAAACAACTAATCCCCAAGTATCCCTAAAATTAAATCACACCTTAAATTGATTTCCTCCAGTACAAGTTTCCATCAACTCATAACCATTAATTAAATTCCGATTTTCAATCCTTTTACTAAAAACAGAACTAAAGCCCACTATACTCAACTCCCCTTCAGTGATGCAAAATCCAATAGTTCCCTTGCTGGTACCAATATCTTCGCCCAGTCTTCTTTCAGATTCTGAATCTTTTACCATCATAATTAGCCTGCCTTGGGGTGACATAAAGCCTGCCAATGCACAGGGGACATGTTTGGAAGCAGGCAGATAGACGGCCTATAGGATGCCTCTTCTGCAATAAAAATCCTGCCTGCTTTCAAATTCTTTTTTGGGATGGTAAAATTCCACTTTAATCCACTCCCATGCACATGCACAGAAGTTACGTCATTCCAACACGACCAATCAAAATGGCCAAACATCCCAAACCTGGAGGAGGACCGGGTGAAGATGTTGATGCAAGTGAGGGAGCAAGGGGAGGTGAGTTTAGTTCCACTTTAATATGCAATCTAAAGCTGGCCATATTCTAGTAGATTTTCTAACAAACACTCATGCGAACATTCATATGAACATTTATAATAATATTTTTCACTACATTCAATGACCTGACGATTTTCATTCGAATGTACCTCAAAAAAAGTTTGCTTTTAACAATCAATTGTGGAGTGAATGGACTGAATTTAAACCAAGTTTACTAAAAGAAATTTGTTTGCTCAAGAATTATTTTCCACCCTGCTCCTTCAAATTTTCTCTTCCCTGTGCTAAACATGAATGTCATTAACCATTCACCTTGTAAAGCACTGCAAAAACTGTTGGTGCTTCATTAATCCTGTATAATAATAATAATAATAATAGTAAGATCAAAACACCCAGTTATTATTATTATTATTGTACAGGATTTACAGTGAGGAACAGAAGTATTTGAACACCCTGCGATTTTGCAAGTTCTCCCACTTAGAAATCATGGAGAGGTCTGAAATGCACATTGTAGGTGAATTCCCACTCTGAGAGACAGAATTTAGAAAAAAAATTCAGGAAATCACATTGTATGATTTTTAAAGAATTCATTTGTCTTGCACTTCTGAACATAAGTATTTGAACACCTAAGAAACAGCAAGAATTCTGGCTCTCAAAGACCTGTTACTGTGCCTTTAAAAAGTCCACCTCTACTCCACTCATTAATCTAACTAAGTAGCACCTGTCTGAGCTCTTTAAAGACACCTGTCCACCCCACAGTCAGTCAGATGCCAACTACTACCATGGGCAAGACCGAAGAGCTGTCAAAAGACACCAGAGACAAAATTGTGGACCTCCACAAGGCTGGAAAGGGCTACGGGGCAATTGCCAAGCAGCTTGGTTAAAATAGATCAACTGTTGGAGCAATTGTTAGAAAATGGAAGAGGCTAAAGACGACTGTCAGTCTCCCTCGGACTGGGGCTCCATGCAAGATCTCACCTCGTGGGGTATCACTGATGATAAGAAAGGTGAGGAATCAGCCCAGAACTACAAGGGAGGAGCTGGTCAATGACATGAAGAGAGCTGGGACCACAGTTTCAAAGGTCACTGTCGGTAGAACACTACGCCGTCATGGCTTCAAATCATACATTGCACGGAAGGTTCCCCTGCTCAAGTCATCACATGTCCAGGCCCGTCTGAAGTTTGCCAATGACCATCTGGATGATCCAGAGGAGGCATGGGAGAAAGTCATGTGGTCAGATGAGACCAAAGTAGAACTTTTTTGTCTAAACTTCACTCGTCGTGTTTGGAGGAAAAAGAAGGATGAGTTGCATCCCAAGAACACCATCCCTACTGTGAAGCATGGGGGTAGTAACATCATGCTTTGGGGGTGCTTTTCTGTGAAGGGGACAGGACGACTGCACTGTATTAAGGAGAGGATGAATAGGGCCATTTATTGTGAGATTTTGAGCAACAACCTCCTTCCCTCAGTCAGAGCATTGAAGATGGGTCGTGGCTGGGTCTTCCAACATGACAACGACCCGAAGCACACAGCCAGGATAACCAAGGAGTGTCTCCGTAAGAAGCATATAAAGGTTCTGGAGTGGCCTAGCCAGTCTCCAGACCTACAGTAAATCCAATAGAACATCTTTGGAGGGAGCTGAAACTCTGTGTTGCTCAAGGACAGCCCCGAAACCTGACAGATCTAGAGGAGATCTGTGTGGAGGAGTGGGCCAAAATCCCTGTTGCAGTGTGTGCAAACCTGGTCAAGAACTACAGGAAAATGTTTGACCTCTGTAATTGCAAACAAAGGCTTCTGTACCAAATATTAACACTGATTTTCTCAGGTGTTCAAATACTTATGTTCAGCAGTGCAAGACAAATAAATTCTTTAAAAATCATACAATGTGATTTCCTGAATTTTTTTTAAATTCTGTCTCTCAGAGTGGTAATGCACCTACAATGTGAATTTCAGACCCCTCCATGATTTCTAAGTGGGAGAACTTTCACAATCGCAGGGTGTTCAAATACTTCTGTTCCTCACTGTATATAGCGCCAACAGTTTGCAAAGCGCTGTACAATGTGAGGGCAAACTGTACAAACACAATACAATTCAATACAGGAGGAGTCAGAGGGCCCTGTTTACAATCACAATTATTGACAAATACGCAATCTGGTGCATGTGCCATACATAACAGTGCCATGCCATCCCAGATCACATATGGCACAGTCGCTAGATCTTGTATGACACCTGTGCCACACCTGACACAACTTGTTATTCTTTTTTATTCTATTCTATTTTCTAACCAGTTGTTTAGAACTCACATGGTACATGTGCGGGATAAAGAACAATGTCATTGGGTGAGCCAGCAAAGAATAAGGAAGAAGAAGCCAGACACCAATGACGTAATTTCTGAAAATGGCGACACGGGATAGAAGGAAAAGGAAGAGTGGTGCATTAGAGTGAGGGATAGATCAAAAGAGGAGGCAAGATTGTACCTTTAAATATTTATTATATGTATATATAAAATATAATAATGGAAGTATTATCAGATGGGGTGAGTGAAGAAGGTCTGCTTTAAAGTGAATCCAGGGAACAGCATAAATTTAGAGTGAAATCTGTAGACTGCCTAAGATATCTAGGAAACATTACATTAACGTTTTACCTGGAACTGTTCTTTGAAACAATATATTCTTTTTTGTCTGAACTTTCCCTCTAAAACAAAATGTCGTCTTCCCCTTTCATAATAAAGTCAAAACTATAAAAGCGAAAGAAAGTGATTGTACAGTAATCGGTCAGAAGGCTTTTCTGCGTGAGGCTCTGATTTGGGAATGACGTCTGACCTAAAACTAAAAGACATGTGAAGTTCATAAATCTGCAGGTGTTCAAACAGGAGAACTGGCGAGGTCAGATAACAGATTTGCCCCAGTCTGACTTTACAAGGATTTAGTACTGTATAAACAAGACTGGCTAAGCTTTTTGTTCCCAGCGCTGAGAATACCCAGAAGCGGGAAGACTCATCTTTGATTTAACACGTTGTAAATTAGTTTAGCACCTTCTTAGCCATGGGGTATTAGTGCAGTACAGTACAAGTAGACAAATTAACGTCGCTCACTTTAGTTAATTTCTCGGACACAAGCTGCGGAATGGAATTACATTACTTTTTTTTCCCCTGTTTTGTTAAGTAAAGACATATGAAGAAAAATGTCCGTATATAGAATATTCACTTGAACATACAATATGTACATAGGTATAGATGCAGCCATGAGCGTTTATATGCACATATGTATTTTTTTTATATATTTATACTACATACATTGATTATTAGTTCTTGACAGAAGCAGGGGCGGACTGACAACTCATGGGGCCCCTGGGCAATAGGGGATCATGGGGCCCCTGTGTCCTTGCCCAAACTCAAAAAGTCTGAAAAAGGTACCAGGGGCATCTTATGGGGCCCCCTACTGACCCCGGGCCCTCGGGCAGTGCTCGAGTTTCCAAATGGTCACTCCACCCCTGGACAGAAGCCTCTTGGTAGCAGAACATTTTGATGTTGAACTGGTAATTTTGTTTCTTCGCTCTCTGTGCAAGAAAAGGTAGGTATTCTGCTACAGGGTGTAAATAAAAACTAAGTAGGAATGAACCCATGTTTGGCCAAAACCAGAGGGAAGCTGTAATTGCTGGCCCAATGAACTGCGGCCAGGATGTTCGACCCCTACAGCTGTATGTACACAAAGGGGTTTCGATGTTTGTGACAAATTTGACCTTATATGGCCATATTAGGTCAAGGATGGTCATATTAGGTCAGTGGAACACCTACACATTAGTTAGCATTAGAGATTAACTTCATTCCAAATCCATCACTGACTGAACCTGGAGGGAAGTTTTCAGTCCGAGGTCAATCAGTTGCGGCTTGGGCATTCACCACTCTGCAGCTGCATATATACAAAGGGGTGGTCATGCTTGGGATATAAGTTACCTATAAGGACCATATTAGGTCAATGTCATTGACATAATATGGCCCTATTAGGTCAATGATAGTCAATGAAAGTCGTATTAAGTCAATGTCATTAACCCAAAGTAGCCATATTATGTCAAAGATATCAATACCCTTTTGTGTGCATGCTACTTTGGGATGGGAAATGTCATAGCCACTGCTGATTGAGCTGGCAGACAGCTTCCTTCCAGGTTCAGTTGGTGATGGGTTCAGACCCAAACTCATCTCTAAAGCTAAATAATGTGTAAGTTTTCCACTTTTTTTAATATCATTGACCTAATATGACCATATTAGGTCAATGATGTTATTAGCGTCCCCATCCATTTGTGTACACACAGCTTTATGGTGAGGAATGCCCCTGACTGATTGGCCTGGCGCTGACAGATATCTCTTAGGTTTGGCCAGTCAGGGTTTACACAGAACCCCAGCTTATCCCTAGTGCTAAGCAGGGACGGACTGACCATTTGGAAACTCGGGCACTGCCCGAGGGCCCGGGGTCAGTAGGGGGCCCCATGAGATGCCCCTGGTACCTTTCTCATAGGCTTTTTTGAGCTTAAGCAAGGACACAGGGGCCCCATGATCCCTATTGTCCGGGGGCCCCATGAGTTGTCAGTCCGCCCCTGGTGCTAAGTAATATATAAGTGTAATACTTCCAGGTATTTATTAGCTCTTACAGAGATAACAGTGCTCCCTCTGACAATGCCTTCAACTGCTTTTTTCTCCAGAAACATAGTGTCATCATTATTCAGCATAATCCAAAGTTACCATCTACTTCCTGAACTGGAATGTTGGCTTGGACATGACACAATCATATAAATCCTAGTATCTGTGTTGTTTTTGCTTGTGTTAACAAATGTCTGACATAGATCAGCCCCTGATGCAAAAACTCACCTTGTGACTTTCTACATAGTTACAGTGTTGACTAAGTTACAGTGTTGCAGTCTGATTACTGGGGGAAAGGAAATGTTTCTATCTGCCTGCAGCAAACTGATGACATCATCTCAGTCAAGGCAAAGTCACTTGTATTGTATGTCAAGGATGGCATCCTAATTAAAAGGTAGACCTTTACAAAAAAATACATTGTATATACGTTTATACAGTATACAGTATGTATATTGTGACATGTCAAAATGTATTCAGGCAGACATGAACAGTATTTGAAAGGCCCACTTTAATTGATGTCAGACTGAATTATCCCTAGCGGGTGTTCTAACTTGAATGTGAATAGAATACAGGCTCCTGTGGAGGACAGCGGCTGACGTTTGCAGCTCCCTGTGTTCTGGAAAGCACTGTGTTATAAGTTGGAGCTATATGAATACGTGAAATAAAATAGCAAAACACTGAATCCTTTTAAATGCGCTGCCTTGCTGTATTGTGCGTGAATGACTCGATTTTTGGATAATGGAAGTTTAAACATAATGTAGTTTCCATGTATTAACAGCTCTGGCGTAAATGAGGCATAATTGATGTAAGTTTGTATATGCCAAAGTTTTCCCTTTAAAATGACCTAAGTGATGCCTCTTTCATGGAATTTTAATGCACCTATTTTCATTTTTTAACATTATTATACATTTTATGCAGCATTGCCTTTAATTACACTTTAACAGAAAGCAGAATTAGCCTGAGGCACAAAACTGCTATTTATAACGTGACGGTGGCTTAAAATTGTGCTATTAACCTGCGCGTATCCTTATTTTTTCGGAAATTGCAAAGCGACACCGAGAAAAAAAATTATTCTTTCGAATCATGAATTTAAACTGAATTTCCGACTAAGTTTTGAAAGTGTTCCTCATTTTATGGTTTAGATTTAATTAAATAAGTCACTTAAATTGCAAGGTTCAGTTATTTAGTGTCAGTTATGTCCATCTCAAAGAAAAATCCTTTTGGGGGGAAAAAAGTGTAGCGCTACCCCTGCAGGAGCCACTGGTAATTGGGTCTATTTCCTCCTTTACAGTTTCCACAGCCAGGCACAAGGTTTTTTTTTTCTGCACTCTTCCACAGGCTCAATAATCAGCCTAGGGGTTTTGTTTATTGGGGAAAGATGAACTTGGATGCGGATAGGGAGCATGGGATATCCTGAATTGAAGAAACGTGAACTTGAACAGGTTGAGGACTGCTAACTTTCTGTCTGTGCTTGTCCAAAAAATCCCAACAAAAATAACTTGTATTCCCTCAGCTGTACCTGTACAGCACTTGAATGGTAGTACACCCCTGCTTAACTGTACTGGAACACTTTAGTATGTACTTTACATTAACAACAAGTCCCAGAGAATCTCTATGCTGCCTGTGATCCTGTCTTCTTCTCATAACTAAAGCACTAAACAGTCGCTCTTGCAGCACTGGGGTTATATTCTCAGTCAGCCACAGGATCATTGGTTGTATACTTCTGATATCCAACAGACTCTTTACTTATGAGGGAGATGCAGACTCACTCAGCCTTCAGGACAAATGGGTTCTCTCCCACAGTTTCCTTTCCAGCTTTTCTTTCCAGGCTGTCCTGGACCCCTGGATTTCTGAGAACTCCACTTCTTCAGGTCCCCCAGCTAAGCCTAGCTGAGGCCTTATTTTCCTCCTGCTGGCTCCTTCCCTGGATTCTGCCCATGAGGGCAATGCCCCTCAACAGGGGTCTCCTCCTGGCTGAACCCTGGAATGGTCCTTCACATCAGCATGCAGCAGACTCCGTTTGCTGCTCAGGCTCACTTACTAAGGTGTCTTCCTCCACCTTCTGGGCCTGCCTCCCCAGGGATTGATAGAAGTCTCATCAATATTCAAGTTGCAACCTCTGCCCTCCTGCCCACAATGTTCTAGAAAGCCCCTGATAGTTCCAGAACACAGGGGGAAGTAGCAGAAAGCAGCCTGTGAAACCCTGAGCAGCCATAACCAATCAACCCCTGCTCCCCTGCCTACAGAGGAGCCAACTAAATCTACCTAAACACTAGCAAGCTAAGAAGGTACTACAAACATTTACTTTATCCCTGCTTCCAGCTATAGAATCTGGACAAGAGTGACATCAGCATCCTTCAGGTGACATCCCTGTAAAAGCAGAGTAACCCAGATCCCACAAAAATATGCTACTGCACTGATTTTTAGTGTAATCTCATTTGATGATGGGGTACTTGGTGTTCTCTGGGATATCAACCATAAAATGCTGACATCACCATTGCAGGGCAGAAGTTGAGGAAAGGTAGTAATTCAACACAAGCTTCCCCCCCAGGTATGTTTTTAATTTTTTGGCAGCAGTTTAAGATGGGGGAGGGGTCCCTACTAATTTAGTGGACCTTGCATGGATTTTAAGGTCTGCTTTAACTCAGATTCCGATTGATAAAATTATATTTCTCTATCAAAATCTCATCCTAATTCATATTGCTCAAGGAGCCTGTACATGCTCATCATTTAGCCATTTCACAATTAGAATTTCAGTTGTGTTGTTTGATCAAGCTCTATAAATCTGTCACGTAACTGAATGTAACTTGGACTTCATCAAGGAAATTATAGTGTATAAAGCTCAATAGCCCATAAAAAGCATTAATGCTTTTGCCCAGGCAGAAAAAAATATTGAAGCTGGTGCTCCATTTTTTAATTCTAAGTTTATAAGGAAATGTTGCCTGAAACTCTTCTTGAGACAGCATTTCCTGCTGAGGAGACTGGTCATTACAGCTAATAAGCTGTCTCCTTAACACCCCCTTTCTGTTTTGCAGACTTCCAGTGTGATGTAGCCCAGCAAAGTCCTCCTCATTGTTCTCCTGGAGGAAGAATATCCTGAAGCTGGGAAATGACATCACATGGCCTAGTTGTGTCAGTGCTGCTCCTTGTCATGTTGTCAGGAGGGCTAGATGTCACCCAAGGTTCTCACTTATGCAGGTTGAGGGGCCTTGGGATGTCTGTTCTGAGTGGAGAAAGTGAGTTTTTTCAGTTTTCGCCAGGATTGGTAACTCTTAGATTGGGCTCCAGAGCCCAGAGGTTTTGTAGACACTTGGGAGGAAGGAAGCCTCTAACCATGGGTCCGCATTTTTTTGGAAACTAGTATCCTGATTGTGTAGGTCTGCATTTCTTTTTCAGTTTGAGGGATGTCTATGGTTCAGGAATCCTTCCCTTGAGACAGGCTCCTGCATGAGCAGTATGTCTGAATAGACACTTAAAGAGCATCTGTTCTGCCCTCAAGGCGAGATCATCTGACTAGTCTTTGGCCCAAGAGAGATATTAAGAGAAAGTGTAATTAAGAAGAAGCTCATGCTACACCAACATGGGCAGTTTGTTTGTCACAAGGCTGAATGAGATAATGTGGTGAGTCTGTGCAGAGACAGGCTCAGTAACTATGCAGTTCGGAAAGCCAGGAGGGTGAAAAATGTATGTGTTATTGTGATGCTGAAAACTCCTGTAAGGCTAACTTTTTGTGTGAGTTTTTGAACTTTGCTTTTCAGTAAAAGTGGGTCAAAAGCCCTGAAATGTACTTTACTGGCTTTTAAATCAAACAATCGAACAAAGAAATGAAAGAACAATACAGGGCTCCACTAGGGGGCCAATATAAACAACCTTGTATGAAAATGAAAATCCACTCCCAAAAAAATATTCAGGGCTCTACTAGGGGGCCAGTGTAGAATCTTGTGTGAAAATGAAATGCCACTTTTTTTATGTCCTCTGAGGATGTCCCTTCAATAGACATAAAGCGTAGGGAGGGGCTAGCTGCCTATGACATCATGACACCCGCTGGTGTACAGCAGCATAGTGTTTTTGAGCTTTTGTTACCCTGAAATGCTTGTGAGTATATCTGCATGAAATAAATTGGTGTTTTCAGCAATACTATCCTATGGTCGTTTGTATTTTGCTTTGAATCTTAATGCAGAGAATTACGCTTTTCAGACAGCCAGTGGAGGACCTGGTGGGTGTGGAGGTTGTTACCAGGGGTGGACTGACAACTCATGGGGCCCCCGGGCAAAAGGGGATCATGGGGCCCCTGTGTCCTTGCCCAAACTAAAAAAGCCTATGAAAAAGGTACCAGGGGCATCACATGGGGCCCCCTACTGACCCCGGACCCTCGGGCAGTGCCCGAGTTTCCAAATGGTCAGTCCGCCCCTGGTTGTTACCATACCCTAGTGTAATTTGTTATTTGTGAATCCTGTGCTAGTGATCTCTTATAATCTGGACATCCTGGTTATCCGATAAGGGAATTCATATATACACGTCAGAGGTGGTTGGGACTGAAACACGTATAATTTGCATGAAGCAGCAAACAAGAAAGCGATGAGTTTCTTTTCCTGTCAACAAGATGTCCTGCCATCAATACTCACCACTGTTCTTCATATTTTGTGGCAAAGTATATACAAATATACCAAATCTGGACAAATAGTAACACAGTAAGTAAATAGCTATTGGGCATAGAGTGGAACCAAGGCCAAGCCTTATTTTCCAATTTTGGATGGCATGGGAAAAGGTTAGAATCTTTGTTAGGTTTTATTTCTATCCTATTTGGGAGATTATTCTTTCAGTTTTGCTTTCTGACCAGGACAGAAAATGAAGGGAATTTTAAAATTGCCACAGAACAGGAGTACCTTTTTTATAACATCAAGAGGTTTAAACGTCTCTATACTCTGCTTGTGTTTCTGGAAATGTTTAGTAGAGTTTAGCTTTTTCAAGTTCATATGTCCTTCAGTTACAGAATTTCACCTTCTCTGAGATTATGTATTGTACTGCACAAAAAGTTTTGTGTGGTGCGAATATTGTAAAGTTAAAGTAATATTAAAAGCTCAGTGTTTCTTAGCTTAACACACAGAGCACAACAAAATAAATATTTTCCAGTAAACTGTTAAAATTCTTTCCCTTGTTCTAACAGCTCCTTCAGATTATCACTGTAAATGCTGCTGGTTCCTACTCTCTCAGTGCTGTTTTCCTGAACTTCCTGTCTTTATAACAACTAGTTAACAGTGGACAGTGCAGTCTCCAGTCAGTGTGTTAGCTTGGAGAATGGAGAGAGGAGCAGCAGGGAAGGGTCTTGCCAACCTATTCTACAGGCCAGTGTAGGGAGACACAGCTCTAGTCCATAAGATGCTGGGAGAGAAAAGAGCCATCCTAAAACTGGAAACTTGGAGCAACGGTCATCGCACCAGCCTAAACTGGAACATTGGCAAGGATTAAGGGATAAAGAAGCTGCTTACTCAGTAAGTGAATAAATCAGCTGCTGAAACTGCTAAAAAAAAATGAATTTTTATTATTATATTAAAGCCAGGCTCTGGACACAAAACATTCATTCAAAACCCCCAAAATATTGTATCCTTTTTTTTCCTGCAGATTTTCTGCTTTAAAAAATTATATAAGTATGTTGTATTGTATTTGATTTTTTCAGTATTTAAAACCTATTTTCCATAAAAAAATACACTAAAATACATAGATTTAGGTGCACACATACACAATATAATTTCCATTTTTTCATATTTAAAAGACGAGACTGTGTTGCATAAATAGGTATCAAAAGTGTCAAACCTTAAAATTTTGTATTCTCTCTATATGATTGCATTGGGGCTGTGACAGGCTCTCTTTAAGGTGACATTTGGAGTATATTAGATCCCAATGTCTTCCCTGCCTTTTACCTTAATGGATTGAACAAAAAAAACTGTGCTTGATCCAATCTGATTCTTTCCTGAGACAGAGACGCCATGGTTTGGCAAGTCTGAACCCAGAAGTGCAAAGTGAAGAGAACTTCCAGGTTCATTCCACAGAAGGGAGATTGTTGAACAGATTTTCCTCAAACCTGCTGGCCATGCTGAACCATTTACCTTCCCAGGAGAAGAGCATAGGGAATGTGTGTGGGAATGTCAGGAATACGGGGCAATGATACAGGTTTTTAGCTACCCAGATAACTTTTACATTACAGCCATACAATTGTAAAGTAAGCTGATGGCTGCTGTGGCCATGACATGGGCGGTGAAAGGGTTTATGACATAAAAAATGTCCTACTAGATACCTTAGCCCCATGATCCATTTGGTGGCTTCACATTTTTATGTCTTGAACTTGCCATCTCATGACCCCTCATTTCCTTCTCTTTAAAAGTAAGCTGTGTACCATTGCCATTGCCACACATACACTACATAAAAATAATCAGCCAACACTGTAAAGAAGTTCAGTAATGACTGTATTACAGCATGTACATAAATAAACAAGAATATAACCCACATCTTTATATGTTATAGATTAATCAATGAACTCTGTTTTTTCCTAACGATCAAATCAATGTGAGGACTTTAGCATAAGATCTGAGAGCGCATTGGGAAATGTTCACTCTGAGACAGGAAGAAATGTATGTACATTGGGGCAGATTATTAAAATTAGAATAGGAAAAGAAGACTGTTTCTTATAGCAACCAGATAGGTGTCATCTTGCATTTAATGACCTTACTACAACTGTTACAAATAATAATATTAATTATAATGAATTAATAATAAGATAGAAATACCAAATTAGTACTACTAATAATAAACATAATAATGATACAAATAACAAGAAGAAAATGAAGGAGAAGAGGTTGATGATGAAGATGAAGAAGGAGGAGAAGTAATAGGAGAAAAAGGTGAAGGAGAAGGAAAGGGAGAAGGAGAAGAAGGAGAGAGAGAGAACAAGAGAATAAAGAAAAGAAAAAAAAGGAGAAGGAGAGAAAGGAGGAGAAGTAGAAGAAGGAGAAAGAAAAGCAGAAGAAGAGGGAGAAGGAGGAAAAGAAGGAGAAGGAAAAGGAGAAGTAGGAGAGGGAGAAGAAGGAGAAAGTAAAAGCGGAGAGGACGTAGAGGGAAAAGGAGAAGGAGAAAAGGGAGAGGGATAAGGAGAAGAAGAAGGAGAAAGAAAAGGAGAAGAAGAAGGAAAAAGAGAAGGGGAAGGAGAAGAAGAAGAAGGAGGAGGAGGAGAAGGAGGAGGAGAGAGAGAGAGAACAAGAGAATAAAGAAAAGAAGAAAAAGGAGAAGGAGAAGAAGGAGAAGTAGAAGGAGAAGAAGCAGAAAGAAAAGCAGAAGAAGAGGGAGAAGGAGGAGAAGAAGGAGAAGGAAAAGAAGAAGTAGGAGAGGGAGAAGAAGGAGAAGGAAAAAGAGGAGAGGAGGGAGATGGAAAAGGAAAAGGAGAAGAGGGAGAGGGATAAGGAGAAGCAGGAGAAAGAGGAGAAGAAGGAGAAGGGAAAAGAGAAGGAGAACAGGGAGAGGATAAGGAGAAGAAGAAGGAGAGGGAGAAGAAGTAGAAGGAAAAGAGAAACAGAAGAAGAAGGAAACAGAGAAGGGGAAGGAGAAGAAGGAGGAGGAGGAGGAGGAGAAGGAGAAGGAGGAGAAGAAGAAAGAGTGGGGGGGGGGAGGAGGAGCAGGAGAAGAAGGAGGAGAAGAAGGAGGAGGATTTCCTAAAACTTTTCTCAGTAACAATTTACAGAAAAAAAATATACAGGACATGGGTTACATTCCTAATAGGTTGGCATACTGTTTGGAATAGCGGCACAAAAAATTTATTTCCTAACGCCTTTGAAAAAAAATTTTTTTCCTGGGCATAGTGCTGACCTTTTGACATCACTAAATAGTAACCATTAAAGTGTGTAAACTTTGAATCAAAATACACTGCTCAAGAAAATTAAAGGAACACCTTGAGAACACATCAGATCTCAATGGGGAAAAACATCATGCTGGATATCTATACTGATACGGAGTGGGTAATGTGATAGGAACATAAGGATGCCCTATCGTTTGATTTTCGGGGTGTCTTTGAATTCAGTCCTCTGTAGGTTGATAATTTTCATTTCCATCAAAGTGAAAAAATGATGCAGCAGGCTATTCCATTTTACTGAAATTTCATTGCAGCAACTTAAAATGGTACTCAGTAGTTTGTATGGCCCCCATGTACTTGTTTGCATGCCTGACAATGTAGGAGCATGCTCCTAATGAGATGACGGATGGTGTCCTGAGGTATTTCCTCCCATATCTGGACCAGATCTGAGCTCCTGGATAGTCTGAGGTGCAATATGGCAGTGTCGGATGGACTACAGCATGATATCCCAGAGGTGTTCTATTGGATTTAGGTCAGGCGAGCGTGGGGGTCATTCGATGGTATCAATTCCTTCATCCTCCAGGAATTGCCTGCATACTCTCGCCGCATGAGGCTGGGCATTGTCATTCACCAGAAGGAACCCAGGACCCACTGCACTAGCGTAGGGTCTGACAATGGGTCCAAGGATTTCATCCCGATACTTAATGGCAGTCAGGGTGCCATTGTCTAGCCTGTAGAGGTCTGTGCGTCCCTCCATGGATATGCCTCCCCAGACCATCACTGACCCACCACCAAAATGGCTATGTTGAACAATGTTACAGGCAGCATAATGTTTTCCATGGCTTCTCCAGACACTTTCACATCTTTCACACGTGCTCAGGGTGAACCTGCTCTCATCTGTAAAAAGCACAGGGCACCAGTGGCGGACCTGCCAATTCTGGTGTTCAATGGCAAATGCCAATCGAGCTCTATGGTGCTGGGCAGTGAGCACAGGGCCCACTAGAGGATGTTGGGCCCTCTAGCCACCCTCATGAAGTCTGTTTCTGATTGTTTGGTCAGAAATAATTCACACCAGTGGCCTGCTGGAGGTCATTTTGTAGAGCTCTTCTAGTGCTCATCCTGTTCCTCCTTGCACAAAGGAACAGATACCGATTCTGCTGATGGGTTAAGGACCGTCTATGGCCCTATCCAGCTCTCCTCTGCTATTGAGACTGTGCTGGGAGACACAACAAACATTCTGGCAATGGCACGTATTGATGTGCCATCCTGGTGGATTTGGACTGACTGTGCAACCTCTGTAGGGTCCAGGTATCGCCTCATGGTATCAGTAGTGACACTGACCCCAGCCAAATGCAAAACTAGTGAAAAACAGTTAGAAAAGATGAGTAGGGAAAAATTGTCAGTGGCCTCCACCTGCAAAACCATTCTTGTTTTGGGGGTCATCTCATTGTTGCCCATCTAGTGCACCTGTTGTTAATCTCATTAAACTGAAATTGATTAACAACCCTCTCTGCTACTTAACTGACCAGATCAATATCCCAGGAGTTTAATTGACTTGATGCTATGCTCTGATTAAAAAGTGTTCCTTTAATTTTTTGGAGCAGTGTATATTTGTGTGTTACAGCATGTCTTTGTCCATGTAGATTGCCCATTATTTTTCAATTCAGTGCTATTGACCTACAAATCTTTTCTGAAATATTATTAGTTACCTTTTATTATCTTGTAGCAGGGTGACAATGCTCAGTCATCGCCTTGCAATGCAGCAGTGTCATTGCCACCCTACCCTGTGCACTGTACTAGTGGGAGTACAGAGGATATTCATGACATATATTGCAAACATTTTCTGTTCTCAAGTATGGCACCAATACTATGGAGGAACTCCCTCAAAGGCTCAGGCATATCTAGAATATGAACTCGATCTCTGTCCATTAAGTTCCACTTGGCTTTGCTGCTTTCCTCAGACCGGGGAATACATAGGCAATACATGTGAAAGAACAAACAAACAAGAGAGGGTGCACCAGCCTTGTGACTTAACCAGGACACCTTTTATTTTCAAAGATAAAAATAGATAATGTACTAACAAATGGTGGAGAACAAATCTCCAGAATAACAGCCAGAACTAATATGCACACCTCCAGATGGTCTAGGAAAATGTCACACAATCCTACAGACACTGGCGCACTTCAAGGGTGCCCCTCTTCATCAGAGCAAAAAAACCCCCCCAAAAACAAAGGATATTATGCAATTGTAGAATCTGGGCTGTGGGAACTATATATCTAAAAAAAAAAAAGATAAATCTACAGTCTTTCAAAAATGTAGAAGCCTTTACCCCTAATTACCCGCCCAACTGTTTTAGAGGCTGTACGGACCCAGGAACACATTACCATATGTGGTGGGACTGCCCAGTAGCCCGAATCTTTTGGGACGAAATTTTCACCATGATATCTACATTTAGCACTATCACTCTACGACCCGACCCAACAACAGCCCTACTCAATCAATGCCCCCCTGGCATCTCCAATTCGCAATTCAAGCTCCTTATGCAAGTTACGATGGCAGCTAAGCAGGTTATAGCGAAATCCTGGAAATCCCCCACCCTAAGTATCGCAGCCGTCAAAACCAGAATAACACAAGCCATGATACATACATGATACAAGGTGGAAGCCACAATTCTTGACATGATCCCTAAATTCTTGCGCATATGGAGCCCCTGGGTAGAGCGCTTCCTCCCGCCTAACTTTGACGAATCACTCCTTCTCCCTTGAGTTCTGTACTGTGCGCCAAGGATATTGTCAATAGCCCTTCATACGTAGCATGTAGGGGCTGTTGTAAACTTGATGAATGTTCATGGAGTCATGGTTGTTGTTCCTCTTCCCCTTCCCCCCCTTCCACCCCTGTCTGACCCCCTCCAAACTTCCCCCTATTTCTTTAATGCACTTGGGAGACATTGCTCTGATTGGCTGGTACCATAATGTGATTTGTTGTCAACTTTTATCTACCTGTTTCTGTTAGAAATGTATAGGCATTAATACCTTGACCCTCATTCATTTTTTTATGTCCTACTGCCACTTCAATGTCCAGTATACATTGGCAATGTCTCCTTGTTTGTGTCATTCTTGTTTATTGTTAATAAAATTGTTTGAACAATAAAAATGTAGAAGCCTATTATTCTACTCCTTAATTATTTAGACAAAAATGTTATGTTAGATAACCACTATCTAATGACAGTGATCATCAGCTTGGAATTATCCATAATTCAACCTCAGTGAGAAAGAGTTCATTCAATTCGTGGCAAATCATGGCAAATCAGGTCTGCAGCATAAAGAAAACCAAACACCGTTCAGAAAGGAAGTATTACATTTCTTTAGTTCACTCTGGAACTTACTACATTCAAATACTTTTTGTTTTCATATGTGCCTAATTAATCCCACATAACACGTCCAAGAATTCCAATCACACATTTGCTTCAACTAAAATATTTGGCAGTGTTCATATATATACACATCAAACAGGAAGATACAAATACAGTTTGGTTTCTGTGTATACAATGTTAGGTTTTTCAAGATGACAAGAAGTTGTATTTTATTTTATGTATCTATGTATATTAAAAGATATGCCCTCCCAAAATTTCATGTTTAATTTTGAATTGGTTTCATTCACTACCCCCAGAATTCCAAAAAAATGTAGAGTTTTGTCCCCTCTGCTGCAGGACACATTGAGCATGACTTGCTACATGAAGAGTACAGCAGTGGCCAGGTGATATCATTGCTTTACTAAGTATAACAAGGTTTTTAATAATACAGCAATTGGATTTAGACCACCATGTAATGTTTGCATAGGTGTGTGGGGTCACTCAGATGCAGATTTTCTAGTTGCTGGAACCCTGAGAGATGTAAGAAACCAAAGGGTTATTCGACCCACCAGAATCCAACAAGAACTTGAAAGCGAGTTTTGTGAGGGCAAACACTTTGCTATGTTGTAATCTGAATATCAGCGATGAAAGACTTGACATTTGCTTCATTGCAATTTGCCAAGTAAAGCCTTGCAATATGTTTTGAGGGACCTGAAATTGTAAGACCAATATGATGGATTAGTAAATGAGTGGCAATCAGTGGTTTGGGCACCAATTACATTCTACATTACGCTTGTCCAAATATTCCATGGCCAGAGGTTGAAGAGTAGAGAAAATGGAATGTACAGTAGTCTGTTTCAGCAGGTGACAATGAAATGCTGACCACCAACCTAAAATGAATAGGGACACTGTGAAGTTAATAGAAGAGGTTTTTCTTGAATTGGTAAGAGGACCAAGTTACTCCTTTGCCAAATCAATTTAGAGTAGGGCAACAGTTACTTTTAATTGTAAATTATACTAAAATAATATTTAATTTAAAGCTAGTGTGCAATTAATTTGATAAGCCAACAGAACCTAATTCTGGCAATATTTGTTTCTTCAGAGTATAAACATTTCTGAGGAATTTTCACTTTCAGCTGGTCAGACTGCCACCTCTTTTCTTGGAGAATAATATGAAATGTACTTTGAAATGGACAGAAAAGTGAGAATTCTTGGAATGCATGTTTGATAAATTAACATCACTAATATTTCAACCAGTAGTTGAAGCACCGCAATACATTACATGAAGCCTTTGAAATGAAATGAGTGTCAGCAAAATGTTATTTGTACCTCTTGATCAATATGCTTAAAGGATATGTATGATATGAACTCTCTTAATCATAAAGCATTACTGCCCTTCCTTCCCATTTGAATATTACTACAAAGCATAACCCTGCATTTGTTTGGTTTGTAACTAGACATGATCCTGATATTTAAATGATCTTAGATTCAGAATAAATTTCATCAACTCGTATGTTCCGAGCCAAATCCAAATTTCAGTGTTATTTTTGGCAGTTTGGATTCACCAATGGTTTCTGGGAGAAAGAGACCAATGGCTGCTCTAAAGGCTGATTTTGCCTTATACCTGATTCTACTGTTCTCTGAGCACCATTTGTTTGACTGCCAGTGCCACCAAGTTCCACCCTTCTATCATAATATCTCATGTGGATTTTGTTAACAGAAGTGGCTCAGGTAATGTTTTTGGCTCTATCATGTCAACAGGCTGGTCTGCCAGGAGCTTCCCAAACCATTCTGCACTATTTACTGCCCTGTAATATACACTTTTTTTCAGCTTAGTTCGGATTTGTCTTAACTTTGTTAGGACTTCCAATTCAGAAATTTTAACTTTGGGAGGTTCATACATTTTCGCAAACAGTCTGAGCAAGTAAAATTTGATCAGTTGTCATTCAGCTGTATAAGATTTATTGTCATCAACTGCACATGCAGGGTTAGTTGATAAAGATCAATACCTTGACAACTTGATACAAATTTGATTCCACTTATATACCTATTTTGATCTAACAAGTTCATGAAAATTACCTCATTGTCTTATGACTTGATTTTCACATCTATAAAAATAGAAATTGCAAGCATTACATGTTTCTAGGTCAACAGGATTTAAGTCATTGGGTCAAGACCTCCTGTTAATTTCACACGTTTTGCAGGAAGATCACAAGAATGAGTAACCAAACACAGGTTTATTTCCCTTAACATTTGGATAAAATCGAAAGACTTTGGTGAAAAGTCATTATCTTGGCAAAATGCATTGGATGGTGAAATTAGGAATTTGTTTTTGTGTTTTTAAGGGTTGATCTCTAAAGGTCAGTATGTTGACAACTTGATACAGTTTTGATTCCACTTATATACTTATTTTGACCTAACATAGTTCAATAAAATGACCCCATTGTCTTATGATGTGATTATCACATCTATAACAATAGAAATTTCAAGTATTAAATGTTTCTAGGTCAATAGGGATAAAGTCATTGGGTCAAGACCTCCTATTAATTGGTGAAAAGTCACTATTTTGGCAAAATGCACTCGCTGGTGAAATGTTTTTTAGGTTACATGGGACTTTAAATGGCTCTGGGGGGGTTACAAATACCCTGAACTTATTCATGTGCCATACCTCTCCCCCCCCTTTAGGTAAGATAAAAAAAGATAGTTTAACCACTTACATGGGCTGGATGGGAGAACTGCCAAAGCGGGTGGACATTTCTAAATGTCCCCCCCGCATCCATTGCCTGTGCACGCTCCCTGGGAGCGAGCAGCACCGTAATTGGTGTGCGCTGTGTCCTCCAGACACAGCGGAACACAGGTCACTGTACTAGACCTCTGTGCGAGGTCCCGAATCATGTGACCACTGATGGCTAACCAGTGATCACATGAATAGTAGAAAACAAAATGTCACTTCCTGACATCATTGCTTACTACTTGTGAAATCTGTGAATGTTCACAGAGGTCACATGGTACAAGGCTCTTCACAACAGCCTTGTACCATGTGACACGTTGTGACCAATCACAACTCTCACAGTATTTCTCAATGGCTGCAGGAATGCTCCCAGAGAGAAGGAGAAATTATTGCTTTTATAGCCTTTATGGGTGTAACAGCAATCAGTGTAAAAAAAGAAAAAAAAAAACTTCATCACCCCCCATAAGTATACAGTGTCACTATGGTGACACTGTACTGCTAGGGTGACAGTATGTTGAAAAAAAAACCCATAAATAATAATATAACAAAATGAAATTAAAAAATGTACAAAACATTTTTTTAAAAATTATATTTTATGGTTATAAACTAATTTTTTTTTTTTTTTACAAAAAAGATAGATGAATACATTTTGGCCAAGATTTATGAAGAACGATTATATATTTGCAAAATTTTATAAAAAAACTTTTTTTTTTTAATATTTATTCCCAGTGGTGAATAAATACCACCAAAATAAAGTTTTATTTGTCTCAACAAAAATGCTAAATATATTAATATGGCTACAGTGTTGCATGACCGCACAATTGTCATTCAAAGTGTGATAGCACTGAAAGCTGAAAATTGACCTGGACTAGAAAGGGGTGAAAGTGTCCGGACTTGAAGTGGTTAATAAAAAGAAAATTTTAAAATGATAGTATACAAATATCTAAATACAAAAGAATGAAAAAGTACAAACACAAAAACAACCAAATTAATTATTACCCTAATTAATAAATTACCCCAAAAACTAAAGAAAACATGCCCACTACATTAATACTTTACTTTGTTCAAAGCAAATTTTGTATGTGAAGCTCCGTGAGCTAAATTGAGAGTTTCCACTTTGGAGAAATTTTGTTGACCAAAAACAATTTCACCATAATCATACTTACTTCTACTTACAATCATTTCAAATTCTGTGAGAAAGCTAAACCTGTATTTAAATGTATCGCTGAATCTTTTCTAAGAGCTCATTTGTGTTGTAGATGCAATAAATCTGCAATTAGGAGTAATCCATCAGAGTTGGCTTATGTATGGCCCTTGAGTGCACAACATGAAAACCTTTGTACTAGGCCTTCCATGTTGGAAAAAAAAAACTTTATTGAAAGTAAAACAGCTTCACAACATTTCATTTGACCAGCAAATGAAGATGTCAAATGGCACACAAATAACCTTCTTTGAAGGAGAATACTGTTCCCACACACTCTCACTGAAGAGCTTTAATTAAGGGGAGGAAATGCAAGTCATTAAAGACTTTTCAGGAGTGCAGGGTAGAGATGAAAAGGAATACACTTGTACAGGATTTGCAGGTGGACATTTCCTCCCAAAGCCTAAATACGAGCTGTATTGCCTCCCCCCCCCCCCCCCACTCTTCCTTTCCAAATCTACTGAGTGTTCTCAGAAATAGCTCATAATTCCAAGTTTACAATTATCTTTAGTACTTTCGCCATCTGTTTCATCAAAGCAGTCTGAGACAGTGATCATAGAGACGGTTATTTATGGTTCTGCAGTGCAAATAGCTTTTCTGAACTTTAGTAGAAATCATCTAATGTGATTTGTTTACAGATTTTCCAAGATTTTCTGTTGAAGGGATTTTCAAACTATTTCACAAAACATGGCTCCAAGAGAGACTGATTCGTTGCCTAGTGCTGCATTAAGAGAGGGTTCCTAAAGTGCCATAAACTCCAGTCTGATGTGTCTACAGCCCATACTGAATATTAAGCTTTGAACATGCCAGTAGTGTACCAAGGAAGGGGAAAGTGGGAAAGATCTGCCATGGGGCAGACAATGGGGCAGACATATGAGTATGGTGGCAGAGCGACAGTCCTGCACTGGATCACATATCTAATACATGATTTGGCTCTTCTGGATAGGGGGCGCTTGCCTGCTGCCCTGGCTGTGCTGTGATTAGTCACAAGCCGATCAGCGGATCCCGTGCCAATGATTGCAGGGACCCATTGATCGGCAATGAGGAAGACAGGACAGAGCTCTGTGATTGTAAACGACACAGAGCTCTGTCCTGACAGCAGGGATGAGCCGGTTTTTGTTTCCCTGATAAGCAGGAGGATAAAAACTTCAACATCCCTTAGTAAAAACAACACATAGTAAATACACCAAGCACTATTAGGTACACAGTTAACCCTTTAATTGCTCCTAGATGTCTGGTCCCAGTAGATTACAGATAACTCATATGAAAGTGAGTAGTTTTTCGAACTTGAAGCTAAACTCCAGCCAAAACATTCTTTTTTAGCTTTGGATAGCATTGCCATCTGTGACCCTGTTAAGCTGATCCATCATAATCGTAATAATGAGTTCATTAAAAAAAATGTGCACATCATTTTATAATATATTACTTTAGTTGTTTTAATCAAAAAAAGGACCATCACTTAAAATGACTAAAACATCTTTAAAGTACATAATAAGCATTATTGCTCCTTTAAGAACCACCTATCATTCTATGGCACAATAATGGGATTAGAGTAACAGAATAATTATTACCAGATAAAACATCTTCCTATTAGTCATTTTCCATTATTATTATTACAGTCTGTTAAATTGTCAGCATATGTTAAAGGGAAATCAAATTGTTTTTCAAGGTAATGTCAAAGGAATGATTCAAACGATAAAACGAAAATTCTATTCTGCTGTATTGAATTTATTAATCTCTTTCTAATTTAACATATATATGTTTCCTGAGCTTATCACAGGGAAAGTGGAATATATTTCATTGTACTCTAAAGTAGATATAATTGAATTACCTTAAACAAGGTTTTTCTTTCTTTTTTTTTTCTTCTTTTTGGCTTATAGGAAAGTGATACAACACAGCCTGCATTTCAGGAAATGATTCCACTGGGAATTATTTCTTCCAGAGAACAATGCGGCAAGAATATGTCATGAATTCCATGATTTCATCCACGCGATTCACCTGTGCTTTTATTGTCAAAGATAACCTCTACCCTTAGTCAGGGGAAATAGGCTTCCATGTACATGACTAAGTCAGTGTCCATTCAGATAAATCATTGCAAGAAAAAAAAAATTCTATTGCTATCAGTATTTGACATGTCATAATAGGCAACAAGGATTTAAACTGACAGCAAACCTTCATAATATCGGGCTATGTGCTATGAGTATATTTTTGCTTATTATTCAGTCTAGAAATTCTTGGGCTGCAGGTCAGATACAAGTAAACAGCTAATGCGTCAGCTTTAGTGTAAGAGAAAAATTCAGACTTGGAATAAATTGCACTCTGTGTAATGGTTAGTTTATTGTCCATTACACAGCGAGGCAGATGGTAATAAACGGGTGTCATTTGGTGCTACGGGCCTAAAATTTTAGATCTCATTTACTAAAGGAAATGGACGAGTGTGGGGATAAACCACTAAGGTATGCTTGCACTAAGGGCTCACATGAGCACACAAATGCACAGATGCCCAACATACGCCCTGATCTTATCTAACAAATTGTACTGATGCTCAATATATACTATTATTATTATACAGGATTTATACAGCGCCAACAGTTTGCTCAGCGCTTTACAATATACAGGGAGACAATACAGAAATGATACAGTCCAATACAAGAGGGTTAGGAGGGCCCTGATCCTTGGAGCTTACAAACTAAGAGAGAGGGGCTGGTGGTATAAAAGGTAATAACTATGGGGGATCAACTGATAGGAGGAATAGAAGATTCTGTTATTAGCTGAAGGCAGGATAGCCTTCCCTGAAGAGATGGGTTTTCAGAGATTGCCTAAAAGCGGGCAGATTAGACGATAGTTGGATAGATTGGGGAAGAGAGTTCCAAAGGATGGGGGAAGCTCTGGAGAAGTCCTGGAGATGAGCATGAGAGGAAGAGACAAGGGAGCTAGAGAGCAGGAGTTCGTGGGAGGAGTGGAGAGGACAGTTTGGGTGATATTTGGAGACAAGATTGGTGATGTAATTTGGGGCAGAGTTATAAATGGCTTTATATGTTATTGCTAATGTTTTGAATGGGAAGCCAGTAGTGGGATTGGCAGAGAGGGGTGGCAGATATGGAACAGTTAGTAAGGTGGATGAGTCTGGCAGTGGCATTCATGATAGACTGAAGAGGGGATAGCCTGCGATTAGGTAGGCCAATGAGGAGGGAGTTACAATAGTCAAGGCGAGACATAACAAAGGAGTGAATAAGTTGCTTAGTGGTTTCCGAAAGTTAAGAACGGGCGTATATTGGAGATGTTGCGGAGGTGAAGTCTACAAGATTTGAACAGTGATTGGATTTGGGGCTGAAAGGACAGATGGGAGTCTAGGATTACACCTAGTACTATGAAATGAGGGGAGGGACTGATGGTTGTATTATTGATCTTGATGGAGAAGTCAGGGGAGGGGGCACGGGCTGTAGGGAATATTATGAGCTCAGTTTTACAAAGATTTAGTTTGAGTAAGTGGAGTGACATCTATGCTGATATGTCACTTAGTAGGTTAGTAATGCGAGAGGAGACTGAAGGGTCGAGGTGAGGAGTAGAAAGATAGATTTGTGTGTCATCAGCATAGAGATGGTACTTAAAGCCATGGGAGTTTATCAAGTGACCAAGGGAGGAGGTATAGATGGAGAAGAGAAGGGGTCCAAGGACAGAACCTTGAGGGACCCCTACAGAAAGTGGAAGTGGAGAGGAGGAGACCGAGTTATAGGTAACTCTGAAGGAGCGCTGCGATAGGTAGGAGGAGAACCAGGAGAGATTAGAGTCTTGTAGGCCAAGAAAGTGGAGTTTTTTGAGGAGGAGGAGGAGATGGTCAACAGTTTGAAAAGCCACAGAGAGGTCAAGTAGTAAGAGTGTGGAGTAGTGTCCATTAGTTTTAGCAGTTAGTAAATCATTAGTGAGTTTTAGTAGGGCAGTTTCAGTGGAGTAGAGTGAGCAAAAGCCAGACTGCAAATGGTCAAGAAAGTTGTTGTCAGTGAGGCTGGAGCTCAGGCGATTGTAGACTAAGCGTTCTAAGAGTTTAGAGGTAAACGGGCGCAGGGAGATGGGTCTTAAGTTGTTAAGGTTGATGGGGTCCAGCGAGGGCTTTTTAAGTATGGGAGTGATGTGCTCATGCTTTAGAAGGGAGGGGAAGGTGCCATTAGAAAGGGAGAGATTTAAGATGTAAGTGAGGGAGCATAGGACAGAAGAAGTGGGTGACCATAGTAGTTGAGAGGGGACAGGATCCAGGGGGCACGTGGTAAGACAGGCTTCGTAGAAAACTTTAGTGACCTCTTCAGTAGTAGCAAGGTCAAAAGATTATAGTGCTGAGTGAGGTTTAGTATAAGGTATGCTAAGTTGGATAGATGTCTGTATAGTGGATATGTCCCTACGAATTGCATTAATCTTGTTTTTGAAATGATTTCCAATCTCGTAAGCAGTGAGTGAGTTACTGGGTGGAGGTGGAGAAAGTAGAGAGTTAAAAGTAGAGACATCACCCATAGGCTTACTATGGGGCATCTGTTGTTGGCTGTCCCTCCACTACACAAGCTGGTGCTGGGACTCAACCATATGGCCAGCTTGGAGCACCCTCAGAATAGGTAAGTATAGGTATCTTTCCTTTCACAGGGTTGTTAAAATTGGGGTGGGAACAAGTTTAGGTATAGTTATTATTTGACTGGAATACTACTTTAAATCTATTAATTGTACAACTTACTTATAGCCCTGACAAAGAGGACATTTTTGTAACCTCAAATGGTGTGGGAATCTCTATAATAATGTTTCCATTAAGTATTAAAAGAAACTCTGGACTGTTAAAGCGGTAGTAAACCACATCTAAAAGAAAAAACATCCCCTGCAAGGTAAAGATATAATGTGCTAGTATGCATTGCATACTAGCATATTAAGCAAAACTTACCCTAAAACAGAGCTCTCCAGCAGCACGCTGTCACCGCTGTAGAAGCTTCCATCTTCACCTGGTCTTCCTTCCGGGTTCACGAGCTGGCTGAGCGCGATGATGCCACTCCCGTGCATGCGCACAGGAGTCTCGGGACACGGTACATTGCTCTGGGTATGCCGTTCCTTCACAGCACATGCGCTCCTGTAAGAAAAACCCAAATATCTCCTAAATGATGCATGTTTAGGAGATATTCTTTTTAGCTACAGGTAAGCTTTTTTATAAGCTTACCTGTAGGTAAAAAGTAACAAAGTGGCTTTACTACCACTTTAAGCATTGTTGTGCTCTCTTCTCTTTTACTTGAAGACTTTACTCTTCAAGGACCCAATGTATGGCCATGGCTTATTAGAAAGCTGCCCATACATAGAAAGGACCCCTGTTCCCATTTGGATTATTACCAAGGACAAAGTCCATTGCCCCGCTGCCTTGTTTCCTCGTTTCGATAAAGCATGCTTAGGAATGTGTGTCAAAATTTTAAACAAAAAAAAATTGTGATCAGCTTACAATACATTGAAAGGAGTAAACCTAAAGCAAAGCAACAGGTCAAAAAAACCTTTATGCCATGGTATGCCATGATATTGAAACACAAAAGGCAGAATACATATGGATACTTATCACTGGAACCTCCTGTACAAGCAGCACTATATAAAATAATGGTTGCACTTAGGCTCTAGTTATGGTGAACACATCTGAACACATGCACAATGTGATATCTTTAGCACGGTGTACACTATAACACACAGTTGCCCCTATGACACCCGACATGTTTCCCTGTAATAGACATCTTCTGGAAATGGAAGCTTCAATTCCCAGAAGATGCCTAATACAGGAAAATGTGTCGGGTAGAGCTGGATCTGTGATGTCATCACGCACTGGCGCACCAGCAGGTCCCGTGGCCGTGCTATGTGGATGTTCATATCCCTTGTCATTTTCCAAATACTGTAAGTGCAATTGCCATTCATTAAAAGGTTTTAAATCATACTGTACTACTTCTCCTTTCTCTTTGTTTTAAATTATATTTGGTCTAAAGCATTTGCCTAAGGATACTGAGAACTGCTTGTGTGATTCCTGTGCAGAGACATCATTGCTGCATCTTTCTGGTGGGATCGCAGACCTGTTTAGAATCCTGATAGTGGGAGCCTCGGTTTCATTTCACTGGAAGATGTGCAGGGGCGGACTGACCATTTGGAAAATCGGGCACTGCCCGAGGGCCCGGGGTCAGTAGGGGGCCCCATGAGATGCCCCTGGTACCTTTTTCATAGGATTTTTGAGTTTGGGCAAGGACACAGGGGTCCCATGATCCCCTATTGCCCAGGGGCCCCATGAGTTGTCAGTCTGTGTGATCTCTTTTATTTCAGATCATTCGCATCCAGTAAGTGGCTTGGCTGTGGGAAAGCACTCTTGAACACTGGAGCATGATTTTGTTCTTATTCATCACTGAGCACTATAATGCCACCATAATGGACTTTTTTACTTGTTTATGGACATTTATTTCTAAGAATTTTTGCACATTTATAAAAGAGCACATACTGTACTATATGCTTATGTGACACATAGTTTTTTAATTTTCAGTAAGAAATTGTTTGGTATGAATTAAGTTCTTAAAAGGACAAAAAAAAAAGTAACAGTTTTAAATCAGAGTATAGCATCAAGTCAATGAAACTCCTGGGATATTTATCTGGTCAGTTAAGTAGCAGAGGGGGTTGTTAATCAGTTTCAGCTGCTCTGGTGTTAATGAAACTAACGACAGGTGCACTGGATGCGCAACAATGAGATGACCCCCAAAACTAGAATGGTTTCACAGGTGGAGGACACTGACATTTTTTCCCTACTCATCTTTTCTGACTGTTTTTCACTAGTTTTGCATTTGGTTAGGGTCAGTGTCACTACTGGTAGCATGAGACGATACCTGACTCTACAGAGGTTGCACAGACAGTCCAAGTCCTCCAGGATGGCAAATCAATAAGTGCCATTGCCAGAATGTTTGCTGTGTCTCCCAGCACAGTCTCAAGAGCATGGAGGAGATTCCAGGAGACAGGCAGTTACTCTAGGAGAGCTGTACAGGGCCGTAGAAGGTCTCTAACCCATCCGCAGGACCGGTATCTGCTCCTTTGTGCAAGGAGGAAAAGGATGAGCACTGCCAGAGCCCTACAAAATGACCTCCAGCAGGCCACTGGTGTGAATGTCTCTGACCAAACAATCAGAAACAAACTTCATGAGGGTGGCTTGAGGGCCCGACATCCTCTAGTGGGTCCTGTGCTCTTTGCCCGGCACCATAGAGCTTGATTGGCATTTGTTTTTGAACACCAGAATTGGTAGGTCTACCATTGGCACCCTGTGCTTTTCACAGATGAGAGCAGGTTCACCCTGAGCACATGTGACAGACGTGAAAGGGTCTGGAGAAGTTGTGGAGAACGTTATGCTGCCTGTTATATCATTTAGCATGACCGTTTTGGTGGTGGGTCAGTGATGGTCTGGGGAGGCATATCCATGGAGGGAAGAACAGACCTCTACAGGCTAAACAATGGCATCCTGACTTAGGTATTGGGATGAAATCCTTGGACCCATTGTCAGACCCTACGCTAGTGCAGTGGGTCCTGGGTTGCTCCTGGTGCACGACAATGCCCAGCATCATGTGGCGAGAGTATACAAGCAGTTCCTGGATGATGAAGGAATTGATTTCATTGAATGACCCCAAGGTCACCTGACCTAAATCCAATATAACAGCTCTGGGATATTATATTTTGGTCTATCCGACGCCACTAGGTTGCACCTCAGACTGTCCAGGAGCTCAGTAATGTCCTGGTCCAGATCTGGGAGGAAATACTCCAGGACGCCATCCGTCGTCTCATTAGGAGCATGCCCCGACGTTGTCAGGCATGCATGCAAGCATGTGGGGGTCATACAAACTACTGAGTACCATGTCCCATGTACACTAGCCTTTTTTTATAAAAGAAGACTAGCTCTTAAGCACTCTAACCATCAGAATCCATTTTGCATTGGTCAGACTTTAAAATGATCTCCCCAGTGACTGGCTTTAGGGGAAAGGAAAGAGCACCAATAATGGATGGAATGCCATAGGCTTACTATGAAGCATCTGTTGTTGGCCGTCCCTCCTCTCTCCTGAAACATCCGCTGGGAGCCAATCATATGACAGGACTGGAGGGCCCAGAGAATAGGTAAGTATAAGCGTCTTCCTTCTACAGGGTAGTTAGTTAGGAGTTAAAAGGGGATGGGAGAAGATTTAGGCTTAGCTATTTCTAGCCTGGACTTCCACTTTAATTCTGATTCGTTTCTGTTAAGAATTGGCTCTCTTTTCCCAAAATTAAGTCAACATTGATAAAATATTTTCCAACAACCTTCCAAGACTATTGAATATTTTACAACACTTTCTATATCACTGAAATAACCTACAGTCAAATGCCACAAAAAAAATGCTTACAATATGGACAATTTCAGATAAAAATCAAACAGAACTCAAATAAAGCCTAACAGTGCAATGAGCAAATTACAGTAAGCACAGCAACCAATAAGAATCCATCTTGTACTGTTCTGGCTTCTGTAGAGGTAATTTTTATTGTCTTTTATAGAAAGAGGACTGTGTACTTAGCACTTTGCTAACGTTATCATTTATTATATGAGTCTGCAAGGTTTTCAGTAGGCACAGCCGTATTTGGAAGATTGGATGTGTGTATTTCACTGTCATTTGAAATTCCATAATACTTTTTAGGTGGCTATTTGGACTCCTATTTCTGGTTTCTTAAATAAAGCCTAAAACAGCTTTCAACAATATGAAATCTTGTTGAACTTGATTGGATTATGGGTGTCAGTAGAGTTTCACCTCATTTGCTAAGTACTGGGGCAAATTCCCTTGCAAAGTGAACAGCCTATATACCTTTAGTAAATCAACCCTATAATGTAGGGTCAATACTTTTTACCTCCACAATTCAAAGCCATGGATGGCTGTGAGATTTTGTGAACCTGATTTTGCCACTAGGTTTTTTTTTTTACTAAAATTTTCCCTAAAATGATTTATCTTTGTACAACATCATAAGTGATCAATAATTATGATTATGCATGCTGTGATACAAAAAAGTAATAATCGCGATCATTGATTACTCAGAATGGTATAAAAAGATAAATTAATTCTAGAACAATTTAATAGAATAAACTCTCCAGCGCTCCAGGGATCAAATGCCACAGGAAAGCCAAGGGAACCAGGACCAAATTCGCCTATGGATTTCCTTTCGGAGATGCTGCCCTCCTCAGATAGGGAAATCAACTACTGACAAAAGAGCAGACAGGAGGCGCACACCCTTAGTGTATTATCCAAGGTTTCATATAGTATAAAAAGGGATGAAAAATACTCACAAACATGGCATAAATGTACAGCTTAGTAGAACGGTGGAGATGGCCATAACAATGGCGGGGTGTCCAACTGTCAGTGTGGTCGGCTAGCTGACGTGTTTCGGGGAGTCCCTTTCCTCAGAACTGATTACTGACCTGGTAGTAGGTCAAGCTATAACTAGCTATGGCTGAGGCCATGGAGAGTTTAGCCCCTCCCCTTGAGCTCCTTAAATGGGAAGGGGGAGGGGATAACGCAAGAATCAAAGATACACATAAATAGCAATGGAATTGCTGATGTGAGCAAAATAAAATGAAAGTGCACAAGTTTCTGTCATTGTTGCAACCAATAGGATGAACACACCACAACTGGAATAAAATAAAAATTAGAACATTATATTGTCTAATTCCATATTGGAAATCATATATGCAAATGTATAAAATATATACAGACTGCTTTTAAAATCAAAACAAGCAAATAAAGACGTATAAAAATTTTTATCCCCCTGAGAAAGTTATAAGAAATCCTTTTCAATCAAACAAGGATGAGAAAGTAAAAAGATGTTTTGAATAACTGTTAGAGGAAAAATGAATGAAGTTTGTTTGAATAATGTAAGAAGCAACCTATTGGTTGCAACAATGACAGAAACTTTTGTTTTATTTTGCTCACATCAGCAATTCCATTGTTATTTATGAGCATCTTTGATTCTTGTGTTCTCCCCTCCCCCCCTCCCCTTTAATGAGCTCAAGGGGAGGAGCTAAGCTCTCCATGGCCTCAGCCATAGCTCTTGACCTACTACCAGGTCGGTCATCAGCTCTGAGGAAAGGGACTCGTCCCCGAAACGCGTCAACTAGCCGACCACACTGACAGTCGGACACCCCGCCATTGTTATGGCCATCTCCACCATTATACTATAATAAACCTTGGATAATGCACTACGCCTCCTGTTTGCTCTTTTTGTCTAGGACAATTTAAGTAAACATTTTTCTAATGTTACTGTACATCCCTAATTTAACATCAAAATTAGGGTCAACAAAATCTCACACCCATCCCTGGTATTGAACTGTGGGGATAAAAAGTAATAAACCTATACTACAGGATTGATTTACTAGAGGTAAATAGGCTGTCCATTTTGCAAGGGAAGTTGTCTTTTGCAAGGGAATTTCCCCAGAGTTTAGTGAATGAGGTGAAGCTCTACTGACTTCCGTCCTCCAGTTATGTGCAAACAAAACATTAATTTTCCTTTAAGATTGGGTATTCTGTGCAAAGTGAAATTTCACCATATCTCTTGCAAAGTACAACTTATCTTGCAAAGTGAACAGCCTATTTGCCTTTAGTTAATCAATCACTATATCAATATTGCAAGTGACATGGAACCAGGGGCGGACTGACCATTTGGAAACTCGGGCACTGCCCGAGGGCCCGGGGTCAGTAGGTGGCCCGATGAGATGCCCTGGTACCTTTTTAATAGGACTTTTTTGAGTTTGGGCAAGGACACAGGGGCCCCATGATCCCCTATTGCCTGGGGGCCCCATGAGTTGTCAGTCCGCCCCTGCATGGAACAACAGATCTGATAAATATCTCCACGAAAAACACTTAAGAGTTGCTCTAGGATAAATGGTCCCTTGAAGATCAAAACTGGATACTCTGCCCAGGGGCGGACTGACCATTTGGAAACTCGGGCACTGCCTGAGGGCCCGGGGTCAGTAGGGGGCCCCATGAGATGCCCCTGGTACCTTTTTCATAGGACTTTTTTGAGTTTGGGCAAGGACACAGGGGCTCCATGATCCCCTATTGCCCGGGGGCCCCATGAGTTGTCAGTCCGCCGCTGCATGGAACAACAGATCTGATAAATATCTCCATGAAAAACATTTAAGGGTTGCTCTAGGATAAATGGTCCCTTGAAGATCAAAACTGGATACTCTGCCCAGGGGCGGACTGACCATTTTGAAACTCGGGCACTGCCCGAGGGCCCGGGGTCAGTAGGGGGCCCGATGAGATGCCCTGGTACCTTTTTCATAGGCTTTTTTGAGTTTGGGCAAGGACACAGGGGCCCCATGATCCGCTATTGCCTGGGGGCCCCATGGTTTGTCAGTCCGCCCCTGACTCTGCCCATAGCAACCAATCAGACGTCATGTTTTATTATCTGGAAAAACATGAAAGCTAATTGGTAAAAATGAATCAAAGATCCCCAGTTTTCCTGCTTTGTTTGTGTTTTGCAAATAGAAAATCTAACTCATTCTAAAACTAAACCTCATCAGTTCATGTTTCAGAAAAAAAAACAGCCCTTTGCTGGACAATAGATGTCAGCTGCAGGATTTACTCCACTTTGTTCCCTATTTTGAGAGAGCTTGTAATTTTGTACTGTTGGCTGGATGCCCACCGCTAATCTGAATCATTTCTGTTTTTATCTTATTAAATATTAAACCTCTCTTAAACATTGCTATTTTAGCTGTCTGTTGTGGATGGTTGTCTATTTGTGTAACATTTGATACTTAGAGATAAGGGAGACAATGTGGGTGTCCCTGGTAATATATGAGAGGAAGGGAGTGGTGGAATGACTATTTAAGTGAACATGACTGAACAGCTGAAAGCAAACAATGAGGTCATCTCTCCCTCTCCACCAACATGTAGAGCATGGTGTATTCACAGGTTATAGCTCACAGAAAAAACAGACAAACTTCATTATTGTATCAAATGTAATCACAGATACTTTGTAGTGCAACTGAAGTTCGAAGCAAAAGATCCTAGAAAACATGACTGAAATAAATGCGCTGACCGATCTGGAACTAGCGGCATCCTTAACCTCCACCAGTGGTGGAAACATATTTTGGCTGTTTTATGTATTGTATTTTCACATTGTTCCTTGGCTATAACTAGTGGTAGAAATGTTATATTTTGGCTGTTCTATGTATTGCTTTTGCACATCGCACCTTGACTATAACCAGTGGGGGAAAGGTCATATTTTGACTGTTCTATGTATTGCATTCACTCATTGTTTCTTGACTATAGCCAGTGGTGGAAAGGTCATATTTTGGCTGTTCTTTTTATTGCATTTGCTTATCATTTGTTGACTATAAGCAAAGGTGGAAATTTTCTATATTGGCTGATCTATATATTGCTTTTGCATATTGTTCCTTGACTATATCCAGTGGTGGAAATGTCATATTTTTGCTTTTCTATGCATTGTGTTTGCAAATTGTACCTTGACTATACCAGTGGTTGAGATGTCATATTTTGGCTGTTCTATGAATTGCATTTGTTCATCATTCCTTGAATATAACCAACTGTGGAAATGTAATATTTTGACATTTCTGTGTTGAATTTTTCTCATCGTTCCCTGACTATAACCAGTGGTGGAAATGTCATATCTTGGCTGTTCTATGTATTACATTTGCACATTGTTCCTCAACAATAATCAACAATGGAAATGTGGTATTTTGGCTGTTCTGTATTTTGCATTTGCATATTGTTCCTTGACTATAATCAGTGGTGGAAATTTCATATTTTGGCTGTTCTATGTTTTGAATTTTGCCAATTGTCCCTTGACTATAACCAATGGTGGAGATATAAAATTTTGATTGTTCTATGTGTTGCATTTGCTGATTGTCCCTTGACTATAACCCATAGTAGAAATGTCATATTATGGCTGTTATATGGATTGCATTTGCATGTTGTTCCTTGACTATACCCAATTGTGGGAATATCATATTTTCTGTGTATTGCATTTGCCAACTGTTACTTGACTTTAATAGTGGTGGAAATGTTATATTTTGGCTGTTCTATGGATTGTATTTGCATATTGTTCCATTGCTGTAAGCAATGGTGGAAATATCATATTTTGATTGCTCTATGTATTGTATTAGCAGATTGTATCTTGACTATAACTACTGGCTGCCAAGCAAGGTCAAACGAATTACTCCCATATTACATGAATCCCCATCCAGCTATTTTCAGCTAGATCATATCACAGTCTAATAAGCCACCTTCAGAGTGACATTCTCAAGGGATTAAAGGATCAAACTTGTTAGAAAACCTTGTCCAGTCATTATTTGTTTTGCATAAGATAAGTTGTTTTGGCTATCTAGTTCCAGACAGTTCTGATGTCAACCTTGAGCTTTAGTCATGTGCTTGTGCCTAGGCATTATCTCCCAAGGTCTACCTGAGAGGTGGAACCTTAGTCCAGGAAGTAAGTGTTGATACTGAGTGATGGCTAGAAAAGGTGGTGCCAGCCTTCCACATGAAATGAAAATGAGTTCTGTGATCTCGGTGTAATGCATTGCGTATAACACTTATAGGTAGACACTTAACATGAAAAATATGTCTGACCCTAAGTCTATTTTAAAATGTATATCCAATTAAAACTTTTTTGACAGCTTTCTGAAGTTTTGTTTGAGACAACTGTTTCATCAGACAGGAGGCAATAGTAAATCTTCAAAAGCAACACAAAAATAAAATGCTTTTTTTGTAGAATATGGGAAGGGTAGGGTAGGGTCTCCTGGTTCATTATAATTGCTGGTTATGTCCTTGTTCCTTTTTCCTTCAATTCCTGTCTGTTAAAACCAGTGTCTCCGGAACAGGAATTGAGGAAAAACGTCCCTAACCCCTTCCCCCAATCAAAAAAAGTTTTGCTGACCTTACACTTTAAGGTTGCACTTGGTGGGCATGTGTCTTTTTAAACTTTTAATATTATGTGCATCAAGAGACCATCATACTTTCCAACCATCCTAGGGCTGTTGGCAAAATTCCGGGGTTTCGCAGACATACCACAGGTCCTTGGGCCAGGTGCTAGAGCACTCATTTCAGTGCCTGGTGGGAGAAGCAGTTTCAAATAGACTGGACTCTCTGCTTTTGTAGTTGCACTCTGTGAGTGTAGTTGCCCCAGAGCTTAGAAAATGAGAAAAAGCTCTGCTGACTTCCATCATCAAATTATGTGCAAGCAGAAATGTTTTTTTTATTTTCCTTGCATGTGATTGGGTATTCTTAGTTTTACTTTGCAAAGTTCTGGAGCAACCACGCTTGCAAAATGCACAGTCTATTTGCCTTTAGTATATCTACTAGACCAGGGGTAGGCAACCTGCGGCTCTCTAGCTAATGTGGAACTACATTTCCCATGAGGCATTGCAAAGATTACAAAACTGACAATTACAGCTATGACTTGCAGAGGTATGATGGAAATTGTAGTCCTGCGGCTCTCAGGTTGCCTACCCCTGTACTAGACTATACACTATATTTCCAAAAGTATTAGAATGCCTGCCTTTACAATCACATGAACTTTAACCTCCCTGGCGGTATTCCCGAGTGTAGCTTGGGGTAAAATTTCAGTACCAAGAGCGGTAACCCCGAGCTACACTCGGGCTTACCATGCGGCGTTGCTCAGGGAGTCCCTGCAACGCTTACCTTGTCCTTCACTCCCGTAATGTGTCCCCTGCAGCGTCCCCGGCCATCTCCTCCGGCCGATGCTGGCATCCGGACTCCGTGTTCCTGTCCCTGTGACGTCGGGATGTACGGGCGCCGGAACCGGTGGCAAATTTTAAAAATTTTTAAAATGTAATTTTTTTGTAAACGAATATTACATAGTAAAACATTGTTGTTTCAAACCATTTCACATACATTTTGTCCCTACTGCTTTGTCCTGTGCCCTGCCTGCATTTTGACTGTTCTTTCTGCCTGAAAACTTAGAAAAGTCCATGGCGTCCAAAAAGTGTCCCTTTAGGTCAAAAGCGGTTTTAGACCAGCTAGAGAACAGCGATAGTAAATCAGAACCACTTGCAGAATTGAGTGATATGATTCGTGGGGAAATTCAGCATCAGACACTGAAAACGATTTTGCGACTTTGCTCAGAGATGTGTGAACTTGGCGCTATATTTCAAATTTCAGTGTTTTTGGTTTGATTATATTATTGAATTAAATTTATTATTATTATATTATTATTTTTTATGATTATTTATTAAATTATCATTTATGATTTCATGTTTCAGGTTTTATCATATCCGTAATGTTTACTAGACTCTTGTTCGGACAGATTTCAGTGAGTTATTGCTAAAAATTACAGCCTACAATAAAAAAAATACATATTTCCATGCAAAATAATGGTACTGCTTCCAGCACCAAAAATCTGAAAGAATCATACCGCCAGGGAGGTTAATGGCACCCCAGTCTTAGTCCATAGGGTTCAATACTGAGCTGGCCCACCATTTACAGCTATAACAGCTTCAACTCTTCTGGGAAGGCCGTCCACAAGGTTTAGGAGGGTGTCTATGGGAATGTTTGACCATTCTTCAAGAAGTGCATTTGTGAGGTCAGGCACTGATGTCAGACGAGAAGGCCTGGCTCGCAGTCTCCGCTCTAATTCATCCCAAAGGTGCCCTATCGGGTTGAGGTCAGGTAGAGGTCAGGAGTCAAGTTCCTCCACCCCAAACTCACTCATCCATGTCTTTATGGACCTTGCTTTGTGCACTGGTGTGCAGTCATGCTGGAACAGGAAGGTGCCATCCCCAAACTCTTCCCACAAAGTTGGGAGCATGAAATTGTCCAAAATGTCTTGGTATGCTGATGTCCTAAGAGTTCCCTTCACTGGAACTAAGGGGCCAAGCCCAACCCCTGAAAAACAACCCCACACCATAACCCCCACCACCACCACCAAACTTTACACTTGGCACAATGCAATCAGGCAAATGCCGTTCTTCTGGCAACCACCAAACCCAGACATGTCCATCAGATTGCCAGACAGAGAAGCATGATTTGTCACTCGAGAGAACACATCTCCACTGCTCTAGAGTCCAGTGGTGACATGTTTTACACCACTGTATCCGTCACTTTGTATTGCACTTGGTGATGAAAGGCTTGGATGCAGCTGCTCGGCCATAAAAACCCATCCCATGAAGCTCTCTACTCACTGTTGTTGTGCTAACCTGAAGGCCACATTTAGTTTGGAGATCTTTAGCTATTGACTCTGCAGACAGTTGGTGACTTCTGCGCACTGTGCGCGTCAGCATGTGCTGACCCCGCTCTGTCATTTTACGTGGCCTACCGCTTCCTGGCTGAGTTGCTGTTGTTCCCAGTGGCTTCCACTTTGTTATAACACCACTAACAGTTGACCGTGGAATATTTATTAGCAAGGAAAATTCACGGATGAACTTACTGCACAGGTGGCAACCTATCACGGTACCATACGTGAATTCACTGAGCTCCTGAGAGCGACCCATTCTTTCACAAATGTTTGTAGAAGCAGTCTGCATGCCCAGATGCTTGGATTTATACACCTGTGGCCATGAAGGTGATTGGGACACCCCTCCAAATCATTGGATTCGGGTGTTCCAATATTTTTGGCTATATATATATATATATATATATATATATATATATATATTATACTGTATAAATAGTTATATATACACACAGTCATTCTGCTGCAATGCACCAAGACAGATTTTCACTTCTCATATGACCACAAATTTAGGTAGGTACAATGAGCTTTTGAATATCTTTTACTAATGCAAGGGTTGGTTAGAGGGAAGTAACAGGTTAAGAGTTGTGGGATGGGCCCACATTACAGAGTTCAATTTTATTATACCTATCTATGGCCTATTTTCATAAAAATAGCCATTCAATGATCTCTACTTTGGCTGTGAATGTTCCCATTTATCCGGGCTATGGTATAGCTAGTATAGATACTCATCCAAGTAACTGCTTCAAGCACAACTCCAGTCAAAATAACAAGATAAAAAGAATCAATTGAATAATAAAAGTGAAAAAGCAGCTTTTGTTGCTAAATTCACTTTAAATCCAGAGATCTCCCCTATAGTTCTTCATTTCCTCCACAAGATGCTCCACAAGATCAGGCTGATGGTCAACATTATTCAACCCACTATTGGCTTAGACCCTCCCCAGCCTGTGATTACAGTAGACAGTGCCAGGTGAAGCAACACAATGATGAGCTAATCTCTTTGTTACTTCGCCTTTTGCTTCTACCAACATGCTCCTTGTAATCCTTTTTGCTGATTCTTCCCCCCACACTACAGCGCTGTAGTATAGGGAATGAAAAAGTCTGATAGCAGGTTAAATCCAGGCACTTACAATACTAACATTTAAAAATATGCTTTATGATGTACTAATGTGTGGCTATTATATCTGCGTGGAGTTCTAGATGATGGAGTATGTTCCTAAAATTGCAGATGAAGTCCTGTTGAATGTCACTAACAACTATTAGGTATCTCTACTTTGGCTTTAAACAAAGTGGGAACATTTTTGCTCTACCTGTGAAGCTTTTTGCTCTATTACTCCATTTACTTTTATAGCTCTATTATATGTCTAGAAAATATGCTTTATGTAACTAAGTTTGTCTAATTAAAAATGATACCTCCTAAGACTTTTGGCAGGTTTGTACTATATTATGTAATTGGAATAGGGCCCCACTGGCCTGTATGGCCTCCTACAGACTTCAAACTCCCTAAGCCAAGTCTTACGGAACAAGACAAAAATGTACGCTTTCTGAAGAGCACCATCGCTAGTTAGCGAGCGAGCCGGCGTCAAGCTTAGGAGTAAAGTGGTTTCATTCATAATGTGCCAGGCCATATCCTGTACATGAATGAATGTCTGGCACAATAAAATGTTTAATTTGCAGATAAATAATGTGATTTATGAAAATGTTTACTTGAAAAGTGTCACACTTACATCTGTCTTTGGCAATAAATGAATGTGTTTTTCTGCAGATTAGTTATTTATGTATTTTCAAGGCTTCCCTTCCTAGGCAAGCATGTTGTATTAATACTAGCAAAATAATAAAGTACATACAAATACCAAGGTCTTGGTTTATAGGCAACATATTGTTCCCAAAGCATTTTAAAACATATATAGATAAAGTAAAGGATACCTGAACCCAAGAACTAAAACCTATATATATATATATATATATATTGTATCTAGGCATGTACTTTGGTTTGACTTGTGCTTTGTTCAAACCCATGTTCAGCTGAAACTGGAAGGAATTTGCCATTGTTGGGCCAATCAGCTGTGGGTAAGGGATTCCCTGCTCATGACATCATTGACCTAATATGGCCACATAGCCACTGTAGATTAATGTCATTGTCAATGTCAATGACTTAATATGGCCATATGCCCATATCCGGTCAATTTTGTGATGACTATCCCTGTCTCTTTTTTTGTATGTGTGACTGTGGGGCAGGTAATCCTCCACTAGCAGCTCAATGGCCTCACACTGATAGCTTCCTTTTGGATTCAAACCAAATGCCAAATACGGATATTTTATACATCAGTTTGCACCAATGTAGCTTTGCATATACCATACCTGTATAATGACCCTGAAAACTCCACAGGAGGGACTCCCCCATCCAACTTGAATGTGTGGATGGGGGAATCAATTCATTTTATTTCACTCAGCTTCCAGTTGAACACAAGAAAATGAATCAGGTAAGGCCTGCCTTAGTCTGAGAAGAGAACTGATGCAGCTATCACATCTATGGACTGGTGATCTACAATACATTACATTTTGTTATTGGGTTCAAATTGACTTTAATTATTTTGTCACAATTAGATTTGCTTTGCATTTAATCACAATAGTGACTTTGGGGCACCACAGAAAAGCTCACAAACCAGTTCTGAAATGGCAGTGAAAGAAACATCATCTATAAAATGCTACATGAATCGGTGGTAGAGTGATAAAATGTAAATGAGATTGTTACAGATGGAAAGGCATCAACGGTAATGACTGTTCATTAACGGTAAGTCCATGGGTTTTGGCCTCATCCAGTTCCTTCAATGTAATTATGTTTCCAGGGGTGCTCTGAACCACATGCGGATGAATGTGATAAATTACGGAATCTGGGTTATTATCAGTTCTGCTATACCAATCTTCCCTGACTGGGAACTGTCAGTATATAAAGAATCTGGCTCTTTGCAAAATGACAGAAAAAGAGGCTTCTAAAACCTACATGTAAATAGAATAGCTCAGGGAATAGAAGATTTTTCTCCCTTTGACAGAGTTAGCTTTAACCTATTTATTACCAAGATTATTTTTTGGTTTAAAGCATCTATGGATATCCTAAGTGTAGCACCCTTCCTGAGGCTTGTTTTACATTAGAATGTGCATTGCATTGATGAGCATTGACATATGTTCTACCATTTTGAAAGACTCCATTCAAATTGAACTGAATGGTAAACTGGCAGGTTATTGCACACAGAATGCAGCATGCGTTAGACTGATAGTATATACAGAGATCACATTGAAACATGTGTAGGTCAGCTAAAAGTGAACTTATAGCCCAGAATGACCATTTACATATTTATAAAATGCAGTAAATACGATTTAAAACAAGCCATCACTGACTCCTGTAGCCACAAGCACAGTGGAGCAATTAAATCTCAAAGCTCGCTGCAAAAGCATTGACATTGTCGTTTTAGCAGCTCGGTTCACTTTGCCATGACTCCCCCTCCCCCATCCCTCCACTAAGAGCTCCCAGGGTGTTAACATAAGAGAATAAAAGGCTGAGAAGCTGATGAGTTACTGTTTGGAGACTAGGGTCTCAGAGAGCTTAGCTGCTGACTCACTGCTGGGAGGAGGACGTAAGAGCTAAACTGCTGAGTCACTTCTAGGGAGGCACGAAGCAGGGGGATCTGAGCTGCTGAGGCCCTGCTAGGATAGGCAACAGGGGGAGCTGAACTGCTGTGGCACTGCTAGATGGATAACAGGGGGAGCTAAACTGCTGGGACACTGTTGGGAGGTGGGAGCAGGAGAAGATGAGCTGCTGAGAGAATGACTTGAATAATTTAATTGCTTCTGCCAAAAATTTGATGATAATTGCTTCACAGTGTCTGCAGCTACGGAGCTCAATGATCTAGAGATTAGAATCTTGGAAGACTTTTAAGTCAGCGATGGGGGAGGAGGGGCAGGGGAAGCTGACCTGCTGAGCAAATGCTGGAAGGGGATCAGGGGGAGCAGAGCTGCTGAGTCAGCAGGTGGAGCTGAGCAAATGAGAGAAGAATTTAAAGGATTTTAGTGTTTCTGCCAATATGTTTTGATGATGATTTGCTTCTCATTGACTGCAGCTAAAAGGTAATTGATGGCTTGTTTTTAAATTCATTTACTGATTGGTAAAAGCTTATTGCCCATATCCTGGCCACAGCTTCACTTTAATATCTATGGACACTTTGCTCTGGTCGAATATCATTTAGGCAAATGTTCGAGAAGAGAGCCTATGGAATAAGAATGTGGTAAGCACAGTCATAAGAAATAGAGGGTGCCTATGCTAAACAAATGATTGTTGTGAGGGTTAAAACTGACCTCCAGACAAATAGCTGAATACATACAATACATTTATGTGAACTGTTGAAATTGATCCAGGATCCTCTGCCATACATCTCAGGTGACCCCACCCTTTTCTATTGCTCTTCAAAATTATAGTCTGGTCACCAACCTGTCTCCAGCTGGAGACTGTACAATGAATCAGAAACTGCATACTGTTGAGGTCATGACTGTTTCTGTAAGCATGTTCAACTATTGACTGACAGCACTATGTAAAGATGAAGACTTCTGGCTGATCCACAGTGCTGGTCCTACCGCTTCCAGTCTGAGTGCTGCTGTGCAGTCAGGTACACAAGGTGATTATTAAAAGATATTATAAGTACAAATATTTATTTATTTCAGGTACTTATACAGCGCCGTCAATTTGCGCAGCACTTTACATATATATTGTACATTCACATCAGTCCCTAACCCTCAAGGGGCGTACAATCTATGGTCCCTAACTCACATTCATACATACACATACTAGGGCCACTTTAGACAGGAGCCAATTCACCTACCAGCATGTTTTTGGAGTGTGGGAAGAAACAGAAGTAACCGGAGGAAACCCACGCAGGCATAGGGAGAACATGCAAACTCCAGGCAGGTGGTGCCGTGGTTGGGATTCGAACCAACGACCCTAGTACTGCCAGGTGGAAATGCTAACCATTTAGCCACTGTGAATCTGCATCCATGGGTCTTAGAGAGTTAGTCATGTCTTATGCAAGGATATTTAAACATTAACTTTGACTGGACAGTCGAACAAAAACATAATAAATAATAAAAAATATTTGAACTTTTAATTAACTTTAGATTACGCTGAGTTGATCAGCTTGTGTCAAAGGTCACCTTAACGCCTCATGCACACTGACGTTTAATTCTAACTGCCCCTAGAAGCCAGCAGCATTTTGGCCAAAAAAATGCCTGACACTTGTACAGTACCATGTTTACTTGCATCAAGCATTTTTTAATTGGACAGAATCAATAATCATTGTGGCCACGGTATACATTTATTGATCTCTTAGATTGTACACTCTAACAAACAGGACCCTCTGTTTCTTCTTCTACCAAATTGTACTGTAACTGTAATGTCTACCTTCATTTTGTAAAGCGCTGCGCAAACTGTTGGCGCTATATAAATCCTGTATAATAATAATAATAATAAAAGTTCGGCTTCGAGCAAATGATATCTTCTGTAGTCTGGTAGGCACATGTATACGTAGTAGTAATGTTAGATCAATTTACCTTACAAATGTACTATTCTCATCAGATCATTCCTAAAAATGATCCCTCAGAGGCTTTCTATCATCAGTAGCCCCTGCAGGGGACCAGACATTTGTGGCTCTTCTATCTTCATTAGGGCGAACGGTCTCCTTACTGCCCCTGGCTATTTTGCTGATCTCATCATCCCATCAGTGTTAACGAAATAGTGGGCACTATTAATCTAATTCAACAGGAACGTTCTGCTTGTCTGTTCTAATATCTGCCCAGCTCCATCCACTGTTCATCAGCTCTACCCACATCCTCAGTGTTATCCACCAAACAATCCTTGAGTTAGTGGTGTGCTACTATTGGGGACACGGACATAGGACAAGATTACTCCCCTGACACCACCCACAGACCCACCCACTAGGAAATCAACATCCCAAAGCATGATGGGATGTGACTCTCAGTGCGGGGTTAGCGAAATGACGTGCAGCACCTGTAATGGAAGCAGGGGCAGACTGACAACTCATGGGGCCCCCGGGCAATAGGGGATCATGGGGTCCTTGTATCCTTGCCCAAACTCAAAAAAGCCTATTAAAAAGGTACCAGGGGCATCTCATGGGGCCCCCTACTGACCCCGGGCCCTCGGGCAGTGCCCGAGTTTCCAAATGGTCAGTCCACCCCTGAATGGAAGTCCAGTACGTATCAGAACAAGAAAACTGTTGCTTGCTCAAGACTGGCGCTGTCATTGGCTCACAATTGCCTATTTAAGCTGGATTGTGACATGAACAGATTGCTGAGTGGTCTTCAGCTAGTTCCTGCTTTACCCATGCCCTGGCCTGCTATTATTGCCTTCCCGTGTATGATTCCTGCCTACCTGTTGTGACCTTGACTTGTACCTCGACTCAGCTTCTGCCTTACATTCCTGTACCTCACTGCCCAACTGTGAATTCTGATGCTGCATCTGCCTGATGCTCCAATACTTTGCTGCCCATCTGTTGACCTTTTGTCTTGTGTCATGGTTTTGCTCTTGTCTGCTGATTAAACACAATGTTCCCAATACACATGTTCCTGCAGATGTCAATTCAGTATTGCTGGGTGCTGTAGTGACCACAGTCTGGGAACCATAGACAATCCCAGTGAAGAAATGTCACCAGCACACCAAGGATTCCTCAAAATGGGTCCAAAGCTTTATTACATGGTTACTTGGTTTCTTCACTTGGATTGTCCTCTGATTAAGTGTCACTATGTACTGGTCTCTGGTCCCTGTCTGATGATTCACAGTCATCTGAATCCTGCAACCAATAGCTGGCACTGCTCGCTACATCGGCCCTCATGTCACTTTATAGGAGATTTACTACAACTGGTTGACTCAGAATCTTGGGCACCTGTGCATGGTAGCCAATCAGCTTCTAACCTTAGCATGTTCAGTTAAGCTTCAGCAATAAAACCTGGAAGCTGATTGGTTTTTATGCAGAAGTGGACAAGATTCTGGGTCAACCAGGTTTAGTAAATAAATCCCTTTGTGTCCTCACATCTCCTGTCACCACTATTAGGGGTATTGGACAATAGGTACAAGAGAAGCCCCCTCTTCAGCTCAATCTCCAGCAGGTACATGACAGCACCACAGTTTGCCTTCCCACTTAGCCTGGCCAGATGAAGAAGAAAAACACAGAGCTATGATATCACAGGTAGTTCTATCATTGTTTTTTGCTACCAGTTTCATTTTTTACAGTAAAAGGGTCATATGAGGAGAGGTATTTGAAAGATTAGGAGCTTAGTGGTTGATATCCTGGAAATCAGCTTAAAGGAACATATACTTGGACAAAATGGAGTTTCTTATGTACAGTATGTGTGGAGCTTAACAATAAACATCAGAGAGAATGTTGGGTGAAGAAAAGTCTTAGTTCAAAGATAAATAATATGCTAGGTCTGTGAATTTGGTATTGAACTTAAGATATAAGTCTAAAAATGCAGTTTCTACAAAAAAACCTGAAATTAAAATTTCATGTTACCCACCCCCTTGTTTTTTGGCACTTGTACCCTTTCCAAGAACTAGAAAGGTCATGTATGTGATGTCACAGTTCCTCTTCTATGGCAGTGGCTGGGTCCAGCATGTTGCTTAGACCTGCAATAATGCAATAATCACCTTTGAGCCCAGAGGGCCTTGATAACGCCCAAGGAAAAGGTGATTGGAGTTGATGCCCTGGGCTCATAGGCAGTTGAATGCTGCAAGGTTTCATTAAACCCAGAAGAGAACCAGCACTGGACCATGAAGTCATAAGTCTGGTGGGGGGGGGGGTGGTTCCGGGGGTAGCTCCAGTGATAGGGTAAGCAAGTATTGCGGTGACAGCTGTTTTTTTTATTTTTGCTACTGAATGGCGATGTATTTTTCCATTTTCATGAAGTCAGAGTTGGGCTTTGATTGCATGCTTAGTTTCTCTGTATTTTTTCATGAAGTGTAACACATAGAGAGATTTAGATGGACTAATTATCATCCTGTGTAATGTTTAACCAAACTAACTGCAGACTATCAGGTCATATTAAGCACATTAACCATGCAAATGAATGTTTACACTGACAGTCCCCTGCAACATTACAGTGACAATGAAAGACAGGCGCTATCTCCTGCATTGGAAACGGTTTCACAATGCCATCTAAATCCGCAGCTCACATTCAGATGAAACAGGACTGAGCAGATGGTTGAGGAAGGCATACAAGCAAGCAGTAAATCTCCCCTTCTCCTTTTCTGATTGCTTAGCCCACAGAGGAATAGAGATTCAAAAGAAAACCAGTAATCGCGCTGGAGGTCATTAGCATATTCCCAATAAGGGAGCTTGCATAAAAATTCCCAGTGAAAACGTCCCACAGATCAATGCGCATGAGGAAAACTTCCAGCTGTATTCCAAAATTGCAACGTGCGACATGATTTATTTAGGAGGAGAAGATGTGCAAAAAGCTGCTTTTGTAACTTTGATTTTTTTCTTTTTTAAACCGAGAATTCGCCTTGACATATTTCTGTTGATGCAACAGATAGCCGCATCAGGGATTTCCATGCTTAGAGGTGGACAAAAAAAAGCTTAATTGTTTGTCAGATGCACACCTATGAGATTCGGTTAGGATATGAAGCGCTCAGTAGAGCTTTAAATTGCACTATGCAGCTTTTTATTAGCTTGCAATCTGGCACAAGTGTTGGGAGATGCAATGGTGTATCAGATTGCTGTGTGCAGGCAAGATGGCTATTATACTCCATGGCACGAAATTGAGAAGAAGAATAAACATTTCCCCAGCCTAGGCGGGATGCTACCTGCTCATACTGAGCACCAGAACATAACAACTTAAACACTATAAATAACTAGAAAAGCTACAATTTCTGGGGAAATTGTGTGAAGTGTTCTTGCCTCCACCAGTAGTCTACAACTGGAGTGGGCGGAGTAACTGGGTGGAGTGGCTTGTCACTCTGCTGCCTGCTCACACACCTGGGTTCCTATGGCAACTCACTCTACAGCAAGGGCAGAGAAGAGCGGTTAAAAACAAACTGCTCCAACTTGCTCACTTCACTGGCGGTTGCCATCTTGAAACGGTTGTAGTTTAAAAATTCTAAATCCTACAGCAAAGAGCTTTATATTGTGAGAATCACAAGATCAAGACCTACATTTTGATGCATAGCATGTCTCTGAAATATTAAAAATGAAGGCACAGTCGCAGTTTAGAAATTGCCCTTCAAATTTGAGGTGGCTAGAGTGGAGTTTCAATGAATGTCAATGGGCGGCGTGAGTTGCAAACAAATGGTCATATTGTGAAAACTATCAGGACTATGGCTTAGCCGTGGACATTTTTAGTGGCAGCAGGGATAGCTGAACGTTTTGATATAAGATTTGTGTAGGTGGGCTTGAAAATGAAGGAGTGATGGCAGTTTAGAAATCATGTCCTGATTTTTCAGCTCACACTCTACCTTTTGTCAGCTCCCACTCTAGTTTTGAACATTCCGCCATTCATTCCTATGGGACCAATTTCACCACAAAAACGCAGATATTTTGTGAACCATTCGGCGAAACGTTCTACAAAGTAATAGCACACCAATCGGGAACAATCCGCACGTTTCAGTATATTACTGTCTATAAGTGTAAAAACTGTGGGAGGAGTTAGGGTGGTAAAGTTGGCTATAATAATAAGAATATATATGTGAGATAACAGTAAGTGGTCTTGCCATGCAAGAACACTTAATAATCTATAACACAAATTTGTTTTCATTGGAGTGTTATGGCCACAGTTTATATTAAAAAACAATATAATAACAATAACATCATTTAGCCATCAATTCTTCAAAAAACATACAAGAATTCTAATACAACCATTAAAGCCAGGTCCCTGGTAGTGTCACCCAATGTCATGTTCTGTTGTAAACTCGTTACCATCCACCAGTCATTCACAACCAGCTTGTGGTACACCTTTGTTCACTTCAATTAAACCTTACTAATTAATTGCTTCATGAACACTACA